>NW_027256887.1:72773436-73210936 GCF_029215685.1 Pituophis catenifer annectens
TGGCTGGGAAGAATTTAAAAGAGAGAATCCAAGGTGCTGGTTCTCAAGTTACACACCGCTGGGGAGAGGAAAGGTAAATGTACATGATAAAATGTGGCTGATGGTTTTAGGCACCTGATAAAAACATTGAATGTTTTCGTCCTTGTCGTTTGAAATTAGGACTATGATCAGCATCTTTGTGGGAAGAAGGGGACAAGAAGGGGAAGATAAGTATCAGACAAAGTGGTACTTATGGCAGCATGATCCAAGCTCTGCCTCCTTTATAAAGTAAAGGTAAAGATTTCCCATGTCCAGTTGTGTCCAACTCCAGGGGGCAGTTCTCATCTCTTAGCTGAGGGAACAAGCATTATCCAAAGACACTTCCATGGTCATGTGGCCAGCATGACTATACATCAAGGTGCATGGAACATTGTTACTTTTCCACCGAAGTGGTACCTATTTATCTATTTGCATTTGCTTGCTTTTGAACTGATAGGTGGGCAGGAGCTTGGACAAGTAATGGGAGCTCACCCCATTGCACAGTGCTTGGGACTCAAACCCAGAATGTCAGCTTTCCAGCTGACAAACTCAATGTCTTTAGCCGTTGAGCCATCACGCTACCTTGCCTCTTTTATACTGCAATCAATATGGGCAGAGCATGGAACACACTGTTAAGAACCTCCATCTTGCCTGATTTGACACCCCACATCCAGAAACACCACTTACAGTACAATGTAGTAGGATTGAAATACAATGAAAGTAGGGCAATTGCTTAATACTAGAACCTGATGCAAATAAGCAATTGCCCTAATTGCTTTGTACTTCAGTCCTACTATACTGTACCTTCTATAAGGACTCATGGATCTATCTCATGACACCTCACCTTATAAAATACCCAGGAAACACCTCTCTCTTTTATGTACAATTATTCAGTCAGAAATAGCCTCTTTGAAAGTAGCTAAATTTTGCAAAATCAGACAGACTTTAACTGCCTCCTGACAATCCACCACCAGTTGTTTAAATACTATTTTGGTTTTTGGATTTAATTTTATTTTTAATGCTTCTTATTTGTAACACTGATCTGTGAGCATCATAAAATTACTACTACCAATCTGTGTTTACCAAAATCTAGAGGAAAAAGAGGAAGTTACGGTCAGAAATTTATTCCACTATTAATGGCATGAAGAAATACTAGATCTAGGCAGCTGAGTAGAACTTATAGGCATCCTATGCCTAAAGTTATTCTGTGTCCTTAAATCATTTTTATTAAAATACAAAAGTAGGATCAGCTTTTGAATTATTTTTCAAAGCAACATATTTCAATGAAATTCTTGAGTGGGGAGTAGGATTTGTATACTTCCTTTAGATATGAGCTGCGGTGGCGCAGTGGTCAGAGTGCAGTACTTTAGGGTACTTCTGCTGCTTCCCACCTGCCAGCAGTTTGGCAGATTGAATCTCACCAGGCTCAAGGTTGACTCATCCTTCCATCCTTCCAAGGTTCCAGATTGTTGAGGGCAATGTGCTGATTCTGTAAACTGCTTAGAGAGGGCTGTAAAGCACTGTGAAGCAGCATGTAAGTCTAAGTGCTATTGCTACGAGAAGATCAATGGATCTGTACATATATACTGAATATATATTCTGGTTTTCATCATACAGTCCAGCAGTCTGCTATCCTCCACTGTTCAGTTGAATCATGCTAAAATTCACCATGAAGAAATTTAAGAATCAAGGGCATCCAGAATGTATAATTGGGGTGGGAGAGAACCCACAATCATCTCCTTCCAGCTCACAATAATGAAGCAAACTTAAAACAGCACTAAAAGAAAATCAAAACGAATTCAGCCTCCAGAAAAGGAATTTAGCAAAACAGAAACCTCTTTCAAAGGTTTTAGGAATTTGGAAGAGGAATTTGGCACTGTATTTATTTATCTGCATGATCAGTAATCCTACTGTGGCCACACTCCCATTCAGACAAATACAGCCTTGACTGAGCACAGCAATACATGTACGTCAACCCTATTCTTGCCTTTGGCTACATCTAGGGAGGTTGGCACAGCAGAAGTTGCTCAGAACTGCAATCCAGTTTCTGCCTTCCATCAATAGGCATGTCAGAGGGCCAACAATCTGGCTCAAACTGAGAGAGAGAGAGTTACCCACTGATGAGGATTATGTCTTGCCTCATTACAAGGGAAGATGGTTCCCTTCTCTTTTAAGAAAAAAGACATGGTGTGAAGAGTAACATTCCCCCTACAAAAAATAAAAATGAGGGAACCATACTGCTCTAACCTTCATTGAAAAAAATTAGACTTTTGTGACTTTAGAGGAGGAGGTTTCACAAAGATGAGACCCTTGAGAGTTGGCAATGAAGGCTTGGCAGTCTCCAGGTCTTCTTGGGTACTGCTGATTTGATTTCCTTCCTCTCTGATCTCCTGTATTAAAGCCCAGTGGGCTATTCCATAACATGTATTTAGCTATTTCTACACATATTCCAACTGAGAAAGTTACCAATTACCATTAGGCCGTATCCCCAAGACTTCTTCCTTCTTTGCATGGTGCCTTGAAGCCAAGAACAAAATGAGCATGGGGTGTGTTTAATGGCCTCTACAGAAGGGTAACATATGAGAAGAAATTGCAGCTGGAAGGGAGTCTTATTTATTTATTTATTTATTTATTTATTTATTTATTTATTTATTTATTTGGAGGGGGTGGGGGAGATGGGGAGTTAGGAAGAGAGTGCAAACCAAAGAACAAAGGTTTGTGTCAGAGGTTTAGCTGTGTTCTTCATCTATAATTCGTTTTCTTTGAAGGTGTTGTCATAATATTACACTCACGTCAGCTCTACACAGTGATTAAGATGTTTCTGTAATTAGAAGATGCAGGCTTAGCCAGGTAAAATAAATGGCACTTTGGACTTCAACGAAGTGGGAGGATCATTCTACCCTCAAAATGACACTATAGGGCACCAGAACAACTAGACACAAGGACAGGTTTTTTTTTTTTCCGAATGCCATTACTCTGCTTAACAACTAATTCCCACAACACTGCCAAATAATTTACTAAGAGTGTATTACTATTATTCTTCTCTTCCTTACCAGTATCTACCTCTTCCCACTATAACCATGTTGCTTGTATCTTTCAATTTATATTGTTTTTATTGGTTTCTTAGTATGATTTGATAACTTAGTAAACTTGACTATCACTAAGTGTTGTATCTTTTTATTCTTGATAAATGTATTTTATTCTCCTTATGTACACTGAGAGCACATACACCAAAGACAAATTCCTTGTATGTCCAATCACACTTGGCCAATAAAGAATTCTATTCTATTCTATTCTATTCTATTCTATTCTATTCTATTCTATTCTATTCTATTCTATTCTATTCTATTCAAGATAGAGTGGTGTGTCAGCTTGCTCTTTGTCGTGTCTGGCTGGATTTAACAGAAAAAAATACTTCCTGGAGTTCTGATCCTCTGAGTTGGTGAATGTGGCTCTGATTTTGCACTAAATCAGGATTCTTATTTGGCATCATTTGAAAACTAACTACTGTTTGGTATTTTCCTGTTGAAAAAGCAATCCATTAGGTCATTTTGAGGAGCTTGGATGTCAGAACTACCAAGAAAAGAGAGGGGGGCAGAAGGGAACCCCTTTTGAAGAAGCCATTGCTGGATCCAACAGACCCAACAATCTTGGGCCATTCTCCACTTTTACTTTTCATGGAAGGCTGCTGAAAAAGTTGGTGAGCTGCAGCTTCAAAGGATCTGAAGGAAATATTATATGTCGATTATTTTCAGTTGGGTTTAGGCACTGGACAAGGCTTTTCAAGGCTTACAATTGGTAAAGTGCATCCCTTGTGCCTCTCATTAATTGTTTAGTGGCCTTTGATATTAGTGATACTAGAATTACTTGCAGTTGGTACTGGGTTTGTGTGTGTATGTGAGTTGTGTATGTGTGTGTCTATGTGTGTAATCTAGCCTTAATTCTGAAGATTTGCCACCTTTGGTTCTGGGTGGGATTGCACTTCCCTTGTTGTTGCCAGTTTATAAAAGAAGAGTCTTTTGGGCTCAAGGCTCCTGTTTAGCCTCCTCAATATTGCCCTCAGTTCTGTTGACCTTGTGTAGAACTGTCAAAACTCCTGGTTGGTGGTTTAAGGCAGAGGTCCCCAACTCCCACGTCTGTAGACTGGCACCATTCTGTGGCATGCCAGCAACCGGGCCATGCAAACAATCAAAGTGTCAGATTCGGGTTAATGTCAGGATTCCAAGTAACACCCCCAACGTGGGGTTCCTCAAAGTTGCATTTTATTCGAGATGTCATATTGGCACATCTGGGAAAACCCAAATCTGAAAGTTTCCAGGTTTTCCCCACCCAAAGGAAAGTTCAAGTTCCTGCCCAACACCCACAAGTCCATCACATGATCCAATCAAAGCACCATCCCAACTGGAGATGCCTCCCAGTTCCAGCCTTCCAGGTGCAGGGCGAGATGTCCTTGACTTTCTGAGAAAGGAATGTTATTATGACTATATATATATATATCACCCTGGCTCCACACAATTCCCCCCTCCCAGTTTCCCACAGTAGTAAACGTGGCAGGCCTGAAGATCCAATGAAAAAGATGGCTTCCAGGCCTGACACAAAACCCTTTCCTCAGGATGCAGGCAGCACACAAAGGCACACCCCCTCTGGTCCACGGAAAAACCATTCTCCACAGAACTAGTCCCTGGTGCCCCAAAACGCTGGAGGCCGCTGGCTTAAGGACAACATGGTAGATAAGTCCATTCTGTTTTGTGTGTGTATGTTTATTGGCAGCTCTTGCCTATATATTGATTATGTCATTGATCTGTTATCCTGATTTTTATCTTTTATTATTTTATTATTATCTATTATTATTTAATTTTATTCATGTTTATTCTTTTGCACCCTTATGCAGCTTTTAAATAAATAAATAAGTAAGTAAGTAACTCAAAAGCTTTATGTGGGCTTATCTCAGGAGAAGCATTCATTGCTTCCCCTAGCCGACCTTTTCTATTTTTAAGTAAGATTCACAACTGGAAAAGAATAATCATGTAGATCTGCACTGGGCTCATTTAATTATTCCCTAGGGCTGGAGATTCTGTGTATTCGCCATCTGAAGCCAGGGGGGAGAAGAGCAGTGACTGCAGTGGGCAGAATAATGATGTAAACTAAGTCTGTGTTTGTGTGTCTTTTGTGTGTCTGTGTGTGTGTCTCTGTGTGTGTGTGTGTGTGTGTGGGAGACACACACACACACACACACACACACACACAGAGAGAGAGAGAGAGAGAGAGAGAGAGAGAGAGAGGCAGAGACAGAGAGAGGAAGAGAGACAGAGACACACACACAGAGAGAGAGAGAGAGAGAGAGAGAGACAGAGACAGAGACAGAGACAGAGACAGAGACAGAGACAGAGACAGAGACAGAGACAGAGACAGAGACAGACAGACAGACAGAGACAGAGACAGTTTGCTTGTGGAAAAGGCCAGATATTTTTTCTTTTTTTAAAGAAAATAACGTTAAGCCATTTTTAGAGTATGCAATGTAATTTTCATGTTCCTTCCATCTGAAAAGGGTGGGAAATCTTTCTCCTAATTTTAGCAGTTAGAGCTGGAGTGTATTCCAGAGGCTACAGAAAAGAGATTTAGGGATCACGGGCTTGTCATCTTAGATTTAAAATACATTCTGTGAAATCAGATTTGTTTTCAGAAGCAGCGGTTTGAATCTATCAATCAACACCCAATCTAGAATTCCAATCCAGTGGAATTTCCAAGGTGGGGTGGGGTGAGTATGTAGACAGAATTAGGTTACTTTGTTCAACATTTAAAAATAACGAAAAGGCTGAGCACCCCTTCAAAACTTAATTACAGTATTGTGTAAAGAAATTATTATGACTAGGGAGATGAAGAAGAATTGCCCCATATTCTGTTGTTATAAAATCTCTACAAGGATGATATGTTAGCACTTAAACAGAATATTTAGAGACTTTATAATCAAGCCCATGATATCTTGAAGAACGGACTTGAAATAAATTGCCAATTCTTTCTTTATATCCTTTTTTTTTTCTAAAAGGCAACCATGGTTGCCTGAGAATTTTTACAGAATCTCTTCCAACCTGAATCTCAATTCCTTGGACTAAATCAAGTGGATTCAAGCAGATTTCAGTTCAGAGATTAAATCAAAGCAGGATCCTGTAAGAATACCTATTTCTAATGCTGAATAACTCCCAATCTTCATTAGTAGTTCAAAAGTTTTACATATTCTTTAGATGTACGTGTCATGTTTTTAAGACAGCATGCACGAAATGTTAAATGTTAAAGCAGTGCAGGGACAGTTGAAAAATAAATTTTTTACAGTTCTAGCCAAATCTAGAACATAGATTTTATGGTTTAATTTATAAAATGGCCTCGGGATTTTCTTTTTAAATTTCTCTTGATTTTTTTATTTTCTTTTTAGATTTAGCAAGAGTACTTCTAGCCCTTAAAATTATAATTTTGTAGAACTAAGAATGATATGAAGCTTCCTTTCAAAAGAACCTCAGGTGATGCAAAATGTCATCATTGTTTAGTTAATGATGGCTGCACACTAAAGGTAATTAATTAATTAATTTCTATAGCCATCCATCTCAGTCAACGACTCTGGATGGCCAACAATTTAAAAAGAAAAAAAAATACAATTATCAGTGGTGATGACTTCTGAAAGAAAAGTGAACACAAGCGGAGTCATTTCATAATTGGCTTTTAAAAACAATTAATGCAACCATGTTCTGTTTTGCCCATTATGCAGATTAAAACTGTATAATCTCAAAAAAAAAAAAAATACTAAAAATATTTTAAAACAACAAAAGGATTAAAAGCAATAAAAACATTCAGGGGTTTTCCTCCCCACATAGGAACAAGGTATTTAGCCAGTTAGCAATACTGCCAGGAAACGGTTACAATTGTATTTCTAAAAAAAAAATCTCTAAAAAAAAATACAATAGAACTCATCAAGGGTGTCTTTTTTTTTTTTTTTTTTTAATAACAAAGGCTCCAAGGCACGGCCTTTGAGCATACTTGACATATAATTCACCTTCAAATGAATAGTGAAAAACCAATTTTTGTAATTCAATATATTTAATACCAGACTCGGTTCTTTTACTTGAAATACCTTATATTCTTATTAACTAATTTCATACAGGCCACTCCAGTAGGATTTTTTCAGCTGTATTCCATGGAATCCTGGGGGAGACAGGACAGGACAGGACAGGACAGGACAGGACAGGACAGGACAGGACAATAATACCAAAGACAAATTCCTTGGGTGTCCAATCACAATTGGCCAATAAATAATTCTATTCTATTCTATTCTATTCTATTCTATTCTATTCTATTCTATTCTATTCTATTCTATTCTATTCTATTCTATTCTATTCTATTTGGAAGGGACCTTGAAAGTCTTCTAATCCAACCCCATGCTTCACCTTGAGATTCTATGCCGTTTCAGACAGATGGTTGTCCAGCCTCTTTTTGAAAGCCTCCAGTGATGCAGCACCCACAACAAGCTATTTCATTGGTTTGATTGCTCTCACCATTAGGAAATTTCTCTTTAGTTCTAGGTTGCTTCCCTCCTTAGTTAGTTTCCATCCATTCTTTCTTGTCTTGCCTTTTGGTGCTTTGGAAAAATAGCTTGACCCCTTTGCCTTCGTAGGGGCCCCTCAAATATTGGAACATTGCTACCATGTCCCCCTTAGTCCTAATTCCTGTAACCATTCTTTGTATAGTTTTAGCTTCCAGCCCCCTAATCATTCTGGCTGCTCTTTTCTGCACTCTTTCCAGGTCTCAACATCTTTTTTTTTTTTTTTTAATATTGTGGTGACCAGAAATGGATGCAGTATTCCAAGAGTGGTTTATGAGAACTTGATGAGGTTTGATGACAGTTTTGTTTTTTTTTTTTAAAAAAGCACTCAAATTTGGTTAATTTGCCTCTTGATCTGGAAAGTTGTGTTTTTTAACCCTCAGGTGCTGTGGCCTAAAAGGATTTGAAAACACTTACAATAGAGATCCACAAAGCTATAGAGAACAGTTGCCTTGTTTTGAGCCAGGCTGTCTGGTCCATCTTGTTTACCAGTGTCTATTTTATATCAAGAGGCATCAGCTCAGACACCTGTCTTTTCAAACCTGACTTGCAAATGCTGAGTCCTTTTATATGAAAACAAGTGCTTGGTCATTCAGCTGCAATGCAACTTTAAAGTTATGGCTACAGTGAAACTGTCAATCTTTCAGATGTTCCAGGTGGGTTTGTTGACACAAACAAACCGTTTTACCCCTTTGGAGAAATGTATATTTATTAATATTTATTGGTCTGTTTACTTGACAGATTGATATTCTATTTATCCTCCACTGAGTTCCAGGCAGCTCACAAGAATATCCAAGTTAAAACATTACTCTGAAATACAAAGAGAAATTACAAAGCAGCAGCTCAGAAAATAACCAGATAAAAAAACAGCAGAACTTGAAAAATGTTTCGAATCCTAGAAACCACCAGCAATCCTCTAAGGCCCTCCAGAAATGTAAAGTTGCACCAATTCTTCATAGAAGAATGATCTTGACTAATGCATGAAAGTCTTTTTCAAAGGAAAATATATACAATATATCTCACTCACACACAACAAAACAATAATCATCCAATCCTGAGGATGAGAATTCCCAGGTGAAGGAGAAAAAAAGAGATATATACTTTGTATATTTCACAAAATGCTTTCATCAACTACCCCAAATTCCTTCTGGCACACACCTGCACGTGATAAAAACAACTTTTCTGTAAAAGAGACAGATGCCACCTGAAATATCACTCCACACACTGACAAAAGTAGAAACAAGTCCTGTTGGTATAGCAAACCAAACACCCCACAATTTAGCCAAAAGGACTTTGTATTACCGTGTTTCCCCGAAAATAAGACCCGGCCTTATATTTTTTTTGAACCCTGAAATAAGAGTTTGGTTATATTTTTAGGGGGGTCTTATTATTTTGGAGGTGCAGGAAGCGGCAAGCGTGGTCACCTCATGGCTGCTGCCGTGTTGCGCTGCTGCCTCCTGATGGCCCAGTGGCCATTAGTGGACTGGGGAAGGGAAGAGCTGCCTCCTGGGTTGGCCATGCCCACCCCTTCACTAGGGCTTATTTTTGGGGAGGGCTTATTTTTACGCATGTGTTCAATAGCCCGATTGGGCTTATGATCAGGGGAATCTTATTTTTGGGGAAACATGGTATAAAGGTAAGAGATGGGCTTAATCTTAAAGGTTGATCATTTCTATTAGTCTATCAAGTTTCTACATTGACGATGAATGGCTGCAACAGTTGACGGAGTTAGCAGAGGTGGCCAAATTGACTGCTCTGATTAAAGAAAAGAACACAATCACTTTTGTTTTTACTTGGAAACCGCTTTTGGACTTCCTGCTTGTGGTAGAGAAAAAATAAAACTATGATTTTGGGTTTACCAATTAGATAGATTTGTTGCTATAGAAGTGGCTAGTTTACATTACAGGTAGTCCTTGACTAACAACAATTCACTTAGTGACCATTCAAACCAGTGGTGAAATGTAAAATTTGTTACTACTGATTCTGTGGGCGTCGCTTGGTGGGGGGTTAATGTGACTGGGTGGGCGTGGCCAACTTTTTTTTTTTAACTTTTAAAACCATTTTTTCTACAACCTCTTCGGCCAAAAAGGTTGTAAAAATCTGCTTTTAAAAGCCTTTGGTGATCCCAGCTGAGTTGCCTGATCAGCAGAGGCTTTTTTTTCTTTTAAAAGCCTCTGACGATCCCAGCTGAGTTGCCTGATCATCAGAGGCTTTCTTTTCTTTTAAAAACATTTTTTCTACAAAAAAATGTTTTTAAAAGCCTCTGACGATCAGGCAACTCAGCTGGGATCGTCAGAGGCTTTTAAAAGCATTTTTGTAGAAAAAATGCTTTTAAAAGTCTCTGACGATCCCAGGTGAGCCGCAGAATCATCAGAGACTTTTCTTTTTTACTTTTAAAAACATTTTTTCAGCCAAAGAGGTTGTAGAAAAAATGCTTTCAAAAATTTAAAAAAAAGCCTCTGATAATTGCATGGCTCAGCTGGGCATGGGGTGGGGGCAGGGATGTTTGCTACCAGTTCTCCGAACCACCCGCCACCATTGCTACTGGATCGGGCGATCCGATCCAAACCGGGAGCATTTCACCCCTGATTCAAACTTACAACAGCACTGAAAAGAGTGACTTATGACCTTTTTTCACACTTACAACCATTGCAGCAAGGTCACATGATCCCCAAGGTCACATGATCAAAATTCAGACATTTGGCAACTGGTTCATATTTATGACAGTATTACTAGTATTAACAGTATTACTAACTTAACAACTGCAGTGATTCACTTAACAGCTATGACAAGGAAGGTCATAAAATGGGGCAAAACTCATTTAACAAATGTTTTCCTTAGAGACATAAATTTCGACTTTAATTGTGATCATAACTCGAGGACTACCTGTATTACATTAAAATAAAAAGTTGAGGTTTGATCCTATATTATCTTATTCTACTGCATCTGAAGGAGTAGGAAAATCAGTACTTTTTCTTTCTTATTTTTCCCTTTGCCTTATACATCTCTCTTTCCCTTTTCCACCCTTATTTCCCCCTTATTTTCTTTTGCATTGTATATTATATTTGGATAAACTAATAAAATCTTGAACTGAGAAATCTCTCCATTGACAAACATGCGACAAACGTAAGACAATTGTCAAAAGTTTTAATCTTTGTTTGCTTCCTTGTCTTTGGTAACTAGATGTATGGCATAAAGCCAGCCAGTTTAGTTAGTTTATGGCTGCAAATATTATGTAAAGAAAGTGAGTTAAATTCAGTAAGCAAACCAATCAACCATGTTGTGTGCAGCCAATCATAGCCTTCAGGGATTGGAGACCTTGATAGTGAACTAATTTGGACAAAATACAGCAGTAGCAGTGGTGGGATGCTCCTGGTTCTGTCCGGTTCTTTAGAACCAGTAGAAAAAGCGGCGGAAGGCTCCGCCCACCTGCCTGGATGTCATAATTGACAATCTGCGCATGCGCAGAAGGTTCTGTGCGCACTCCAGTTGCAAACCGGTAGTAAAGGTAAGTAGAACCCACTCCTGAGCAGTAGCCAGTAGCAAAGAATCTGGGGTGGTTGTAGAAATGGAAAATCCAGAAGAGTTCCTCTCACCAAGTGTTAGAACAGTGGTTCTCAACCTTCCTAATGCCGTGACCCTTTAATACAGTTCCGCATGTTGTGGTGACCCCCAACCATAAAATTATTCCTAAGACCATTGAAAATATGTGTTTTCCGATGGTCTTAGGCGACCCCTGTGAAAGGGTCATTCGACCCCCAAAGGGGTCCCGACCCACAGGTTGAGAACCACTGTGTTAGAACATAGAATAATTGGAAGGGACCTTAAAAGTCTTCTAGTCCAACCCCATGCTACAGCAGGAGACCCTATAACATTTCAGACAAATGGTTGTCCAGTCTCTTTTTGAAAACCTTCAGTGATGGAGCACCCACAGCTTCTGAAGGCAAGCTATTCCATTGGCTGGTTGCTCTCACCATTAGGAAACTTCTCTTCAGTTCTAAGTTGCTTCTCTCCTTGGTTGATTTCCATCCATTGTTTCTCATCTGGTCTTTTGGTGCTTTGGAAAATAGTTTGACCCAGTGGTGAAATTCATTTTTTTTTTACTACCAGTTCTGTTGGGTGTGGCTTGGTGGGCATGGTGTGGATTGGTGGGTGTGGCAGGGGAAGGATATTACAAAATCTCCATTCCCATCCCACTCTGGGGCCAGCCAGAGGTGGTATTTGCCGATTCTCCAAACTACTCAAAATTTCTGCTACCGGTTCTCCAGAACCTATCAGAACCTGCTGGATTTCACCCCTGGTTTGACCCCTTGTCTTTGTAGGAGCCCCTCAAATACTGGAATACTGCTCTTCTTTTCATTAGATTAGACAAACCCAATTCCTGTAACTGTTCTTGATATGTTTTAGCCTCCAGCCCTCTAATCATTCTTGTTGCTCTTTTCTGCAGTCTTTCCAAAATCTCAACATCTTTTTTATATCATGGTGACCAAAACTGGATCAGCACAGTAGGGTGTGTGTATGTGTGTGTGTTCCTGGGAGGGATGAGCAAAGAATGTTGGGAGTGTGTACCAATGATATATTCCCATATATTTCCAGCAGGATCTCTCAAGGCATGAAGCTCATCCCAGCTGCCTACCTAAAACAAGCAAGCACCTATATTGGGCAACAATGGTATAGGAAGATGTAAGAGGCAGATAGAGAATCACTTTAGTAACAATGACAAAAGTGTCAATTCATACTGCACACAAGAAGGCAATGGTAAATCAATCCTGTATTTCTATCAAAAAACCTTCATGGATAGAAAAATCCATCTATATGGTCGCTGGGGGTTAAAAGAAATTTGATGGCTCATCATCATCCACACTATTTTATTTATTTATTTATCATTCATTCATTCATTCATTCATTTAGATATAATCAGAGAAGAATTGACAATTGACCAAAAAGAGAACTCCCAGGGATTGTAGGAGAGATCAGAGGACAGAATGAACCACCTTTTTTGTGTGTTTTGGGTTGCATGTTTTAATTGTACAATGGTCCAAAGGAAACAGAGATACCCCCTCCCTTCCAAATCTAAAAAGATAAACTGAACGTAAAAGATAGTGAGGGTTGCAGAATTCCCTGAATGTGGACAAGACAGAACGACAAAGAAACAGTGGAGAAGATAAACAGTCACCCTGATAGGCTATAATATAAATGAATTTAGTAACTGTTGTCTATAATTGGAAGGCCCTTCTTTATCATCTTTTCTTCTCTTTTTAATTTCTTCTTCTTCTTCTTCTTCTTCTTCTTCTTCTTCTTCTTCTTCTTCTTCTTCTTCTTCTTCTTCTTCTTCTTCTTCTTCTTCTTCTGTTTTTCTTTATTTTACTTGTTTTTTTCCTATATTTGTATTGCTTTTATCCTGTTATATTTTTTCATTAATACACCCTCGCGCACTTTCACCTCTATTTCTCTCCATGAGCCCCCACTGTCCTAGTAATTTATGAGAGCAGAGAAAGCAATGTTTTCAAAACAAGTTCATTATCACATTGCACTCATGTCCGAAGCACCGAGGCACTTCCGGTTTAACAGTATTAGCCGGTGACATCACCACTGCCCAGGGGATGCCCAGTTGGGGGCTCCTTCCATGTCCCCAACAGGAGCTGGAGCGAAAGGCAAGAGCTCGCCCCGTCCCATGGCAGCACTTGGTCTCGAACATGGCTAAGCTTCAAAACAGCATCCTTACCACACAAGCCATTGTGCTCCTAAGTGAATTATATATCATATATTATAAGGTCATTATAATATACAATTTATATTGTATATAATAGAAAGAGCTCTGATGCAATGTAGCAGAAAGAACCTATTTGTTTGTATTTTTGTTTGATTTCTATGACCCCCTAATTTCTACGGCCATCTATGTCAATAACTCTGGGCAGCTTACAAAACAGTTCACAAAATATATTACGGTTAAAAATTGTACCTATTAATTTGCTTAGTAAGTGGCAGACGTGTGGAAAAAGTCATTGGAACAGTAGTTGATTGACAGCTGAATGTGACTCAGCAGTGTGATGTAGCTAGGGGGGAAAGGCTAATACTGTACAGTCTTAGGCCGCATTGACAGAAGTGTAATTTTAAAATCATGGGAACATTTTATTCTACTTGGTTAAATCTTATCTCAGTGTCCAGTTCTGGGCACTAATTTTAGGAAGGATTTGGAGAAACTGGAATAAGTTCAGAGACTGTTGAAGGATAATTGGTACTAAAAATGATGAAGCAGCTCTGTATGTTTAGCCTTAAGAAAAGAAGATTAAGAGGAGAGAGAAGGAAAAGGAGAGAAAATATAACAGCTCTTTTCAAATTCCTGAAAGGGCATGAGATAGAAAAAGGTTAAGATTTGTTCTTTCTCTCAGCCTGGAATATAGAACATCGAATAATAGATTTAAGTTACAAGAAGGCTAACTGAAGGTTAGGGAAAAAAACCTAACTGTAACTGCAGTTCAACAATAAAACCAATTTCCCAGTAATATGTTGGGTTCCCCTTTGCTACGTGCATTCCCGCAAAGGCCAGACAGCTCTTGGGGGTATTTTCATTTGAATTCTGTGCATTGATGAAGGGCTGAACTAAATATCACCTTCTAAAAGTCTAATTTGGGCCAGGGAGGGGGGGGGGGAAGTGCAACAAAATTTGGCAGATCTTTAAACTTTCCCAGTTTAAATCTGAAACTTAAACTATAAAATTTAGGATGCTATACACACCAGAACAACTAGACCAAGAACAGTTTTTTCCCGAATGCCATCACTCTGCTAAACAAATAATTCCCTCAACACTGTCAAACTAATTACTAAGTCTGCACTACTATTAATCTTCTCATCATTCCTATCACTCATCTCCTCCCACTTATGATTGCATGACTGCAACCTTGTTGCTGGTATCCAGGGGTAGGTTCTACTTACCTTTACTACCGGTTCGCAACAGGGCCGCACACATGCTTCTGCGCATACGCAGATCATCATTTATGACGTCCAGATGGGTGGGCGGAGCCTCCTGTTGGTTTTACATCCAGTTCTATAGAACCAGACAGAACCGGGAACAACCCACCCCTACTGGTATCCTTACGATTTATATTGACTATTTCCTAATATGATTTGATTGCTTATTTGTACCCTATGACTATCATTAAGTGTTGTATCTTATGATTCTTGACAAATGTATCTTTTTTTTATGTACACTGAGAGCGTATGCACCAAGACAAATTCCTTGTGTGTCCAATCACACTTGGCCAATAAAGGATTCTATTATATTCTATCTTCCTTTCTTCCTATCTGCATTATACCATAAAACAATGTTAAGATGCTTGTATTGTTCACATGCTATATGTATTTTACATATATTTAAGCCATAGCTTGGGAACCTATATCTTACCGTGTTTCCCCGAAAATAAGACACTGTCTTATATTTTTTTGAACCCTGAAATAAGCGCTTGGACTTATTGCCATGTGCTCAAAACCCTGATTGGGCTTTTTATCAGGGGGTGTCTTATTTTGGGGGAAACAGGGTACTACATTATTTGATCTCAGTTCCCATCATTGTTGACCCTATCACCTGCAGACAAAGTTCTTGGATATTAGAATGAACATTAAGAAGGTCACCAGCTTTTGATCCTAAATTCAGAGTTGACCTCAGATAATACAAACTATACTTTTTGAAATTCATTGCCTTTTGATCCATATATTTTCTATTTCTCTCCCCCGCCCCATAGCTGTATTTATATAGCACCATCTGATTACAGCAATTAATTAATTGGATTTGATCCATACTTTAAGAATCTCATTACTCTCATTACTTCTGCACACAGAGAATAAGGTAAGAATGGAAATACCCGAATGTGTAGCAGGTTGGATACTTGGGCAGAAATACTTCAGATACTAAAGTATTAAGAAATACTTTAAGAACAGAAATACTTAATCCAGGGAAGGAATTACTCTATGTCTGAACTAGAATAAAACCATGGACCACTAACATCATGTACATTTCTTTGCACCCATTTGCTTTCCAATTTCATAATACATCAGTGGTATGCCTATGAAACAGCGATGTAGGCATCCTTCCCAGTTTTATTACAAGGCCACTCTACTGGTAGAATGGGGAAAAGAGCCACTTCCTTTGGTGCCAATTTTTTTTTTTTTAAAAAAAACATCTTTAATGAGTGTGTTAGTTCTGAGTATATACACTGAAATGTATTTTAAACAATGAAACCTTCTTACTTTCCATGTTATTAGCATCCAAGCTAAATGGACTTCTTTTGGCTTCTTTCAATTGTAGGCTATCAATCTCTATAGAAAATAACCTTGTCTCTCCCCATCATCTTATTCTGAGGAATATCCCCTCAACATAAACACTAAGGATGTTATTAGGAAGCCAATAAAAGAACAGAATGTCATGGCCACTCCTGGGGCCTCCCATGTAAAGTTCTTTATATGCTGCTCTTTTTCCATCAAATACAACTCTTATTGCATTCAGCAATCAACCTTCAGCTCCTTATTTGCAAGCAATAAATGGAATGTTTAGCAAATGGTTCCAGCACTGAACAGAGTGTAACACAAGAGTACCATTCATAAATGTATAAGGAAGAAGCTTATAATGAGTTTAAGGTAAAGGTAAGGGTTCCCCTCACACCTATGTGCTAGTCATTCCCGAATCTAGGGGGCAGTGCTCATCTCCGTTTCAAAGCTGAAGAGCCAGCGCTGTCTGAAGACATCTCCGTTGTCATGTGACTTGCATGATTAAATGTCAAAGGCGCACGGAATGCTGTTACCTTCCCACCAAAAGTGGTCCCTCTTTTTCTACTTGCATTTTTTACATGCTTTCGAACTGCTAGGTTGGCAGAAGCTGGGACAAGTAATGGGAGCTCACCCCGTTATGCAGCACTAGGGATTCGAACCGCTGAACTGCCGACCTTTTGATCAACAAGCTCAGTGTGTTAGCCAGTGAGCCACCACGTTCCCCTATAATGAGTTTAGAAGGGGGTTAATTGGGGCATAAGTACACTTTTGCATGCAGATGATGCCATATTATTGGCTGGGAATCTGTATGTTTTGCAGGACATCTTTGATGTATTGCATAATGTCATGAGGATCATGAAGCATCAAACCTATTGCATCTAAGACCAATGACAGAGAACAACTGGAGTGAATGCGTGATTCTTTTTAAAAAAAAAAAAAATCCCCAAGAGGGATGGGACGCATTCCAGAGGAATGATATCAGCACAGATATCATGTGTGAAAGAAAGAGGGTGGAGACATCCCTTCCCTAATTGTTCGCAGAGTACATTGAAGATAGATAGTAGGGTGCCCAATCTGGCAAGATTTTATCCATAGATTTGAAACAATAAGGAACTCAATTTGGAAGAATGGCCATGTGTCATTTTTGGTTTTGGGCCTGACACCTCCAGTTTTCAGGTCCAAATCTCCAACTCAGCAGTCTTTGCCATTGAACCTCTTAGTCCCCATTGAGCTGTCATCAGGTTATATACCCCCCTATCTTCCCCCTCCCCAAGATTTCTTTGTCCTTTGCTAAACTCAGTCTGAAAGCCTGTGTGGTACAGAGGTTAAGAGACTAGAAATGAGGAAACCAGTAGTTCCAGTCCCATCTTAGGCTAGACTATGGTCGCCTGTCTATCTCAGCTCTACGTAGAAGGTTATGACAAACCATTTCTGAGATCTTGCCAAGAAAACTGTATGGATTAATCCAGGAAGGATTCAACAATGACTCAAAGTCACCAACCCCACCTCGCTCAACCCACTTCATTTAATCTTCTGGTAGCCAAACTCAACTTGATCTTTTTTTTTTCATAGTTTTGCATCTGTAGCACTGTGCAATTCCACATTTGATGGAATTGTAAACATTTTCTAATATTAATCAGTATTACATCAGTGTTTTTCATAGTATCTAGGACTATGAAATGATCTCCTAACAGTTCTCCCCCTTCTTTTTCTTTTTCCTTCACTCATTTTTTGTTTTGGTTGACTTAAGGCCACCCTTTTCTTAAATCTTGAGTGAAAGGCAAATGAGAACTAAGCTTTTCAAATCATGAACAGCATTCAGTGACAGAGCTGGAAGATGATAATTTGCATTTCTCTAGCACTTCAGCTCAGAGGTCATCCAAAATGAACTGATGGAAAGCTGCTTCAGCACTAACAAAACAAAGTTAATTTTCCTACAAAGCAGAATTAACTGATAGAGGGGTTGTTGTTGGTATTTTTGCAATTATTTTACAAAAGGCTTGCAAATATTCTGGTCTAACCATATATAAATATGTCAATAATGTGGTCAACACCTGTATGCATATAGCACATACAGTATGCCATTTGGCAAAAGCAGCCTATACTTTCCATGAGAGCGTAATTCAATTTTATTTTGATGTGAATGAAACATTGAAAGTAAATTCTCTTTTGCCAAGCAAATCTGGTAGAAAATTGTCAAAGATATCTCTGCACAGGGCTGATAAAAGGGCCCATTGCCAAGAGGGAGGAGAGGGGGGGGAGGCAAGGAGGGAAGGAGAGAGAGAGGGAGGGAGGGAGGGAAAGAGAGAGAGAGAGAGAGAGAGAGAGAGAGAGAGAGAAATAGAGGGAGAGGGAAGGAGGGAGAGAGAGAGGGAAAGAGAGAGAGAGAGAGAGAGAGAGAGAGAGAGAGAAAGAGAGAGAGAGAGAGAGATGGGACAGGTAGGTAAAGTAGCAAAAATAAAATGGAATGAGTTAAAATTTGGATATACATCTCTAGTGAATATGTCTCTACAGGATCTGAAGCTTTTCTCATAAACACTAAAGCAGCATCACATCATAATACACACCATTGGTATTTGAATGCAATTAGCATGATATTTGTGCAATAAGACAAGAGTTTGTTTAGTGATGGTGAGATACTACATTGATAAGATGCCTTCTTCCCCCTTAAATTGAAAAAAAAATGGATGGAAAAATGTATATATCTGCAGGAAGACCTGTCATGAAGAAAGTGATCAGCCCCCAATCTTGCATGAGAAGGACAGGAGGGTCCATCAGCCCAGTGGTGGGTTTCTACCAGTTTGCCCCGGTTTGGGCGAACCAGTAGCGGCGGTGGCGGGAGGCTCCGCCCACCCGCCTGGACATCATCACAGATGTTCTGTGCATGCACAGAAGGTTCTGCACATGTGCAGAAGCGCCGCACACGAGCGAAGTGAGCGTGCACACATGCACACTCACAGTTCCGAACCAGTAGCGAAAGTAAATGAAACCCACTACTGCATCAGCCCTATGTTGACAAGACATGGAGTAACATTCATGGAATAAGCTGTTGCTATAGTAAATGTGTGCTCACAATGTGTTTATGGTGCAGTTTCTTTTTTTTCCTGGACCTCAATTCTCTGTATGTGGTCTGTGCAGCTACTTCCCAAGGTTTAACCTAAAACATTAGGTATAAAAAGTACTTGCTGATAATTTCTCTATTCTGGCTAAAAGCTAAAAGGGAAATCTTCAGTGGGAAGATTCGAGAAGTCTACTGTTTAGACTGAATAATACTTCTGAAAAAGTTTCAGTCAAGGCAAGATTTTTTTAAAGCCAGTTTAGAGCCAAGCCAGCATGAAGACAGACAGCAACTGAGACGGTAAATACAGGTATGTCCTAAATCTGTGGAGAGAGACTACAGGAATTGGATCTGTTCTAAAAAGAAAAAAAAAATTGATGAGGAATATGGGAACATGATAGCATAGAAGAAAGCAAAGCCATGTTTTCTTTATTATTATTATTATTCCAGAAAGCATAGCATGGAATAATGGATGTGAGGCTCAAAAAGACAGAGGTAAATGAATATTGAGAGTGGGGGGAATCAGAGGTGGGCTTCAGCTGGTACAGGCTGGTTGTGGTGAACTGGTTGTTAAGATTCAGCACAGTTCAGCGAACCAGCAAATCCCACCACTAATTGGCCGTGCCCATCCTGCCCCACCCACCCCACCCTATCTTGCCTCACCTGCCTTGGCTGGTGGGTAGAGTCATGCCCACACCCAGCTACTCTCTAGCTAGAGCCTCATTCACCCAGACCCTCGCCCACTCTGCTCACCATGACTGCCTGCCAAGGTAAGGCACTCGGCCGAAGGGACACCTTGGGCTGGACATGTTGAAGCTCACCCACCTTTTGTACCTGGCTCTCGCCATCTTTCTGCCCACATGCTGCCCGCTTGCCCTTCACCTTGGGTCGGGGAACATGCCAGTCTCTGGCACTGACCTTCCCCAGGGCCTCTGCCCGCATGCCAGGCTGCCACTGTGAGAATGGTGTGAGCCCCATGGGCTAGAAAGTAAGGCTGACAGCAGGGAAGGAAGATCCGCTCCGGGCTTGCTGCATTCAGCTGATGGATCACCTCGGTGGGGTGGGGGGGGGACACATGGCAAGGCTCAGCTGCCTTTCGGGCCCAGCTTTGACATCCGTGGGGCCTTCCAGGTGGGAGGCATGAGATAAAATGCCTCTCCCGAGGGTCACCCATTTGCCCACCGAGGCTAGCTGGCCTGGCCTGGAAGCAGCATGTCCCCTTGTCATGGGCTGGATGCAGGACCTGAGCCAGATTGGAGATCAAGTGGAAGCCCAGAGCAGGGTCTGAAAAGCAGCCTGAGCCTCACCATGTCTCCCCTTCCCCCACCAAGAAGCCTGCAGCTGCTGGTCTTTGCCAGCACAAGAAGCCTGCAGCTGCCACTCTTTGCCAGCCGGAACCAAACCGGCAGCAATGGCTGGAGGCTTCTCGCGCCAGCAAAGGATTGACCATGGATTGATTGCTTATGTCCCATTATGTCAATGTCATTTCTTAGCAACTGCATATTTTTTTTCTTTCAATGATGATCTGTCCCTAACCATGATGATCTATCCCATCATTGCTATAATTGATCCCATTCACCTTTCTGCTCACCATTCCGTTCTTCTCTTTCTTTCTATTTGTCCCAACATTATAGACTTTCCTTAGCTAAGTCTTTGTACAATGTGTTCTAGGTAATAATTTGTACCTCAAGTGAGAATTCTGAGTTGATTTGTTTGATGATCCATTTGTTTGCTTTCTTGGCTGTTCTTCTCAGGAGTTTTCAAAAGCATCAACACTATTTTGTCCTGCTTCTTCAAAGTCTAATTTCATTTCATTTCCATGGAGTGTCACATGGAATACCACTGCTTGTACTAGCCCGTTCTTTGTAGATATAGACACTTCACAGCATCTGAGTATCTTTTCTATTAGTTCATTTGTGGTGTTCGATTCTATTCTACCATGAATCATGGAGATGGACAAACGGTAGGCGGTGGGCTTTATCCTACAACTGGGATCTGACACAACCTGGATATAGATTGAATTTCTAATGTATTTTGAAAGCTTTATTCTAAAAAGTGTCAGGATGAAAAATGATTTGAATCATCAGTTTGGAACAAAAAGAAACCCAAGTCAATTCAAACTTATGATGTGGTTCAATCATTCAGGAATCAAATTGATGAAGCGATTCAATTATTTGATTGAGTAACTAGCGGGTTGAATCTTTGCACAATCCTGTTTTTTCTCTCTCTCCTCTAATTGCATCTTTTAAACTTATGTTATGTCTAAGAAGTTTCGGTATAATGGATTAGCAGCTAATATGAGGCTGTTGTGAAAGTATCATTGGTTCTTTAAAGCAGACATGGGGTCCTGCAAAAGTTGGGGGAACAACTCCTAGCACCGTGATGGTGAACCTATAGCACAAGTGCCCAAAGTGGCACGCAGAGCTGTCATCTGGCATGTGCGGGGTCGACTGTTCCTCTTCCGGGTTTCTGGCATACATGTGTACACGCTGATCAGCTGTCCTTTATGCATGTGGCAGTGCCAGAAACTGGAAGAGCTGGTCTTCCATTTTCCGGCATGAGCATGAGCAGTAACTGGAAGACTTGCTGGGCAGTGCGCATGTCCGCGCCGGAACCTAGAAATACCTTATCTGGTGCACGTATGCCCCCTGGGTAGCTCCTCTTCCTGGTTGCAGCCCTGAAGAGTGCGCACATGCGCGTGATGCACTTGCACACATGCAAAGTGCTCCCTTTTCGGCACTTGGTGCCCCCCGCGCATGTACATTTTTGCCACTCAGGGCTGAAAAGGTTCGCCATCACTGTCCTAGCATCTCTCAACATTGTGTTTGTTGGTGTAACTGCCAAAAATTGTAAGTCAACATTATCATGAAGACCATAAGCGCTTCATTCCCTCTTTTGGATGGGAGTTCTTCCCACAACGTCCTCTCCACAAATCGAGGAAGGCCATAAGTTTAAAATGGTTCTAAGAGGAGATTAGTTAAATTGGAAGAAGATAATGCTATAATCAGAATACAGTACTTCTAAGATAGCTTCTTCGGCCATAAAATTCTCTCTTCAACTAATTTGCTTCTTTTATCTTCTGTGAGGGAAGACTTTAACAAAGCAATTTCCTTTTAAAAAATATTTTTAATTAAAGCTTACACTTATCTTCTTCTGCAATTTGCAGAAAATTTCTGCTAATAATTTTTATGTTTAATTTTTGGCTAATAAAGTTTGTATTTTTTTTTTTGCTGATAATAAAATATTAACATTCATTTCTCATAAATGCATTAGTTTTGACCAGATTATAAACCAATTGGAGGTAAGGGAAGGATTTTAAAATGTGATCCTCTGTTTAGTGAAATGAACGACTATTGCCACACTGGACACATGTCTAGGTTCAGAGTGACTGTCTTGAATGGTAATTTACAAAGGCCTTCAAATTAGTGGCTGTACAATAACAGTATTCTGTCTTTTTTTCAAACATTCCATCAGTCTGATGGAAATGAAATAGATGTGGGTTGTTGTTTTTTTTTTTCAGAGAAGACAAGGATTTTGGTGAACCTATCATAGACAGGGGTATAGGATCTTGCACCTATCTTGATGATTTGATAACTGAAGAACATTTTTGGGCCCTCTGTAAAATCTTTCTAGAAGCTTGCAGTGGCTTCCCTCACTGCTCTTAAATTCCATTAAATCCTGCGATTTAAATCCCACCTGCGATTTAAAAATATGAATCACTATAAAGGGTACAGAGCGATGAAAAGATATATAGTAAAAAAGAAAAACCGCAAACCTTAATATGTGAGATGAATTTCATCTACTTTTTTTAAAAAAAATATCTTCAAAATTGTTATCATATGGTCTCGAAGTAATGACTATGCAGTAGTACTGAAGAAAAATAAACATGGATTTGGCTTGCAAAACAAAGTACATATTTGTGAAACTAGATACAAAAATTTACAGCATCTGTTAAGAGAGATGCATGTACAAAACTGCATTATTTTCTACAAATATTATTTATTTCAAACTAATGCAGAAGCAGAAATTGATGCTGAAGAGACATTGCAGCTAACACATCTCTCCCAAAATGGACAGGGATCATGTAGAATTAGGAAAGATGCTGAGAAGCTTCAAATAACCTTAGAATCAATTTGGGGAGGACACAGGTCTTAATTTCCAGGGCTTGGAGAGCCATTTATTCAAGAGGGTTCCATCATCCTTAAACAGCAGGACTCAAAAGGTGAACCTAAGCAATTGCAGGAATTATCATGACTTGTCTTCATTGGATTATGAGCGATGGCAAATATCTGCATTTTTCTGTAATTTTTAAATTTTGTGAAACAGATGGGAAGATAATTTATGTTTGGGGTCTAAATTGTACCTGACCTCGTGATGGAACTCTGAATGCTCTTTACTTTAAATCAGAAACTAGGAGCTAATGAGTATTCACAACTGACATTTACCAGTTATGGATGGAAAGAGCATTAATCTTCATTGAAATTTTCTCCTTGAATTTCCGTAGGAGGCTCAAATGGCAAGGTGAGCAAAACTACATTTTATCATCTTAGACTGGGACACCAGTTGTATTTCTTTTAAGAGAAGACAAATTTCGTTCTGATCATTTTTCCTATTGGAGCTTCTTGGATTATTATAAAATGCTCTCCATGCTCTTTTATAGAAAAATTAATTGGTTCAAAAACTATCTCATAGGAAAGAGCAATATTATTTTACCCTCTTCACTATGGGTGAAATAAGTCTAGTGTACTGGTTTCTACCTCTAAAACTTTTGTTGTTGTTAGTTGCGAAGTCGTGTCTGACCCATCACGACCCCATGGACAACATTCCTCCAGGCCTTCCTGTCCTCTACCACCCTCTGGAGTCCATTTAAACTCACACATACTACTCAGTGACTCCATCCAGCCATCTCATTCTCTGTCATCCCCTTCTTCTTTTGCCCTCAATCTTTCCCAGCATTAGGCTCTTCTCCAGTGAGTCCTTCCTTCTCATTAGGTGGCCAAAGTATTTGAGTTTCATATAATTTTAAACCCTGTTCCTTGAAGGGTTACTTTTCTCTATTTATTCCGTCTCTGTTTAAAAGTCTTTCTTCTTTCCTCTCTCATTTTTGGAGTCCATCTCCATACATAGAAAGAAAATGCCATGAATTGCATGGATACAGCCAGATTCTACATCAAACGTAACAGGTTCCCCATAACAACCAATGCCAAAACAACTAATAGTGCAGAATCTCATCTGCAATATTGTTTTCATTTCTTGGTTGGGTTGAACAAACTCAGACTTCCTCAAGCTGATTATTCCTAAATGTATTGGGAGCAGAGTAGAACCTGTAGAACTTAGTAGAACTTACACAATTTAGAACTACCTTCGATCAGACCTAAGCATAGCACATAAAATTATCTGCAACAATGTCCTACCTGTCAATGACTATTTCAGCTTCGACCACAACAATACACGAGCACACAATAGATACAAACTTAAGGTAAACCATTCCAAACTTGATTGCAGAATATACGACTTCAGCAACAGAGTGGTCATTGCCTGGAATACACTACCTGACTCTATGGTTTCATCCTCAAACCCCCAAAACTTTAACCTCAAAATGTCTACTGTTGACCTCACCCCATTCCTAAGAGGTCTGTAAGGGACGTGCATAAGAGCACCAGCGTGCCTACTGTCCCTGTCCTAATGTCCCCATTTATTCATATCCATTTCATGTATTCATAATCACATCTATACTTCTATCTGTTATCTTATATATGCCTGACAAAATAAATAAATGAATAAATAAAATAGATAAATAAAATCTCAGAATTCCTAGCTAGGTCAGCCTATTTGGAACTCTGGGAGTTGAAGTCCCAAAGCACCTAGGAGCCACTAAAATGGGAGAAGTGATCAAACAAAGGAAGTATGTGGCTTCTGCTCTTGTAGTTGTTACAGCTTTGGATGATCTAATTAATGTTTCCTGTTCATGGGAACCTTTTCTTCTTCCTCTGTTGGCTGCATAACAGAGGAGACAAAGAATACTAATATAATTCAATCTGATCTGAGGTGACTTGAGTTAGATTTGACTTAAGCTTAGATAAGAATATTCTTTTCAACTGGAATCTTGGGAACGGCAGAATCCCTTTATTTCCATACAAATCAACTGTATGGCTTGTTATTTTTGAAGCCTGTCAAGCAGATGTTGCTCTACTGCATCAGTTGCAGTTCCCAGGGAGGGGAGTTTTAACATCTGCTCTGCATCAGCACAAAGCTAAGTTAGCTGCGTGAAGGGAGGCAATGCAAGACTTACAGAACAGAGCAAACCATAAATCTAAGCAATTTTATGAACAACAACATCTAAGTAATAGGCCAATGCAAAGCAATCACAGTGTGTCATAACAAGGCATTTTGTGCAGTGGGGGCAATGCGATTGGCCTCATCAAAGTCTTTTATGTCATCCTGCCACTTTCAGTAGATGGAAAAGGCTTTTATGAGCCAAACTGGAGATTCAGAAGTTCAGAAGAGGCATGATTCAATTTAATTTTGCACTTCAAGATTGAGAGGCAAACTAATTCACTTCAATATTTAATTCACAAAAGCTTCCACTATAAGCTATAGCAGGAGAGCATCGAAGGCTGCTGATTTTTTTCCCTTCTTTTTTCTTTTCTTTCTTTTCTTTCTTTCTTTTTTTTATGACAGAATGGAATTAGAACAGATGGCAGACCTTTAGAGAACATTAGCATGCCAAGTCTGTGCTTTATATCTTTAAAGATTTCACCACAATAAAGTTTTAGCAGTTTTTCTTGTGCACCTTCTTTGTAAGAGATGTGGAAAAAGCAGCACGGCCGCCTGCTCTAAAAGCGGTAGAGAATTGGTGCTGAATCACTACAGAAAGTCCTTAATCCACTTTAAAAAGAAAAATAAATTTAAAATGCTTAAAATTAAACTATAACTTTGTTCACTTACTTTTCTAGAGTAGCACTTTGGTATGGCACATTGGCAAATTTGGATTCTTTTTTTTTTTTGGAAAAAAAATATTTTTAAACAAAACTTAAAACATAAAACAATTATCATCCATTACAATTACAGAAAGTGTATTAATCGGTTACAAATCTTTTGTGCTTAATCCTCTATCCAATATTTTCTTATATAACAGTTTATTACATTATTATTCTCATTTACCAACTATTTAACAGTGGATTGTCCTCTATAAGGGGAAAAAAACCCCTTTATATGTTTTATTATCTTATCCATTTCATATTTCATATTTCATTTCCATTCTTTCTTGTCTAACCATTGATAAAATAAATCCCATATCAAATAATATTGTTTATCTTCTTGTTCCCTAATTTCAAATGTCAATTTACTCATTTCAGCACACTCCAAAATTTTCTTGATAACGTCGTCATCCGTGGGTATCTTCTCACCTTTCCAATTTCTAGCAAATACAATTCTAGCCGCCGTTAAAACATTCACAATTAAATATCTGATTTCTCTATTATATATTTCTGGTAAAATCCCCAATAAAAATGTCTCTGGTTTAAAGTCAATATGTTTCTTTGTCATTTTTTCCAGCCATTTGTGGATTTTAGTCCAATATCTTTTAGCTTCTGCACATGTCCACCACATATGGTAATATGAGCCCGGAGGCAAATTTGGATTCTTGAGGAAAGGACAGGAAAAAAGACCAACTGACTTTGCCTTGTGTTATGATGTCCATCTGTCTCCCCGTTCAGAATTTCTGCAGGGACAGAAGCTTCCCAACCATTAACAGCCTGTTAGTACCTCTGGCATCTTTCTGCAATAACGTTACTTTGTAAAGTAAAATCAACTCAGAACAACTCTTCCTAACAATGACATAGAGTATTGCCACTGGGCCACAACTATAGCAGCCTACTTCACACTGAGAGCTTTGGGTATTGGGAAGTCAATGACCAAAGATTTCTTTTCTGGAGGGTATAACCATGTCAATGAGCTACATTCACAAAAGTCAATGATCAGACTATACCAAGAGGAGACAAGCCAGAGGTGGATTTCAGCAGGTTCTGAACAGTTCTGGTGAACCAGTAGTGGAAATTTTGAGTAGTTCGGAGAACCGGTAGTAAAAATTCTGACTGGCCCCACGCCCATCTATTCTCTGCCTCCCGAGTCCCAGCTGATCGAAAGGAAATGGGGATAACATGACCATTGCCATTGCAAAAGAATACTTCGCCTATTGATCTTTGTCAATGGTTTGAACACAGGGAACACTGTGAACATTTTCATTCCTCATTTACTGGGGTGTATGTATAATAGGATTAAGATGCTGATGAAATATGGAATCAAGTATTTTGTGTGATCGCTCGTTCCGCTGCAAAGAACCAACTTTCATTACGGGTTTTCATGTTAATGTAATAGAATAACACACTCGCTGGTTAATGTGTTTTTGAAAAATGGGCTCTTTTTTAAAAAAAAAAGAAAAAGAAAGGAGATGAGAGCGTACATTTCAAAGTGCAAAGGGAAATAACTTATTAAAGAGCTTTATTGCCACTGTTTTAGGAAGAAAAAAAAAGGAAGGAATATATATATATTTAATGAGCTTTTTCTTCTTCAGCCCTTTTCCAAGATACCATTTACACTAAAAAAAAAAAAAGTATTATTGACTCCCTGAAGATACTTTGCTTAAAGCTCCTGAATATAATTAAGTCAGCCTTCTTTGGCCGGGCAGAAGTTTGAAGGGCCCTTCGTTTCAACAAGCTTCCATAAAACCACCTCTTGAAAGACAAAATAAAAAATAAAAAACTCTATACAGCAAAATGGCTACTTCGTATGACATGACCAAAGCAGGTTCTTTCTTTGTGTATTGCATACATAGAAGCTGTATTTTATCAAAGTGAAGTGGCCAGGTTGAATCAGAGGACACTCAACTTGAGGCATTTAATCAAAGAATCCAAAAATTGAGCAGGTCATTTTCTTAGCATGAAGAACCTTGTTGAGGTAAAGATCAGCCATTTTCCCAGCACAATAGATTACAATTACTGCATATTTTGTTAAGTATCTTTTTTCTCTTCAATTTCAATGACTAACATTTGGACACACTCCGATGAAGAGGAGGCCATTCAGGCCACTGGAACTATTATTTATTTATTTATTTTATTTTATTCAATTTGCATACCACCCTTCTCCTAGTGGACTCAGGGCGGTGCACAGCCAGAACTAAATGCCTGTTAAAACAGGAGCCCTACTTAAGGTATCTCTGACAAATATCTCTCCAACTTCCACTTGAAGATGTCCACAAAAGAGCCAGCTAACCACCTTCTTCAGTAATTGATGCTACTATCAAGATGCTCTTAATAAGAATTTGATTTCTATCCCCTGAATTTCCTAACATGAAAAGGCACTTTGAGGGGTCCTTGGTGCTCTCTGAGCATGATTGTTTTCTTGCAGGTGTTTCATTACTCAAACTAGGTAACATCATCAGTGCAGAGGTGGTATTCAGCCGGTTCAGACCGATTTGCCCGAACTGGTAGCGGAAATCGCAAGTGGGCCAGCCCACCTGTCCCGGCTCTATACCATCCTATTTAGGCATGTTTTTGAGGCCGGGTGCATGTGATGAAGTTGTGTGCACCAGCAAAGCGCATGCACGGAAGACCAGGCATATGCGTGGATGGGGCCGCTCACATTTGCAAACCGATAGGGGAAGTAAGTGAATACCACCCCTGCATCAGTGCTAGTGATGATGCAAAAACTAGCATTGATGATGTTACATAGTTTGGCTAATGCAGGGGTCAGCAACCTGCGGCTCTGGATCCGCATGTGGCTCTTTCACCCCTCTGCTGCGACTCCCTATCACTCAAAATATATGTCACAACCGCCAACGTGCAACACCCTCTGGCATGTGATTTATTGAGCTTTTCAACCCCCTGGTAGGCCAACCATGGAGAAACCCAAGAAAAGAAAAATTTCAGAAGAAAACAGAATGTTTAATTCAACTACATATGCCAGTTTGGTGGCTGCTCAAGAAATAATCAGGCATGGGAAGGGTTTTGTGGCTCCCGGTGTTTTCTTTTCTGTGGGAAATGGGTCCAAATGGCTCTTTGAGTGTTTAAGGTTGCAGACCCCTGGGCTAATGGGATGACTGTAAGAAAACAAGCTCAGAGAATACTAAGGACCCCTCATTTCAACCCTGAGGTACAAATAGTCTCCTGTAACAATAGTTTGTCTCCCTGTTAACTTGAAATCATACTTCTAAAACTTGTACTTTGAAGCAACAGAGAATTGGCCTTGAACCTTTTTTTTTTTTTGTTATACCCACACATTTTCCCCTCACCATTTTTTCAATTCTAAACATGCATCATCCTCTAGGTCTTTCCTCGTAAGTCTTGGTTTATTGTCACTTGATCATCCTCATTGTCATTCTCAGCTTTGCTCCAATTCCTCTGAAACTTAAAACAAATGTCATGCCCCAAATTGGACAGAAAATTCAAGTAGGGTATAACCAACGTACCATGTTTCCCCCAAAATAAGACTGGGTTTTATATTAGTCTTTGCTCCAAAAGACGCATTATGGTTTATTTTCCAGTTAGGTCTTATTTTGGGGAAAATACAGTACTAAACATCTCCATCTGCTGACGATCTTAACTGGGGTTTATTTTTGGGGTAGGTTTTGTATTACAAGCATCCTGAAAAATCATGCTAGGCCTTATTTTCTGGTTGGGTCTTATTTTCGGGGAAACAGGGTAGTATGTTATTGAAGAATTGCTTCCCATGATTAATATAGTAATTTAAAATATTTGTAAAATGTCCCAGTTTATCCTCAGTGGGATGCAACAAAGCATTTTGGGGGGGAAATTGTTCTGTTGAAACAGTCTAAATCTGCTTTTTAGTAGCAGTTTCACACTGCTACTAAACTTCTATTTTAAGCATGTTAGTACCAAGCCAGGTATCCCCTATTCTGTATCTTTGTCTTTGATGGATGTTTCTTTTAAATGAATTATAAATAGAATTTGCATTTGTTTTTGCTGAAGGTCATGTTATTTTCTATCCTTTATTTATTGACTTTAAGTAATAAGTAAGAATATTTTGAATTTTATTTCTCTCTTCCAGTTTAACAGTTTGCAAATCTGATAAGCATTCGGTTTTTTGTTCTGGTTCTTAATGAAAAGTTTAAGACTATTAAGGCCAGAACTGCATTACAATTTGATAAGAGCTTATTTACAAGCATTCTTTGAATACAATTTCCAAACCTGCTTTAACATGTCGTTCAGCTCATGATTAATTAACTAATTTGCTAAACAATTTCATATATTATATGCCTCTTTTATATGTTTTTTTTAAATTTAAATTTACTTCAAGCTTTCTCATGTTTCATTTTCCTCTCATTGGAATTATTTATTTTTTTCAGTGTCACCTTTTTTTTAGGAATTTCCATCTCTTTTTGCTATCTTTCCCATCTCATGCCATGAAATTATGCTCATTGTTGTTCTGAATTTATTAAAATGTTTTCTTAAAACTCATTGTAATGTATTGGATTACAACCAGATTTGATTTCTCCTAATATCAGAATTTCAGTTCTCTACCAGCTTCCTTGAATGATAGCTGATTATTTTGTCCATTTCTTCATCTTTCGAAAAACAAAGTTGAGACTGAGGTAACTCAGAAATTTTCTGAATGGAATGTATCTGGCACAATTTATCTCCCAATAGATGTTGGACTAATTAAAATTCCCTATCACTGTTTGAAAGATTTGTCATTTAATTTTTATCTGGTTGAAAGGCTGGTAGTAGATACTAACAGAAGAGAAGTGTTTATTCCTTCTTATAGCCATGGTGGCACAGTGGTTAGAATGCAATATTGCAGGCTACTTCTGCTGACTGGCAGCTGCCTGTAATTTGGCAGTTCGAATCTCACCAGGCTCAAGGTTGACTCAGCCTTCTGAGGTTGGTAAAATGAAGACTCAGATTGTTGGGGGCAATTATTGGGGGACTCTGTAAATCACTTAGAGAGGGCTGTAAAGCACTGTGAAGCAGTATATAAGTCTAAGTGCTATTGCTATATTTTAACTCCCCAACAGTTCAGATATTTCCCAATATTCTTCCCTTGAATTCCTGTATAGACTGTCCTATTCAGTCTGTTATTTCAAACATGAGGATCATCCTATTCAAATCTCCTAAGATTAAGTCTCAGTTATGCATACTAAATCATATTTGCCTTCTTGTAATGCATACAAGCTCATCTTATTTTCTATATGTTGATTATAAAAATGTAGACAACAGAAAACACAAATACGGTAAGACAGCGCTCGTCTTGATATTTCAATTACTCGTCTTGAGTAATTGAATAGGCCCCTGTGATTATCTCACTTGCTTACTGCTGTACACAAATCTTTATTTCTGGGTTTTCATTTTTTAAGTCCTATACGATCAGTTTAAAGCCTCATGATCAACTTTTATGTTTTTTGTCACATGCATTGTTTCCAGACTTTCTGAGATACAGCAAACTGCAGCCTATAGCTGATACTGTAATCCAATTGGCTACAGATATCAAATTCCTCCCATCAAATATTATTTTTTATAGCAAGTCCTTCAGTGACTGTATTCTTCTTCCTTTTTCAATTCTCTTCTGCTGCTGAAAAGAATAGAAATATTTCCTTATTATATAGATCAATAATGGGTTTCAAATCCCATCGCTACCAGTTTGCTCATGGATGCACGCTCAGTCGCTCGCGTGTGACACTTCTATGCATGCACAGAAACGTCTGGGCGGATGGGCGGAGCCTCCTGTTGCTGCTGCTACCGATTCGCACAATCTGGGGTGAACCAGTAGCAACCCACCACTGATGTAGATCCTAAAAATGACCAAAATCAAACTGGCCACTACTGTAGACTCTATGAAGAAGAAAATGAGTCCTTAAATTCCAGACTGTCAAAATTAATGCATATATATTTCCATAAATGGCATCTATTTCTTGCTACAAAGAAAATAAATGAATAAATAAATCAGTCAAGATTGTTCCTGGTGTTTACTTGCACAGATAGATTAACTACTGCAACATGCCAGATGCATTATGCATGCACATACTACCACAAAAGAAGGTGTTTTTTAATAAAATTTTGATTTGTTATTGCCTTCTCCTAGGGTTGAAGGACAGCCCAAGGTCACCCAACTGGTATCATGCCTAAAGTGGAACTAGAACTCTTAATCTCTTGGTTTCTAAGCTTAACCACACCATCAAACTAGTTTTTATATGTAATCCATTTTCACTGATAAATGAGCAGGGATGGGGTGGCTTAGTGGCTAAGACGCTAAGCTTGTCAATCGAAAGGTCGGCAGTTCAGTAGTTCGAATCTCTAGTGCCGCCTAACGGGATGAGCTCCATTACTTGTCCCAGCTTCTGCCAACCTAGCAGTTCGAAAGCATGTAAAAAATGCAAGTAGAAAAATAGGGACCACCTTTGGTGGGAAGGTAACAGCATTCTGTGCGCCTTTGGCATTTAGTCATGCCGGCCACATGACCACAGAGATATCTTTGGACAGCACTGGCTCTTCGGCTTTGAAATGGAGATGAGCCCCCTAGAGTTGGGAACAACTAGCATATATGTGCGAGGGGAACCTTTACCGTTATCTTCATCTAATGATAGATTGGTTTAGAACTAGGATCAATAAAATATGGAGGGGCATTTTATTTTCCTCCATTATTCATTTGTGTAGTTTGCTAACTTTTGTTCTGGTTGGTTCCACCTGTTTACATTGATTACTGGATTACTATTACACAAAGTAAGATAAGATCGTTTTCTTTTCAATTAAACTTTACCCAAGAAATAAAGACTGCCCCTCATTCAAGATGTTTTGGCTGGCAGTTAGTATAGTCTATGAATTTGCCTTTTGACTCTTGATTTTTCAGTCATAGCATGTTCTGACCCAGCTCCTCAAACACGACAAACCCTCTGACGTGAACTCAAAAGATTCCTTTATTAGGAATGCCGGTAGCCCGGCCAAAAAGTTTCTCTCTTGATGCAGGCTAACAAGTCCAGCCGGCCGGAAGATGAATAGTTATCTGCCACATCTATTCATCTCCACCCCCTGCCTTTTATCCCCAGAGCTAGGATGGGGCTTCGCTAGCAGCGATGGCTCTTCCTTCCCAAGGATCAGCCCACAGATTTCCACTGCTCTCCTCTCCTCTGCCTTCTGCGCATCTGTGTATCAGGCACTGGACCCAGCTGTTCCTCCTTTTCCTCATCAGCCACCTGCAGACCTGGGGGCTGTTGACTCTCCATCTGAGGGCTGATGGACAGCCCAGGCTCCACCCCCCCCTCTCTCTCTCTGCCAGCTCCATTCCCTTTTCCCCCTTGGAGCTCTCAGGTTGCATTGATGCTGACCCTGACTCCCACGCCTCCTCCTCATCTGATTCGGCTGCTGAGAGGCTGGCGGCCCACAGGCCACAACATAGCATATTTGATCATGAGACGAGAAATGACATTACTAGGCAGGATCAAAGATAAACCCTGCTTATCACTTGCAATAGCAAACAACTACAATATATATTTCTGCCTAATATTTTTTCTATGTAAGATATGTGAGTGAGTTTTTTTTTTCTGTGTGCATACATCTGTACACTAAATGCATATTTCTTTGTATGAAGCTTTCAGTTAGTTGTCATAGGTAATAGTATTAATTGAATTAGAGCAGAGGTCCACAATCCCCAGTCTGTGGCCTAGCACTGGTCTGTGGCATGCCAGAAACTGAGCTGAACAAGTGAAGCTCCATCCATGGGATTCAGGCAGCATGCAAAACCATGGCCCTCCAGTCTGTGGAAAAACCTTTCTCCACAGAACTGGTCCCTGGTGTCCAAAAGGTTGGTTGGAGGCCACTGAATTAGACAGTTGAATCTGACAACATTTTAATCAGGCCAAACCAGTGGCTGTTGCTGCTATTTTTTTAAAGCCACAGTGAGATAGGCAGTACGTAAATTTGACAAGTAAAAATGTACTGTCATATAATCACTGAATGACCCATTATAGTATTAAAAATATTTATCAATAAAATCATGAGAAATAAATTTCAAAACATCTTAAATTAAATTAATACATCTTAAATAAAAGAAAGCTAGGATTACCCAACCATTCAAAATCAGTAGTTAAAGAAACACACCTAATTATTGTTTTGCTTTAATTTTAACCTGCTTTTGAAATGGGCAAAAAAAAAAAAAAACCCCAATAATTTAGACATGTATATATATATATATATAATTTACAGAAATTCACTACCCTGTAAACTTAATGTACCTTGTACATTAAGGACTAGTAATTCATTATCTGTAACTTGAAAGTAGTGAGATGTTCTCAAAGAAGCATCTCTGAACAATTTTAGCATGAAGAGAAAGGAGGATATAAGAATACTGTTTCTTAGATGTCATGTACAGTATTATAAGTGAAACACTACACTGAGACTGGAAATGGGCAAATGGTGCAGAGACATCCGTCAAGATATTAATAGTATAAAACAGTGTTTCTCAACTTCGTCAGATTGAAGATGTTTGGACTTCAACTTCCAGAATTCCCCAGACAGCCTTGCCCCTCCTTGCTAGCTGGGGAATTCTTAGAGAATTCTTCTTAGGGAATTCTTAGAGTTGAAGTTCATACATCTTCAAACTGTCAAGACAGAGAAACATTGATATAAACCAATAGAAGACTTTAGACTATTTTCCAAGGAGAACTTCCAAGGAGGACTGATTATTACAATAATCAATCTAAAAGTTAATAATACAAGAATTGGGTCTTTGTTTTTCAGATGTAAGGAGACTCAGGGGAAATGATTTCCAGCATGTCTATTCCACTTCCTATGAACCCTCGTGGCATTGCAGAAAGCTGTTTCTGAAATGCCAGAAAGTGTTTTCATCCAGTTTTGGTCACCACACTATAAAAAAGATGTTGAAACTCTAGAAAGAGTGTAGAGAAGAGCAACCAAGATGATTAGGGGACTGGAGGCTAAAACATACGATGAATGGCTAGTCTAGTGAAGAGAAGGACCAGGGGAGACATGACAGCAGTGTTACAATATTTGAGGGGCTGCCACAGAGAGGAGGGAGTCAAGCTATTTTCTAAAGCACCTGAAGGCCAGACAAGGAATAATGGATGGAAACTGAACAAGGAAAGATTCAACCTGGAAATGGAAATAAGGATAAATTTTCTGACACAGTAATGGAACAGCTTGCCTTCAGAAGTTGTGGGAGCTTCATCACTGGATGAAGCTTTCAAGAAGAGACTGGACTGTTATCTATCAGAAATGGTGTAGGGTCTCCTGCTTGGGCAGGGGTTGGACTAGATGACCTACAAGGTCCCTTCCAACTCTGTTAATCTCTTATTGCTATATTCTAATGCCAGGTAGTTCAAAATACCCATGCAAATGATCCCTGGTGGTAGAGTGATTAGAATGCAGTATTACAGGCTAACTCTGTTCGCAGCTTGGAGTTCAATCCTGACCGGCTCAAGGTTGTTTCAGCCTTCCATCCTTCTGAAGTTGGTAAATTGAGGACCCAGATTGTTGTTGGGGGAAATATACGGGCATTGTAAACCACACAGAGACTTCTGTAAAGCAATGTGGGGTGGTATATAAGTCTAAGTACTATTGCTATGCAGATACCTTCAGCAAGACTTTTGAAGAGTTCCCTAACATCAGTCTCGGTATGCCTCATAGGTTTTGTAGTAATGAGTTGTTTAAGTTCTGCGTGATCTTAGGGGGTGACTTCTTGCAGGAGTCCAATAAATGTAGAGTGCTGAATTTTGAAATGAGCTCGGCCAGAGGTGGGTTTTAGCAGGTTCTGACCAGTTCTGGTGAACTGGTAGCGGAAATTTTGAGTAGTTTGGAGAACCGGTAGTAAAAATTCTGTCTGGCTCTACCCCCATCAATTCTCTGCCTCCCAAGTCCCAGTTGATTGAAAGGAAATGGGGATTTTGCAGAAACCTTCCCCTGGATTGGGTAGGGAATGGAGATTTTACAGTATCCTTCCCCTGCCATGCCCACCAAGCCATGCCCGCCAAGCCATGCCATAATTGGTAGTAAAAAAATTTGAAACCCACCACTGAGCTCGGCATTAATACCCTAAAGATCTGAATTCATCTGATGTATTTGAGTAATGATGCAGGATATGTAGAAACAAGCAACCAGGCAGAGGGACTATTTTAATTTTTAAAATACTTATCTTATGAATGAGTGTATTTACAAACAATTCTACAAAGTTGAAGGGAAGCACCACAGCCAAGTGGCCAAACTTCTACTTGGCAGGCAAAATATTTCAGTTTTTCATATTTGGCATTTGGATATAGGCAGGAAATACTTCTCTGTGTGTTTGTGTGTGTGCGTGGGTGTTTGTGGGTGAGTGGGTGTGAGTGGGTGGGTGCGCACACATCTGTGCATGTATGCTCAACACCTACCAAGCTGCTACAAAACCATGCCAGTCTGGACAGAATTTTCATAAACCGATTTAGTATCCAGTCAGCACAAGGGAGAAACAGCTTCAATGTGCAGTGCAGATAGGCAGATAGAAGTGATAAGTGATAATCTGCTTGGAATCAAAGATAATAATAATAATAATAATAATAATAATAATAATAATAATAATAATTTATTTCTATACCGCCCTTCTCCTGAAGGACTCAGGGTGGTGTACAGCCTATTAGAAGCACAAAGACAGACATCAATTTAAAAATAATTAAAATTATTAAATAATTTCAGCTCAGATTTAAAACCCCAAATTTAAAACACCCAATTTAAAATCATTACATCGATAGCCCGGCCTGGCGGAACAGCAGGGTCTTGAGGGCACAGCGAAATACGCAGAGGTCGGAGATCTTATGCATTTCCGGGGGCAGTTCATTCCACAGGGCAGGGGCTCCCACAGAGAAGGCCCTCCCCCTGGGTGTTGCCAGCCGACATAACTTGGCCGATGGCACCCTGAGGAGACCCTCTCTGTGGGATGTCCCTCTGGTTCTTTGATTCAAGAGAAACTGATAACCAGAGAGGCAACAAGTACATACAACAATTCGGGAGCCCACAGTCTCCTTCGCAAATGGAAAAGCTAGGTATTTTGCTACACAAATCAGTATCGGTAGACACAATTCCCTACCAACTATTTTTCCCATTGATCTGAGTTCTTCTTTTGATAAAGTCGCAATTGTACTGTTAGTAATAGTTGTCTCACTGAGCTTCCCTCCCTCTAATTTCCCTTCTGTTGGATGAATTTACTATTTTCTCATGAAATTTGGCATTAAAACCAGTCAGGGAATTTCTGCACAACTGTAAAACGTCATGTTAAAACTGTTTTACAGAAAAGACTGGAAAAGGGAAAGGAACAAGACCTGAGTGGATGGTTATTTTTGCATTGTTTGGTGTGGTGGTTTAGATCAAACATTCAGTTTGATCTAGCGCAGTGATGGCTGACCTTTTTGCCATCGCATGCCAGGAGTGGGGGGGTTCGCACACGCACATGCCCACACCCATAATTCTATGCTCCCTGCTCCTGCCCCTACTCATGCGACACCATCCCTGCTTCCCCCGCTCCTGGCACATGATGGCACGGTAGGCCCATTTTTCTCTCTCTCCAGCCTCCAGAGCCTTTCTAGGAGTCTGGGGAGGGCAAAAACAGCCTTTCCCACCTCCCCGGAGGCTCTCCGGATGCCGAAAGTGTCCCATTTGCCAACTTCCGGTCAAACTGGTGGCCCGCAGGCTGGATGTGTCACACACAGGCCACGCCCACCCCAGCTCTGCAAAGGGGAAATACATCGTGAAACATCACGTGACAGCAATGTGACGCAGTGAGCTTGACATTGGTGGATTAGTGTATGGGTGTTCAATTATTTAGCTTGCCTGGGCTGCACTGACTGTCCATCTGGTCTAGTGGTTAAGACACCTGGCTAGAAAGCAAGAGGCTGTGAGTTCTAGTTTAGCCTTAGGCATGAAAGTCATTTGGGTGACTTTGGGCCAGACACACTCTCTCAGCTCAACTCACCAGATGAGTTGTTGTGGGGAAAATAGGAGTAGGAAAGATTATTACGTATGTTTGCCTCTTTGAGTTACGTATGAAAATAATAAGGGCAGGGGGAAAAAAATCTAAATCGGGGTACTCAAACTTTTTAAACAGGTCCCTCAGACTGTTGGGGGGCTGGACCAGCTGGGTGGGCGTGGGTAGGTGGTCATGTGACTGGGTGGGCATGGACAATTTAACAGTCCATTAAACAATACACCCAAATTAAACTTTAATTTGTTATGCTCCTGGAGGTGGAAAGCAGGTTAGTGAAAGGATGTGGCTGCCTTGGGGGGGGGGAGTGAGGGACTTCTGTTTGTGTGTGGTGTGTGTGTGTGTGTGTTTCTCTCTCTGTGTGTCTCTCTTTCCCCCTCCCTCCCTCTCTCTTTCTCTTTCTCTCTCTCTCTGGAGACAGGGGAGGCCAAAAACGGGACTGTTTTTTGCCTCCTTGGGTGGGAGCCAGCAGGTAGGTGGGGCAATGTGGGTGGGGCAGCCTCGTGGTCCAGCACAGGGTGGATTAATGGCTTCAGTGGGCCAATCTAGCCCAAGGGCCATAGTTTGAGGACCCTTGATCTAAATAAATGAATATCAAAGACACCTATGGGAGCACATCACTTCCAAAGCTGGTTCCATAGCTGGCCACCTTTTTTTCCCCCTCAGAGGAGATGGAATCGATCACAACTGCTCTTCAAAACAGAAAGACAGGACACCATTACTTATACATGCAGCTTTGCTTTGTGTTACATAACATCACTAGCGTTTACATGAAAGTGAATGGCTAGATTCTCCATCTAGTAATAATTAAATACTTTTAATTTCTTTTCTCTTCCTTTCTCCAGAAGGAGAAGGATAAATCTCTCCAAGAGCTAGTGATTTGTAGATTGCTATTTGTTTTTCACCCCTCTCTACTATACTTTTGCATTTATTAGACTTGTAGCACCACTTACGGACATTTTCATGGCATAATCCTTAGCTTCAGTTGATTCATTAACCCACACATTTTAAGTCTGCACACTACTGAAGTAAGGAACATATTGTTTTAAAATGAGGTACCATGTTTCATAGTTTTGTGTTATGTATGAGCGCTCTGGAAAATAGACTTGTAAAAGAGAAAATGCAAATTGAGAGGAGCGTGTTTGCCAAAGAGGCTCTGAAAAGAATTTCACCAATTTAGCATCGTTTGGGGGAAATGCCTGATGGCAGGGTAGTACATCATGAAGCAAAGTAAGAATTTATTTCATGATGTGCCTTCGTGCCTTTGAGTCAGTGTTGAACTCAGCTGTTTGCCTGGGCAAATCCCAGTAGTTTCAAAGTAAAAATTCGGAAGTGGTTTGCCATTGCCTCCTTCCCAGGACTGAGAGAGAGTGACTGGCTTGAGATCACCTCACTGGCTTTGGGCCTAACACAGAACTAGAACTCCCAGTCTCCTAGTTTCTAGCTTAATGTCTTAACCACAGCACCAAACTGGCTTTACTTTATTTTATATGTATTTTATATCAACTTCAAAATGATGCTATTTGGCATACTGTATTGGCAAACCATGAAGCTAAAAGAACTTTTAACTGATATCAGGATGCAGAATGCTGTAGATCAGGGGTGTCAAACTCAAGGCCCGTAGGCCGGATGCAGCCCACGGGGTGCTTAGATCTGGCCCGCAGAGCCATTCTGGAAACAGTGAAGGACTGGCCCATTTTTGCCTCTGCCAGCAAAAATGGACTCCCGAGCTCCATTTTTGGCTGTGACGGCCTCCTGCAGCCCTCTGCCAATAAAAACAGAGCTTGGGGGGGGGCACACACAGCCCCCCCATCTCAGTTTTAGCTGGCAGAGAGCTGCAGGAGGCCGTTGCAGCTGAAAATGGAGCTCGGGAGCCCGTTTTCACTGGCAGAGCTCTCAGGCAGGGATGGGTTCTACTCAGTGGTGGGTTTCAAAAAATTTTATTACTGGTTCTGTGGGTGTGGCTTGGTGGGCGTGGCATGGCTTGGTGGGCGTGGCATGTGAAGGATACTGTAAAATCTCCATTCCCTCCCCAATTCAGGGGAAGGTTACTGCAAAATCCCAATCAGCTTCTTCCCGATCAGCTGGGACTCAGGAGGCAGAAAATAGATGTTGGTGGGGCCAGTTAGAATTTTTACTACCGGTTCTCCGAACTACTCAAAATTTCCGCTACTGGTTCTCCAGAACTGGTCAGAACCTGCTGAAACCCACCTCTGGTTCTACTTACCTTTACTACCAGTTCGCAATGGGAGCATGTGTGCATGCTCGCTTCGCTCGTGAATGCGCAGAAGCTTCTGTGCATGCACAGATTGTCAATTATGACATCCGGGCAGGTGGGTGGAGCCTCCTGCCGCTTTTACTACCGGTTCTGTTATGTATTGATACTTTTCAGCGGGACTTTCAAACCTGCCTAAGTTTCTGATTGGCTGACAGTCCCTCCTGGACTGTATATAAGGAGGGCTGCAGCCTCTGAGTTTTTGCTGAAGTCTCACTGTATATTAAAGAGCTGTTGTCACTTGCTTGGTTGTGCCTCTCGTTATTCCCGAACCACTTCATTGGCGACGAAGGTGGGATTGAGGTCACAAGAAGCGAACCAGTGAGACCACGAGCTTCAGCTAGGTGACGAGGCGAACTACAGGAGGCATACCGAACATGTCTGCCTACGTTCCGCCCAAGCCTTTTGATCCGACCCGCGAAAAATGGGTCTCATATCTAACGAGGTTTGAATGCTTGCTCGAAGCCAGCGACATGCAAGGGCTCTCCGCTAATCGGAAGAGAGCCCTCTTCCTAAGCCACTGCGGACCGGACGTGTTCGAGATGGCAGAGTCACTGTGTGAGCCAACGCCGGTCCAGACCGTCTCCTGGGACACCCTGATGGCCACGCTCCGGGCTCACTACGCTCCCGTGCCCTCCAAGTTCGTGCAACGATACCAACTCAGACAGCGCGTTCAACGAGAGGGAGAACCGGTCAGCGCATACATGGCCAGCCTGAGAAAAGCCGCAACTCATTGCGACTATAGGGACTTGGACGATGCGATGCTTGAGCAACTAATCTGTGGCGTTCGGGACATTAGGCTACAACGGCGCCTGCTCGCCAAGCCTGATTTAACGCTTGCTGGAGCCCTAGACGAGGCCAGGGCTCATGAAGCCTCCACAAAAGCCGCAGAAATGCTGCAGCGTCCGCTGACCAACAAAGACAGTCCCAAGTCTGCCCCGGTGCATAGGGAAGACGCCGGATCCAGCTCGGAGTCCGAGTCAGATGAGGACGTCTTTCGAATGGAGCACCAGAGAAAAGACACAGGCAGCCCCCGGCGAAGCTGTCCTAGCTGAGGCGGGCACCATGATAGACTGTCCTGCAAATACAGAGAGGCTATTTGCAGGCGTTGCGAGAAAAAAGGGCACCTGGCGCGAGTCTGTAGAGCCATTTTGCCCAGAAAACACCAACCACATGAACGCCGCAGCCAACCAGAATCGACGCGCCAGAAGCATCCAATGAGAGATGTCGGCGCGAAAAAAACGGCGCGAAATTGAACCACGAGATGGCCGCAGCATACACATAGACCAGGCCAGCACGGCGATCGAGGACAAAGTCAGCACGGTGGTCGAAATCAACGGCAAGCCATGCTCGATGGAGATTGACACCGGATCAGCTCTCTCCATAATGTCATGGGCGACCCTAAAGACCCTCCTGCTGTCATTCCGGAAGGATCAGCTCTCCAAGCAAAGACTGCGCATCCTAGACTACCAGGGGAACCGAGTCCCCCTCGAAGGCGTGGGCACGTTTCGAGTCACGTACTGAGACTACAAAAGAGACCTGCTGCTGACCATCGTCACGAAGCAGCTCCCTAGCCTTCTGGGCATGGGGTGGTTCCGAGCCCTCGGCATGGGCTTCACCGGCGTCCACCAGATGTTCAAGTCATCACTAAAGGACAGTCTCCTGACCGAGTTCCAGGACGTTTTTGGGGACACGTTGGGCAAGTATGTGGGGACCCCTATTTCTCTTAATTTAGACCCCAACATAGCCCAAATAAGACTCAAAGCAAGACGGGTTCCTTTTGCATTGAAACCAAAGATCGATGCGGAACTGGACAAATTAATTAAACAAGGGATTTTGGTTCCCGTTGACCATGCAAAATGGGAAACACCTATAGTGACCCCAGTTAAGTCGGACGGCTCAATTAGAATTTGCGCTGACTACAAGTGCACGATCAACAAGGCTTTGCAGCCGAGCGCCTATTCATATCAGCTTGTCCATTGACCCGGACGGACCTTGGGTCACGCGGATGCCCTCAGCCGCTGCCCCCTACCTGACTTACTGACCAACCCAACGCCAGAAGCCTCCGTCCTTCTGCTGGACACTTTAACTTTGGGACCTATCTCCTCTGCCGAGGTGGCAAAAGCCTCAGCTAGGGACCCAATCATTTGCACTATGATGGGTTGGGTTCTGAAGGGGTGGCCGGTCAGGGTGGACAGGGGGGAATACCAAGGTTATGTGAACAAATGAAACGAACTGTTTATGCAAGGGGGTTGTCTGTTGTGGGGCGACAGGGTGGTAGTACCATCGAAACTAAGAACAAGGGTCTTAGAATTGCTGCACGAAGGGCACCCGGGCATTGTTAGAATGAAAAGCTTAGCCCGCAGCTATGTTTGGTGGCCCAACATGGACCAAATTATCTCCGAGTGGGTGGGGAAGTGCAGACCCTGCCAGGAGTCTCATCCCGATCCCCCAGTAGCGCCCATCCGAGAGTGGGAGAAACCAAAAGGGCCATGGGGGAGGATACACATTGATTTTGCCGGTCCCTTTCATGGGCAAACGTTTTTAATCATAGTCGATGCCTACTCAAAATGGCTCGAAATAATCTTAATGCCTTCAACCACAGCCGAGGCAGTAATCAAGGTCCTAAGGAAGCTGTTTGCCACCCACCGCCTGCCGGATACCCTGGTATCTGATAACGGCCCGCAATTCACGGCAACCCTTTTTGAGGGCTACTTGGCCAGACTGGGCATCCGCCATGCCCTATCGGCCCCGTTCCACCCGGCTTCTAACGGATTGGCCAAACGTTTTGTAAGAATGGCCAAAGAAGCACTGTCCAGACTAGATAACGGGGACTGGCAGGCCAGGATAGACCAATTCTTAGCTGTCCAGCATGCCACACCATGCACCGCCACAGGGAGAAGCCCTGCAGAGCTCCTCATGGGCAGGAAGCTTCGGTGCATTTTAGATAGGCTTCACCCTAACTACTCGCACAAAAATTTCAAGGGAGAGACCTCTGGACTAAGACAGTTTCAGGTTGGTCCCCGGTGTTCGCTCGCAATTATGCCAGCGGACCTCTATGGGTTGCAGGAACCATAGTGGGCATAACAGGCCCAAAATCCTACACGGTAGACATGGGGGTAGACAGACTCTGGAAGCGCCACATAGACCAACTTAGAAAAAGGGTAGTCGGCGAAGCAAACATCAATTTAGACATCTCCGAACCTAACTACAATAACTTTCCCAAAACAGCTAACTCAAGCCCGGGTTCGCGAGAATACTTAGCTGACAAGCCCTGGTTCCAGCGCTGCCCCAGTGAGTTGCCACTCCCAGCCGGGGATAACCACGCCCCGGACAAAATCCAGGAGGTTCCATTGGCGGAGCCAGGAGAGACAGAAAGTCCCTCCGACCAGCTCGATGCCCCACCAAACACTGAACTGCGCAGGTCAACTAGGACGAGAACTCGGCCTGGGCACCTGCGAGATTTTGTGTGTACTTATGTAAATATTTGAATGTTAGTGCCTTCTGGGAAGGGAAGGGTGTTATGTATTGATACTTTTCAGCGGGAATTTCAAACCTGCCTAAGTTTCTGATTGGCTGACAGTCCCTCCTGGACTGTATATAAGGAGGGCTGCAGCCTCTGAGTTTTTGCTGAAGTCTCACTGTATATTAAAGAGCTGTTGTCACTTGCTTGGTTGTGCCTCTCGTTATTCCCGAACCACTTCAGGTTCTAAAGAACCGGACAGAACCGGGAGCAACCCATCACTGCTCTCGGGCCACCACAGGCGCCCCCAACATGTCACACTGACCACACCCACCCTGGCCACACACCCCCGAGCCCCCCCAAGGTAAAACACAACCCTGATGCAGCCCTCAATGAAATCAAGTTTGACACCTCTGCTGTAGATAGGCTGCTGCTGACAGCTTTTTTTTTCTCTCCACTGTTCTTTCTTCATTGCTGTGATAGCCAAGGGTCAGTAATCAGAAGGAAACAACATGCTTTCTCTAGGTTTCTAAGGCAGTCAGGCACATTAAAAGGAGATTCACAGTTGACTGAGGCATGCCTCATGAATAATACGTTTCATTTAATATGCCATTGGATCTAAGAGGATCAAAAGCAAAGGATTAAGAGCTCACCTGTAATATAGCAGATTTAATCACACCTGCCCCCTTTTGGAGGATTAGTCTCTCCGTACGCTAAATAGATTTTCTTCCCTTTCTATAATAAATACTAATAAAAGTAAAAATCTTATTTATGGCTTCATATTTGTTCATCTAGAACTCTCAAATATTTTTCCTCCTCCTCTTTTATATGCAGCTCTGTAACACAGTGATTATTTGGTAGCTTCTCCCAGCTTCTTTGATGACACATATTGGTGATCTTACACCAACATCAGCATTAACAGCTGCTGCCTATTGAAACAGAACAAAAAAGAGTGCTTTGAACAAGATGCTTTAATCAGAAGGAACAGATGAAAAAGAGAAGTGTCTCTTCTCTAAGACTGCAATCTTCTTTCGATTTCTGCCCAGCAGAACTCCATTCTTAACAGTCATTTAAAAATAAACTGATTAAAAAATGCAGATCAAGGAAATAAACAGGTTTATCTTACCAATCACAGTTCAGTTTGAGCAGTGGTGAAATCCAATTTTTTTTTACTACCGGTTCTGTGGGCGTGGCTTGGTGGGCATGGCTTGGTGGGCGTAGCAGGGGAAGGATGCTGCAAAATCTCCATTTCCACCCCACTCCAGGGGTAGGATACTGCAAAATCCCCATTCCTGTGGGAAGGATATTGCAAAATCTCCATTCCCACCCCACTCTGGGGCCAGCCAGAGGTGGTATTTGCTGGTTCTCCAAACTGCTCAAAATTTCCGCTACCGGTTCTCCAGAACCTGTCAGAACCTGCTGGATTTCACCCCTGCTGCTAACCCAACTGACAGGTATTGCTTGTCAATCAGAAACTTGCTAATTTCCACATTTATTCAAAATACAGGTAGTCCTCGACTTACAACAGTTCACTTAGTGACCGTCCAAAGTTACAATGGCACGGGAAAAAAGTGGCTTATGACTCTTTTTTACACTTATGACCGTTGCACCCTCATCCCCATGGTCAACGTGATTTAGATTTGGATGCTTGACAACTGATTCACATTTATGATGGTTGCAGTGTCCCAGGGTCATGTGATCCCTTTTTGTGACCTTCCAACAAAAAAAGCCAATGAGGAAACCAGATTCATTTAGCAACTGTGTTACTAATTTAACAACTGCAGTGATTCTCTTAACGAATGTGGCAAGAAAAGTTGTAAAATAGGACAAACTCACTTAACGAACATAAATTTGGGGCTCACTTGTGGTCGTAACTTGAGGACTACCTGTATAGTCTTCATTTTAAAGTAAGGTTTTTGTGGCTAGAGGTAAATCAAGGAGATGCTTTCTTCACGTGAATCTACAACTTTGACTGCAGAAGCATTCCCTCAAAAGTATTTCAAAGGCCAAACAAAGAATAGAATAGAATAACAGAGTTGGAAGGAACCTTGGAGGTCTTCTAGTCCAACCCCCTGCTTAGGTAGGAAACTCTACACCACTTCAGGCAAATGGTTATCCAACATCTTCTTAAAAACTTCCAGAGAATTCACAACTTCTGGAGGCAAGTTATTCCACTGATTAATTGTTCTAACTGTCAGGAAATTTTTCCTTAGTTCTAAGTTGCTTCTCTGCCTGATTAGTTTCCACCTGTTGCTTCTTGTCCTGCCTTCAGGTGCTTTGGAGAATAGTTTGACTCCCTCTTCTTTGTGGCAGCCCCTGAGATGTTGGAACATTACTATCATGTCTCCCCTAGTCCTTCTTTTCATTAAACTAGACATACACTAGACATCCTGCAACCGTTATTCATATGTTTTAGCCTCCAGTCCCCAAATCATCTTTGTTGCTCTTCTCTGCACTCTTTCTAGAGTTTCCACATCTTTTTTACATTGTGGTGACCAAAACTGAATGCAGTATTCCAAGTGTGGCCTTACTAAGGCATTATAAAGTGGTATTAACACTTCACGTGATCTTGATTCTATCCCTCTATTTATGCAGCCCAGAACTGTGTTGGCTTTTTTGGCAGCTGCTGCACACTGCTGGCTCATATTTAAATGGTTGTCCACTAGGACTCCAAGTTCCCTCTCACAGTTACTACTATTGAGCATGTACTGTACCTGTGCATTTTGTTTTTCTTCCCTAAATGTTTCTTGCCTAAAAGAAATGATGCCAATTCATGGAGCATCATTTAGAAATATCTCCCAACTTCTTTTTCTTCTACTTATTTTACAAATAATACACACAGAGGCCAAAAAAACAGAAACAAAAACCCCAAATCTTGAAGGAGCTACTTTCAGTCAGAGGAGAATTTGTCATGATTGAGCCTCGCTGACAGAATTCTCAAGGAAGTGTCTTCTTAATCAGATTAAAGGGCGTCTGTTTTGCTGTTTCCTATGTTAAAAAAACAAAAACAAAGGCCAATCAGTTCTGGACAGCCTCTCTCAAGAAAGCAAGATGGAAAATTGCAAAGTGACAACAGCCGCAGAATCTCCCTGCTTTCATCATCCCCAAAGAGTTTACTGAGGTAACCTTTTAGTTTTATTCCCCACCCCTCCCAAAAAAAAGGTTTCTGAACACCAAAGAAAAGATTGCCTCTTTGATTTTTAACTTGAAATGAAACAAGTTGCTCTTTGTTGATCTGAACAAAGAAGGAAAAACAGCTGGTGTCTTTTCTTTTTTCTTTTTAAAAAGCAGAAGCATAATTTAAAGAGGAATCTTTAAGTATATGTACAATGGGAATAGGTATCCTTCTTACATCACGTTCTGGTTTTTGAAGACAAACGCCGGATGTGCTTTGGAGTACTAAGGAAGGAGGGAAGCTGAATGTGCTGCAGGGAACAAACAAGCTGACCAAAAAAGAAAAGAAAAGAAAAGAAAAGAAAAGAAAAGAAAACAACAAGCTTTTTGATCTGGACTTATAGAATTGTCCACTACTTTGCTTATGTTTTGAAACCTTTGGGAATATGATATTACTAAAAAAGCAGATTTTGATTCTCTTTGTACGTGAAAGAGAGGGGAGAAGGAAAGAAGAAGGAAAGGGCCAAGGATGATTTTTGTCTTTTATAGAACATAGAACATCATCAGAGTTGGAAGGGACCTTGTGGGTCATCTAGTCCAACCTCCTGCTCAAGCAGGTGACCCTATACCATTTCAGACAAGGGGCTGTTCAGTTGCTTCTTAAAAACCTCCAGTGATGAAGCATCCACAATTTCTGAAGGCAAGCTGTTCCACTGGTGGATTGTTCTTACTGTTAGGAATTTTTTTCCTTAGTTCTAGATTGCTTCTCTCCTTAGTTAGTTTTCATCCATTGCTTCTTGTCTTGCCTTCTGGTGCTTTCGGAAATAGGTTGAAACCCCCCCCCCCTCTTCTTTGTGGCAGCTCCTCAAATATTGAAACACTGCTATTATATCACTCCTCGTTCTTCTTTTCACTAGACTAGACATACCCAATTCCTGCAACCTTACTTGATATTTTTGGTCTCCAGACATCTAATTATCTTTGTTGCTCTTCTCTGCACTCTTTCCAGAGTCTCAACATCTTTTTTATATCGTGGTGACCAAAACTGGGTGCAGTATTCAAAATGTGGTCTTACCAAGGCCTTATAAGTGGTACTAATATTTCACATGATCTTGATTCTAACCTGTTTTTAATGCAGTCTAGGATTGCATTGGCTTTTTTGGCAGTTGCGGAACATTGCTGGCTCATATTTAAGTGACTGTCTCTTAGGGCTCCAAGATCTCTTATCTTTGTATTATACCATTAATACCACCATCACCCCAACAGTAACGTTGCTGGCTCATAAACTGAGACTTCCTAAGCATTATCAGCATCAAGACCAAAGTTGGTAAAATTCCTTTGGATGGATGGATCCTGAAGCATGTTTGCAGCTTCTGTGGGAATTGAAAGGTGATGCAGATTATAGCTTTAAAAATTTAGAGACTAGGGTGACAAATGTTGCACACTACCCCTGCACTGTAGAACATCTTATGTCTGAGGTGAGGAACATCCCCAGTCTCTTGGGGTTTCCGCAAAGGGGTAAAAATCTGGCTGTGCAGCCTTGTATGGAAGACACAGAGGCCCACACAAACATGGGCTGGCTGGCCCCATGGGAAATCCAATCCTTGCCTGTATTAACAACTGCTAACCACCCATCTTGGAATTTTTCACCTTTCAAATTTTAAAATATTTTTATAATTTTAAAGCTTTCTAATCTTAAATTAATTCTGCTTTTAATGTTAATTTTATTGATACTGCCCAAAGCCCCTTTTTGAGGGAGATGGGTGATTAAATATGAAAAATAAATACCCTATTTTTCGAAGTATAAAACACACCAGATTATAAAACAACTTACCTTTTTTGGTGAGGCAAACAAAAAAAAGAAATCTGCCTCTGCCTCCCAGCAATTTTGCCTCATTGCAGCAAACAGCAAACAGCCTGCTTTACTTTCATTTTTGTTTTCAGCTTAGCTTGATTAGCACAAGAAAAAAAAAATCTGCTCCAGCAATTTACCTCCTTGCAGCAAGCAGCAGAGGCCCGCTGAGAGCAAAACAACTGAGAGTCGGGGAGGCGATCCAATCAACTTGTGCTAATTAGGCTGTGCTGAAGTTGAAAGGAGCTGTTTCTTCTTGCTGTTTGCTGCAAGGAGGTAACTGCTGGGAGGCAGAGGCCAAAGGTTGGGCGGGGCTACATTCGATGTATAAGACACACCTAAATTTTCAAATTTTTAGGGGGGGAAAAGGTGCATCTTATACTCCAAAAAATATGGTAAATAAATAAATAATAAATTGGAAGGAAGGAAGGAAGGAAGGAAGGAAGGAAGGAAGGAAGGAAGGAAGGAAGGAAGGAAGGAAGGGCTCTAAAAACCAACACAAGAGTAAAAAGGTCTAATATAAACACTAAGCAGATCTAATAGATTAATAGAGTTGGAAGGGACCTTGTAGGTCATCTAGTCCACCACCAATCCGCCCAAGCAGGAGACCGTACACCATGTCTGACAAATGGCAGTCCAATCTCTTCTTGAAAAGCTTCCAGTGATGAAGCTCCCACAACTTCCGAAGGCAAGCTGCTTCATTGGTTGGTTGCTCTCACTGTCAGAAAATTTCTCCTTTTTTCTAGGTTGAATCTCTCCTTGATTGCAGTTTTCTCATGAAGTCTTTTCTTTTCTTTTCTTTTCTTTTCTTTTCTTTTCTTTTCTTTTCTTTTTTTCTTTTCTTTTCTTTTCTTTTCTTTTCTTTTCTTTTCTTCTCCTCTCCTCTCTTCTCTTCTCTTCTCTTCTCTTCTCTTTTTTTTTCTTTTTTGTTTAATACAGGAATGAAAGAATGAAATCAATACACATTTTAATCTTGCCGCAATCATCTGGAACAGCTGAGACAATTCATTGGACTTAACTTTAAAGAAAAGTTAAACAAATGAAAACAGCCTTTGCTAAGTAGGATACATTCATTTCAGTGATACAAGACATAATGACCAAATCTTTTAGAGGTGTATTCTTCCATTTTACTGCCATTCAGATGTGCTAAACTATAACTTTTCTAATGAGCACTAAGCAAGGCACAGCTCCCATCCTTGGCTGTGGAAATTTGGGATGTGACGGTTCAGCGAGATGTTTTGGAGCACCACCAACAGTGTTAGACATTCTTTAGCAGACATTCTTTAGCAGAAACTCAGTACTGGAGGATTTGACTGCTTTGGTTATTTTTTGCCTGGCAAGAATCTTTCTTCAGGTTATAGGTCAGAAAACTTCTGTCAATCTTCCTCCTCTGGGAGAGCAAGTTATGTTTGAAAAGAGGAGGATAGAGAAGAAAAGCCTAAAGGGGCCCAATTCCAAATAAACAAATTTCTTTGATAGAATGCTGAAGGAGCTCGTTCTGCAGAAAGCCTTGGATAACCCAAGGATAAATTAAAGCTGTCTACGCTACGAAGCTGTTTCCACAGCTATGGGGTTGCTGCAGATATTTTTTGTATAACCCAGACTTAACTTGGGTTTCGATGTAATTAGGACCAATTTTCACTTTTGTAGCTTTTTGAACCCCTCAAGGGGGAAACTGACGAGAACACGGCTCCACTGTCCTTAATGCTTTCCTTATGTAATGGGTTGCCATACGTCAACTGTTTCCCATTCTGAGGATTTTGTAAGCTGTTGAATTCACTGAAGGAATCTTGGGCAACAATTGGCCTCTTGGTAGAAATAATAGTACCAAATCCAGCACCCTTATTTCAGTAAAAAGAAGCAAAGCCGCTCATAAGCAAAATGTGAATTCTAAATGGGCTTACACATTCGTTTAGTGATTCCTTGAAAAGATGCAAAAGTGGCATAAGTTATTGACTGAGCTATGAGGCTAGCTTGGCTTGAGGTTTTGTATTCCCACTCAATTAAAGTTTATTCGATCATTTATGTACTTTGTTTTTTATTTATTTATTTATTTATTTATTTATTTATTTATTTATTTATTTATTTATTTATTTATTTGTCAAGAACATATTAGGTAATTTATATAATTATAAGCATGAATTGAATACATAAAATAGATACAAGTAGAGGAAACATTAGGACAGGGACGGTAGGCATGCTGGTGCTCTTATGCACGCCCCTTACAGACCATGTAGGAATGGGGTGAGGTCAACAGTAGACAGTCTTAGGTTAAAATTTGGGGGGGGGGGTTCGGATGAAACCACAGAGTCAGATAGTGTATTCTAGGCATTGACCTCTCTGTTGCTCAAGTCGTATTTTCTGCAATCGAGTTTGGAGCGGTTCACTTTAAGTTTGTATCTATTGTGTGCTTGTGTATTGTCGTGGTTGAAGCTGAAGTAGTCATTGACAGGTAGGACATTGTAGCAGATAATTTTATGAGCTATGCTTAGGTCATACCGAAGATGGCATTGTTCTAAGTTTTCTAGGCCCAGAATTTCAAGTCTGGTGACATAAGGTATTTTGTTGCGAGCAGAGGAGTGGATGACTCTTCTTGTGAAATATTTCTGGACATGTTCGATTGTATTAATGTCCAATATGCAGTGCGGGTTCCATACAGATGAGCTGTATTCGAGAATTGGTCTAGCAAATGTTTTGTATGCTCTGGTTAGTAGTATGATATTACCGGAGAAGAAGTTTTGCAATATTAGGTTTACAACTCTTAATGCCTTTTTGGTGATGTTGTTACAGTGGGCTTTGGCACTTAGATCATTAGTTATGAGTACTCCAAGGTCATTGACAGAGTGAGGGTCATCTCCAAGGTCATGTCCACACAGCTTGTATTTTGTGTTCTGATTCTTTTGGCCAATGTGTAAGACAGAGCATTTGTTGGTAACTTTGTTCCCCAGAGGGTCTTGGGTATGGAATATTAGATCTACATTACAGAAAGGCAGAATCCTGTTACTATCGAAAAGCTTCCTATCTATAAGACCAGCTGAGCAAAGCTGAGTTGGCCCTCTTGTTAGCTAGATATGTTCAAAGAGAAGCCAGTCAGCTATTTATCTGGTTACAGGAATTGGTTCCTGGTTGCAACATGCAGGTTCTTTTTGTCTAGTCTAGTGAAAAGATGGGCTGAGGGTGACACGATAGTAGTGTTTCAATATTTGAAGGGCTGCCACAAAGAAGAGGGGGTGGTGGTTTCAATCTATTTTCCAGAGCACCAGAAGGCACGACAAGAAATAATGGATGGAAACTAATCAGGGAGAGAAGCAACCTAGTACTAAGGAGAGATTTGAAATATGTTTGAATATTAGTAGCTTGGGTTAGTAGTTAGGCTGTTGGTTTGAGCTCTGAGCTTGGGAATTTGGTTGCAAACATTTCATCACCATTCGAGGAGACACCGTCAGTGTATTTTGAGTTGTGCTCTGTCAGAACGCAGGTCTTTAAATTACCTTTTTATGAAATGCAAATTAGTCTGACTTGTTTGTTCAGATATTTCTGAGTCAAGGTCTGATTTCAGACTGTTTGATTGGCTGGCTGTTGTTGCTGGGCTATAGTTAAGTGCTGTCCGTGTGATGCAGATTAGGATTAGAATTGTTTATCTGGGTGCTTCTGAGACATGGTCTGATTGTTTGATAGTTTGAGTTGCTGGCTGTTGTTACTGGGACATGGTTTGATTTCTTATGGGCTGATGGGTTATAATGTTGTTGCTGCATAGTGTGGTATCTGTTTGTTGTTATAAATGCTACCTTCAGGGTCGTGGTTTATTTATTTACTTATTTATTATTGCGATTTATATGCCGCCTTTCTCCCTAGGGACTCAAGGCGGCTTACAAAATGATAAATTCCAATACAAATCACAATGAAATAAAATTAAAATCAGCAAACCTATTAAAAACAGTTTAAAATTATGACAGTGTACCCCCAAACGGATCAGTTGAGTATCGGTTGATACAGTTGATACAGTTGAGTATCGGTTGATACAGTTCTGATACAGATCGGTTGATGCAGTTCTTTCGTTCTCAGTGATTGGTAGACTGGGTTGATGTCAATTTGTCAATGTGTTTATTGACTTATTGGTGGAAAACAAGAAGAGATTTCCTAACAGTGAGAACAATTAACCAGTAGAACACCTTTTTTTTTTCCTTTAATTTATATGCTGCCCTTCTCCAGAGATTCAGGACGGCTTACAATGCGTTAAGCAATAGCCTTCATACTTTTGTATATTTATACAAAGTCAGTTTATTGCCCCCACAATCTGGGTCCTCATTTCACCTACCTTTGAAAGGATGGAAGACTGAGTCAACCTTGAGCCTGGTGAGATTTGAACTTGCAGTAATTGCAAGCAGCAGTTGTTAATAACAGTGCTTTAGTCCACTGTACTACAGGCTCTTAGTCCACTGTACTACAGGCTCTTGCTTTCAGAAGTTGGGGTGCTCCATCACTAGAGGCTTTTAAGAAGAGATTGGACAACCACTTGTCTGGAATGGTATAAAATCTCTTGCTTGTGTAGGAGGTTGGATTAGAAGACCTCCAAAGTCCCTTCCAATTCTGTTATTCTGTTAGGGATGCTTTAATTGGATTCATAGAGAGGGAGGAGGATTGTCTTGATGGCCTAAATGGTTCTTTTCAACTCTAAATTTTATGATTTATGGGACCCAAAAGGAAAAGCAATATTTCTCTGTGGCTTAGTCCCTGATTTGGTTTTATGTCCAATCCAACCTTATAACCTACCCACCAGAAGTATCCGCAAGGCAGAGAATCAAAAGGGACAAGATGACAAGCATGAAGTCACATCACCTTCTCCTTTTATATGTGTATCAATATCACATCCACCCAGACAAAAGGGACAGTGTGTGCATTGCAGTGCCATATCTTGCCTCTTTTGACCTCCTCCCCTGGATGCTGCTGTCCACATTTGCAAGGTAGGAGACATTTAAAAAAGAAGACAAAATATGGAATTGCCCTACAGGTTTGATATGCAAGACTGCTTTTAGTTTGTGCCTGGCAGAACCACTGATCTAATACAGAAACTGTTCTAACTTTGAAAAGCCAGCTCTCATGAGATACACCAGGGCGGATCTTTCTAGCAATTCACTTGAAACCTGTCAGTTGCCAGGTCTTCAAATAACAGGCCAGACTGGTTGGAGAGTCCCTTAGTTTCTGCTTTGTTAATTAAATTAAAAAAAGACTCTCTAATTGGGAACAATTTGCATTAACAAAATGACAACCTTACAGATGTTGCAAACAATATTGTAGAGATTCTAGAACTATAAGCTATTAAACTCAGTGGGATGAATTGAAAAGGCTTGCTGAGAATCTAGCAGTCATTTTCTCCCAAACAGATACAAAAGACTGTGTGATTTCCATAAATGTGCAATATGTTCTGAAAATATAGTGCATGTTTAAATAAGCCAACTCCCACCTACCTTAACAAAATGCCCAAGACAATACCTGGAGCCCTTAGTAATGTTCTTACTCTTCTTCTTTCCTTTACCCCCCATCTAGATTATAATTTGTCTATCCAGACTGATTTTAGTCCAGTCCACTCCGCCTCTGGGTGAGGCGGTGTGGTGGCTCAATGGTTAAGATGCTGGGCTTGTCAGTTGGAAAGCCAGCAGCCCATGTTTGAGACCCGAGAGCCATACGATGGGGTGAGCTCACATCCTCACCTCAGCTCCTGCCAACCTAGCAATTCAAAAGCAGGCAAATGTGAGTAGATAAATAGGTATCGCTTTGATGGGAAGGTAACAGGGTTCCCCATGCCTCAGCATATAATCATGCCGACCACATGACTACAGAAAAGTCGGAAGAAAGCACTGGCTTAATGACCCTGAAACGGAGATGAGTACCTCCCGCTATAGTAAGCAAGGACTAGTGAAGTAAAATCTGCAGGGACTCCTTTTTTTAAAAAAACTCCTCCTCCAGACCAGGCATCAACAACCTTAAACACTCAAAGAACCACAAAGGTCCTAACTGGAAGCCCCCCATTCAATTCTGGAGCCGACCAGAAGTCCAGTTCCCCCACCATAGAGTCTCCTCCTAGCATGGCGTCCTTTTTCCTCTGCCTACCAGAAGTCTGGTTTCCCCCACAATAGTCTCCTCCTAGCATGGTGTCCTTTTTACCTGTCCTAACCAAAAGCCTTATCAATTGTGGAGTTGACCAATGACAGGGAGCTGCAGCAGAGGGACGAAAGAGCCACAGGTGGCTCCAGAGCCGTGGGTTACCGACCCCTGCTCTAGACCGATATCTTGTTACCCCACCCCATCCTCCATGCCAATTCCCTGGCTAAATTTCTTCTCTAGTAGAAACTTGCTGGCCTCTTTACCTCCAGTGACTAAGCATGCTGACAATATTTCCAAGCTCCCTTTCTTCTCTAGTCCATCACCAAGAGTGAAATGAAACTCCACCTGGAAAGAAGAAAGCCTGGCACTTTCTCCCTTTTTAACCTCTCTTGCTTACTCATCAGTAGACATCTTATTTTTAAGTTGATGTGAGTATCGGTCTCACATGCAGCAGCATCACTATTCAGTTCTATAACCTGCTCCTTCAGAAATTCATTTTTGACTTTCTGCCTGTAGAAGTGCCTTATTAACTCCAAAGTAACAGCAACTACATAATCTTTCTCATAATCTCTTGCCTTTATTTATCTTAATGAATACAGAAATTTGGTATCAGATCAAGTTCTGATTTCTGGGTCATAAATCACAAATCCTTGTTACTCAGGCTTTAAACTCTTTCCTTCTGGCAAAATCCTGTAACATTTTTTTCTTTAGTTATTTCTCAATACTAAATGAAGTCAACTAGATTATACTCAGGTTCAAATTATCCTAATTTTTTGTTGTTGTTAGTTAGTTAGTTGTGAAGTTGTGTCCGACCCATCGCGACCCCATGGACAACGTTCCTCCAGGCCTCCCTGTCCGCTACCACCCCCCGGAGTCCATTTAAGCTCTCACCAACTGCTTCAGTGACTCTATCCAGCCACCTCATTCTCTATCATCCCATTCTTCTTTTGCCCACAATCTTTCCCAGCATTAGGCTCTTCTCCAGTGGGTCTTTCCTTCTCATTAGGTGGCCAAAGTATTTGAGTTACATCTTCAGGATCTGGCCTTCTAAAGAGCAGTCAGGGTTGATCTCCTCTAGGACTGACCAGTTTGATTGTCTTGCAGTCCAAGGGATTCGCAGGAGTCTTCTCCAGCACCATAGTTCAAAGGCCTCAATTCTTTGACGCTCAGCCTTCCTCATGGTCCAATTTTCACATGATCTCCTCAGAATCCCAAATATTATATAGTATTTTATCATACAGGAAGGATGTTTCTTTAGCACTGGTTGATTTTACGTTAGCAGACTTTGGAGCCTTGACTTCCTCACCTTGATGGTTAATTTCTGGAGTTGGAAGATCCCTCACTAAATTCCCTTGCAACACCCTATTTGCCTTTCTATCATTCACACGCACTTTCATCAGACGGTCCCTATCATCATCATCATCATCATCATCATCATCATCATTATTTAACGACCCCATAATTCCTTGTGAGGTGGAGTCTGGGCAACTGAATGGAGCTAGCAGAGTTTTACTGGCCGGATGCCCTTCCTGACGCCAATGCGGAGATTTGTTCAGCAGATCTCATTGTACCCAAAGAGAGAAATATCTGCCTCTACCTAGGATTGAACTCACAGCCTCCTGATTGTGAGGCAAGAGCTCCACCTCTAGGCCACCGCACCACTCCCATCAGACGGTCCTTATCTCCATCTCTAATTTTCTTTTAAATAAGTTCTTTTTGTCTCAGCATTTGATACAGCAGCTGGAAAGGTCTGAATTCTTCATTGTGATGTGCAGGCTTAAGTAGCTCTCTTTGATCACTCTTTGGGCTTCACTTTGGTCTTTGTGAACCTTCAAGATGCTACTCAACCTGAGCTATGGTCCTCTTCTTTGAGTGAGATTTCTCTAAATAAGTTTTTGCTCCATATCTAGAGTGCAAAGCATTTTTTTTTATCAACTGGCATTTGATAATATCATTTGGCAATGCAAAAGGAAAGTGCATAACTCACACCAGGGTTCTTTAATTTACTAAGGAGATAAACATCAGATTGTTATCTCTGAATTAATTGCCAAGTCTTATCCTTGGCATTTAAGGGAATTTCTATAAACTTCAGGAATTTATGTCAGCAGATACTTCACAGCTAAAATTACCTGCAGAGAATGTTTATGTCCTTTGCCACATCAAGATGATTTTGCTGAATTTTAATTACCTTTATGCTTTACCTGGCTGATTGCCCACTTATCTGCAAAAAATTAATTATAACAAAGAAATACTATTAAGTCCTATTGGCTGCATTTAACTGGCACGATGTGAGTTGTTATTGTGTTCCCTTTAACAAGCATTTGTGACACTCGGGGTTTGGTGATCATATTATCAAAGTTAGGCTTAATAAATTAATAAAAACAAACATTTTTAATCATTTATGGAACACCTTCATATAAATCATGATTAAACCAGTATTCTTCAAAATGATCTAATTCTATTTTTGAAATAAGGAAGATGACTACCAATTTCAAAACTAGCCAGAAACTAGCCTCCTTAGCCCATGTTTTGATATCTTGTTGTATTCTAAAGTGGATTGTCACATCTTTCTGATTAAGTGAGGACCTGTGATTAATTCAAGATTTGGTCAGGTTAAATTTGCTGCAAGAAAATTTGGTTGCCCGCTGTTCCAAATTATTGGTTTTTCTAAATTCCTCTTTCAAATATTTCTAAATGTGTATAGTATACTTCAAATAGGTGCCACATGAAAACAGTGTCAGTGGTCAATCAAATAAGAGGGGTTGATCCAGGGGTGGGTTCTCAATTTTTTTACTACCGGTTCTGTGGGTGTGGCTTATTTTGTGGGTGTGGCTTGGAGGTCATGTGACTAGGTGGGCATGGCTAGCTGGTCAGAGTCATTTCTGGAAGGTCCTCGCACTTACGACCCGACTCATTTGTTTGCTTTTAACACTGATCAACTGTAGGACGGCCCTTTGAAGCCCCGTGGCAAGAGTTTAAACAGTTTTTTTCCCTCTAGTCATCAGGTGGGACTCAGGAGGCAGCAATAGATTGGGGGTGGGACCAAATAAAAGGTAAGAATAACGTGGGTGGGGGGGGTGGGAGGGCGGGGGGGGGAGAACTGGTTCGGTGACGTCATATCATCACCGCTACCGGCTCGGCTGAACTGGACCAAACCGGGAGGAACCCACCACTGGGTTGATCAAAATTGTTGGCAGTTAAAATTTAAGTCCCTGCATATTGTGCTACTTTGATGAAGAATACATGCTATGGACTTCATATGTTCCTATTACTTTCTGCAGAAGTGATTTATTTTGCCAGCTGAAGAAGTGAAGTAAATTTCCTACCCATTGGGCTTTATCATTTGAATTGGATAGAAATGTTACTTGCATGCATGGGCTATTCTAATCACTCCTAATGGATCTTTGAATGACACATTTGTCCTTAAGTCTTCTTTAACCTCCAATACTGCTGAGATCAGGGTTAGTTTCAGTAGCATCTGGAGATGTCATTTTATTCATCTGTTCAGAAATCTAGTAACGGTTGGCATCCTCTTAATCCATTGCCAATTGCTTCAGTGTCCTGAGACTCATTTTATTCCTTGTTAAAGAGCCTTTAAACTTAAACCAAATTTCCCTCAAAACTTATACAATTGCTTGTCACTTTTTAGTTCATTTTCCTCTTTCTCCACAAAAACTTGCTTGATGCTGAGAAGTAATTAATCCATTCTCCATTCTTCATCTCTTGCAGAACAAACACAGAATAAATATTTTAATTGAGCCAATATCTTTGAAGACGTCCTCCTGTATAGTCCTAATCTAATATTTCAGTATTCTATTCACAGTTGCAACGAAGCCCAGGATTGCATATATGATCTATCTTTAGGATAAGTTGTTTTGTTGGAAGCATAACTTACTCTATATATTAAGAGGGTAGCGTGCCTTCTTGCACTGAATTTAAATATTCCCCTGACCAGCTTCTCACCTACACAATAATGGCTTAGCATAGGCTAAACGTCTGTAAAGATTCTCAGTCATCCAGCTCACGGTTGTCCCAAAGGTACTTTTATAGGAGGCAACTGGAGTTTCTTGTTTTTTCTTTTGAAGACATTTTGCTTCTCATCCAAGAAGCTTCTTCAACTCTGACAGGATAGTGGGGAATGGAAGGATTTATATTCCTTGCAGACAGCTTTTTAGAACATGGGTGTCAAACTCATGGCATCACGTTGCTATCACGTGAGATATCGCAACGTTTTCCCCCCTTTGCAGAGCTAGGGTGGGCATGGCCTGTGTGTGATGCATCCAGCCCGCGGGCTGCCAGTTTGACACCCCTGTTTTAGAGGGTCATTGAAGCACATGGAGGTTTATCTGTGTCCTCAGGGTCACTTGAGTTGTGCTCTTGGTTTCTGTAGTCTGTAATTTTTCTTCTGGAAATCCATTAGCATAGGCTATTATAAATACAGAATCCTCAAAATATTTGAACCCTAAGAAATTAAAACAGAAGATAATCTTAAAAGATATAAAGGTAAAGGAAAAGTTTGTCAAAATATTCATGAAGTGGCAGAGACATGGTAACAAGGTCTGCCAATGAAGAGGCATAGCAACTAAGTTTGCCAATTGGGAGCTGAGCCAGACTGGAGCCAAGGCGTGTCTTAGTCTGCAGCTTCTGAGTCTGTGTAGAGAATTGAAACTGAAACTAAGCAGTCTGAACTTGTCTGCTCTGCTGAAATGAAACTAACTGTTCTCTCCTGCCTTATGTTCTGCCTGTAACCTCTACCACATTGAAGAATCTACTGTTGGTATTGTATATATATTCTTGTATATAAAGAATTCTTATTTAATGAATCCTGCTTGAATCAGTCTGCCTGTTATGCTTTCTGGAATTGATTTTACAACAAACTCTGATAAAGTTTTCCCTGTCCAGGCTTGTCCAACTCTAGGGGAAGGTACTCATCTCCATTTCTTAGCCAAGGGAACCAGCATTGTCTGAAGATACTTCCATGGTCATGTAGCCAGCATGACTAGACACAAAATGCTATTACCTTTCCACCAAAATAGTACCTATTTATCTACTTGCATTTGTATGCTTTCAATCTGCTATGTTTGCAGGAGCTCAGGCAAGTAATGGGAGATCATCCCACTGCATGTTGCTTGGGTCTCAAACCTGGGCTGTCAACTTTCCAGCTGACAAGCTTGGTGTTTTTAACCACTGAGCCATCATGCCCTCAACAAATATATTGTTATTGTTAGTTGCAAAGTTGTGTCCAACCCATTGCGACCCCATGAACAATGTTCCTCCAGGCCTTCCTGTCCTCTACCATCCCCCGGAGTCCATTTAAGCTCTCACCCACTGCTTCAGTGACTCTATCCAGCCACCTCATTCTCTGTTATCAACCAGTTCACCCAAACTGGCCCGAACCGGCTGAATCTCACCACTGGATAGGATCTACTTGAAGCAGTTGGTCCTCCAGGATCTCCTCCTTCACCGAAGAGTGCAATGTGCACATGAGTGAAAATGTGCAAAAAGAGATTCCTAACACAATCCATTCCCTTCTTGGTACCCAACAACTAATCAACCCCAGCTGAAACAGTGTAGTCCTGCCTTCTCCCATTTCCCTAGAGATTTCCAATCATGGCCTTGGTACCAAAAGTAACTAGTTCCTTGAACTCCATTCAAAATTTCCACAGTGTAATGAATAATAAATTCTGTCACGAGTGTTTTCAGGATTGCTGTGGCTACTTGATCAGTCACAAACAGTATGGTTTCAATCAAGCCATCTCCTGTTTGCAATTACCTGCAAGCCTTCCCTGCCCTAGTTAATTGCAGGTTAACTCCCCATATAAGCAAGGACCTTTTCGCTTGCTACTGGGGCCTAAACGCTGTTTTAGGCCTAGATGCAAGAGCTCTTGCTGGAAGCTGCAAGCAGAGCTCAGTCCAACGTCGCAGATGGGAGGAGAAGCACAGATAAGGACTCCAGACGCTGTTGCAGAGAAACTCCTACGGATGCTTGCCTTTTGCTGTTTTGAAGCACGCAAGCTATCATCTGGACTGCTGTTGCTGGACATTCTTCCTCCCACAAACTTCAAGCTACGTTTGCTGTTTGAACTGTTTTTACTTCAGGTGACTTTTAGCTGTGAAGTTTGTGCTGCCGCCCTTCTACTATCTCGATGATGTATCGACACCGAAGCTGCTTATCTTCATGTTAGCTTTATTCTCTTGTGAACTGTTTCGGTATTGTGGAGAGGAATCTAGGGAGATAGCCTTGCTTCACATAACCAAGATAAGACTTTGTTTTTAATGTGCTTTCTTAAAGACATAGTGCTTTTTAAACATTTTAAAGTAAATTATATTTTTACACAAGACTCCTCTGTCAGATTTATTTCAGTCCTAGTGTGTTTGCTCATGAGCTGGTTCCAGGTCCGGGGGACCCCTCAACCCCATTCCCTAACAAATTCTTATATGAATAAAACCGCAAGCTAATTCTAACTACATGGATTGCTGCTTGAAATTATTTGGCTGTCTTTAACAGTGCTCACACCGCTATCACACACTGACCTTGCTATTTCACACAATTCCCTTTATTCAAACAGACTCCAGAAAGGGTCCTCTCTCTCTCTCTCTCTCTCTCTCTCACAGACACACACATTTCATCGCTCTTCACTCTTTACTATTCAAAAGTTGTTATTATTTGCATCGTTGGCCATCCAGAAACAGAAATGATACCTGGTGAATTCCCCACTCCATCTCTGGTCCCATGCTATAAATAATGGACGATGAATAGCAAATTAGCAATGTGCACGCTGTTTGGAAGAAAAGAGCCTGGAGGCTGAAATGTGTTTGCATAAACTATAAGTCAAACAATTACCCAATGACAAATGCTTTCATAAAAATCCAAATAGGTGCATGGTTCACTCAGGGTGAATGCTAACTTCTCACCTAAATTATTCACAGAAAACAATTGAGCCAAGGAATTTGTTGTTGACAAATTGAAGGTATTTCTTATGGGGGGCTTGGGGATGAATAATTTGAGCTAGTCATACCCAGGGCTGGGTTTTAAATCAACTTCAATAACACAAGAGAGATTTTACCGGCATTTTACTCTTGAAACCGATGAAAACCCTTTTTAATACAGAGCATTTAGCAATAAATAAATAAATAAATAAATAAATAAAAATTAAATGCAATTCAAAAAGGATGCTTCATGGCAAAGAGTAGAGAAGAATGATCAAAGTTTTGGGGGAGAAGGACATTCCAACCATGTTCCATCATTGCCCTCTAAAAAAAAAAAAACTTGGCAGAAACGGACTTAAATAGAAGTTCACCTTGGAATAAAAAAATAGAAAAGAAACATTTTCTGGGCCTATTTATTTAATAGTAATTGGGGTGAGTTGATTCTGGTTTGGACCGATAGCAAAAAGAGCATCAGCTGGAGGTAATAAAAGGAATAGCTGAAGGGTCTTTGTTTTTAGCTCACACCAGAAAGAAAGCTCAAACTTCAGGGACTATAGAAAGTATATTATGGTCCATAGATTAGTAAGAAGACTATTGCCAATAGACTTGTGCATTGTATGGATGGATGGATTTACTTACTTTCTATAGCTGCCCACCTCAAGCAAGTGACTCTGGGCCACAAACAATCATAAAACAGTTATAATATAAGACACATTAAATATAGATGGCAGTTGGGAACAAACAACTGCCAGTTGGGATGTATGATGTATGTAATATATCTGAGAATGGGGACAGGGATAGGGGTTGGAGAGAGGTTTTATAGTCTGCTAAAATGCTTTGTAGCAATTTCTGGTTAGATTGTGTGATGCAGTGAAGTGCAGGGTCTTGATAAAAAATAATAATAATAGTGCAATGCAGGGAGCACATGATTATTTGAACCACTGATAATAAGAGAAGGGAACACCTAACCCTTGGTCAATGAATAAAATCCAATGCAATCCCTAAACTCAGCCAAATGGAAATCTGCTCTTAAAAATGCAATAAACAAGGATGGGATTATCCACAATATTAATGTAAGTGAAGAATAAAAGTAGGGGGGAAAGTAGTTTCCAAAATTCTTTCTATGAGATCCAAGGCAGCTAATGTTGATTAGACATTCTACCCTACAGGAAAGGATTTATATTTGCTATGTGAATAGCCAATTTGTTTCAACCACAAGTTATTAAAATTTAAAGTTAAAAATCTCTAAAAGTGGTCCCTTGCCAGTCACATCCACATGACCCGCTACAGTTGGGAGGCAAGGAATTTTGTGAGTCCCATCCCCTAAGGAGGTAAATCTGGCAGGACCCAGAAGAAGAGCCTTCTCTGTGGTGACTCCCTCCCTTGGGAATACCATCCCTTCATAAATTAGACTGCCCCTCCCCACCAACTTTGACACTCTTTTGTAAAGTCCTGAAGACTTGGTTTTGCCAGTGGGGCTGGGGAACCCAGAGTGGGATGGAGCCTGTCAAATGGCTTATTTGACTCTATGTTGTCCTTCAGGGTACTGATTTTTTATTTTTTATTTTCTACAATGTTTTTATTGCCTGTAAGCTGCCTAAAGTTGCTGTGAGAGAGAGTAGGCACCCATATAAGTTTCATAAATGATAGATGATGATAGATAGATAGATAGATAGATAGATAGATAGATAGATAGATAGATAGATAGATGATAGATAGATGGATGGATGGATGGATGGATGGATGGATGGATGGATGGATAGGTGGGTGGGCGGATGGATGGATGGATAGGTAGGTAGCTAGGTAGGTGGAAGGTGGATGGATGGATGATGGATGGAGGGAGGGAGGGAGGGAGGGAAGGTAGGTAGGTAGGTAGATGGATAGATGGATAAATAGATAGACAGACAGACAGACAGACAGACAGACAGACAGACAGACAAGAGATAGGAGAGGCGGGGACAAAGTAAATAAGTAAATAAATAATGTATAGTAAATATGAAGGAGCTCCATCTTCCTTAAAATTTTGAGCAGGCCTGGGCTAACTTTTATCTAAGTAGTTATTATTTGCAGGACTACAGAATCTATATATCTTAAAGTTGCTAAGGTTGAGAAATACAGGTACAGCTCAAGACTCATTATGTCTTACATCAAGCAACCACCATTAACAGTAAACCCATTAGCTACAGTGATGGTAGACTCTTCTAGGTCTTTTGGATTCTTGTATAGGCTGCCACAGGGTCAAAAATCTAAGCATTTCAAGCGTTTATTACCTTTATATCCCACATTTCCTTATGGGAGCTCAAAATGTCAACATCCATCGTTTTATCCTCATAATGATCCTGTAAGACAAGTTGGGCTGAGAAAAAGGATCGGCTCAAAGACACCCAAATGAGCTTCTGTGGTTGAACTTCCATTCTGGTTTTCCCAAAATAATAACACTCACAAGATACTGCAACATTGATTGCCTGATACTGTTCATTTCAACTTGTCTTTTTCTTCTATTTCTAGAATGGTGTTTCTCCCGTTAATTGAAATTCTTTCTGCTGTTTTCAGTATGGTATGCCTACAAATACTTTTGCCTAAATAAAGCTTTGGAAATTCATCTCAGACTTAGCTTTGGGGGAAATTCAGCTGGCAACTTTAATTTTAATATGCTTAAAGTATATTTATACTCTTTGTGGCACCTGGATTCCAAGATGTTTTACACAATACCCATCAAACCATTTCTTACAAGAGATGCAGCTTGGCTGTAATTTTTTATTTTCTTTTTCAAGGTGCTTGCATATGCTTGGGAAATGTGTTGCCCACTTGAAGCATAAACAGGAACTGTATTATTCAGAGCAGACTGCAGAGGTGTGGGAGGTTCAGAGTTTTCAACAGACAAATATAATCTTAGTTCAGGGACTACAGAAATGTTTTTCAGTGGCCAAAAGCTATTAACTTCTGAATGCTTTTTTTCTTTTCATGAGCTATTTAAAAAACTTTTCTGGCTCAGTATTCTACATGGATTCCATTTTATTTTAAAACTCCAAATATACTGCTCTCACTGAGCCACCGTGTTCTAGAGTCGGGAACGACTAGCACATATGTGTGAGGGGAACCTTTACTTTTTATAGTTGCTCTCAAGTATGGGCTTGAAAGAACAACAAACATATTCCTAACCCAGTGGTGAAATATAAAATTTGTTACTACCAGTTCTATGGGCGTGGCTTGGGGGGGTTAATGTGACTGGGTGGGCGTGGCCAACTCTTTTTTTTTACTTTTAAAAGCATTTTTTCTACAACCTCAAGAGGTTGTAGAAAAAATGCTTTTAAAAGGCTCTGATGATCCCAGCTGAGCTGCGCGATCATCAGAGGCTTTTTTTTTCTTACTTTTAAAAGCATTTTTTTCAGCCAAAGAGGTTGTAGAAAAAATGCTTTAAAAAGTTAAAAAAAAAAAAGGCTCTGATGATCGCGTGGCTCAGCTGGGCATGGGGGGGGGCAGGGATTTTTGCTACCAGTTCTCTGAACCGTCCACCGCCATCGCTACCAGATCGGGCAATCCGGTCCAAATCGGGAGCATTTCACCCCTGTCCTAACCTCAGTTTTGATCTTAGGTGGAGGAAAAAATCCCCAATTTTGATGTTAAGTGGAACCCCTCCCCCAATTTTGATCTCAGATGGAACTTAGGTGAGTTTTCTGACTTTGTTCCTACCTCTTATCTCATTCCTCCATGTTTATTTTTTCATATTGTAATTTAGCTATAGCCCCTATAATAGCAATAGCACTTAGACTTATATACCGCTTCACAGTGCTTTACAGCCCTCTCTAAGCGGTTTACAGAGTCAGCATATTATCCCCAACAATCTGGGTCCTCATTTTACCCACCTCAGAAGGATGGAAGGCTGAGTCAACTTTGAGCCGGACTGCCAAACTGCTGGCAGCTGGTGATTAGCAGAAATAGCCTGCAGTACTGCATTCTAACCACTGTGCCACTGTGGGATCACTTCTTGTTTCATGTAATTATCGATGGGATCCCCATGTTCCAGGGTTCTCCAACTCCTGGGCCGTGGCCAAGTACCAGGCCTTGGCCCATTTGGAGCTGGGCCGTGCAAGTGGCATGGATGTGAAGTTCCATTTGTGTGAACGGTGGGCATCTGTGCCTTCCACTTGCACAAATGGAGCTGCTTGCGCACACCTGCACACCTGCTGCTCACATGGAACCATCCCCTCTCTCTCCCACTGGTCTACCAATCTGGAAAGATTGGGGACTGCTGCCATGTACAATATAATTGATCTGTGGGGTTCCGTTTGCCTCCGACTCAACAAGCATACTCAATTTTCTTTCTTTACTAAGAAAGTAAATACTTGCTCTTTTTTTTTACTCTGCTTGTTAGTTTTTAAAGCCCATTTGCCATTCAACTTCTAGAAAAAAAAATAGATTTAAAAATCTAGATTTTTTTTTTTACTATGATTCAACTGTCAACAGCCTGGGAATTCTGCGAGTTGAAGTTCAGATATCTTAAAGTTGCCAAGATTAAAAGAAACATTGGTCTAAACCAATTAAGACCTCTGAGTCTGGAATCTCTCATCCAGTGGTGAAATCCAAATTTTTTTACTACCGGTTCTGAGGGCATGGCTTGGTGGGCGTGGTTTGGTGGACGTGGCAGGAGAAGGACACTGCAAAATCTCCATTCCCACCCCACTCCATGGGAAGGATACTGCAAAATCCCCATTCCCACCCCACTCCAGGGGAAGGATATTGCAAAATCCCCATTCCCTCCCCACTCTGGGGCCAGCCAGAGGTGGCATTTGCTGGTTCTCCGAACTACTCAAAATTTCCGCTACCGGTTCTCCAGAACCTGTCAGAACCTGCTGGATTTCACCTCTGCTTTCATCTACTTTGTATTTTTTTAAAAAAAATTGATTTATATGCCGCCCTTCTCCCGAGACTCAGGGCGGCTTACAATGCGTTAAGCAATAGCCTTCATACTTTTGTATATTTATACAAAGTCAGCTTATTGCCCCCACAAACTGGGTCCTCAATTTACCTACCTTAGAAAGGATGGAAGGCTGAGTCAACCTTGAGCCTGGCGGGATTTGATCTTACTTTAATTGCAGACAGCTGGTGTTAAATTACAGAGATCTGTCTGTTGAGCTATTCAGGCTCCGTATTTACCTTTAAGTTCCTCCTTTACTAAAATCACCTCTGAAAAATGAAGTTCTCCTTCAGCTTTCATTTAAAGACTTACCTAGATGAACAGTTTTGATTGTTAATAACTAAAAATAATTACAAATAAAATTCTGCATATTTTGAGAAGACATAACATTGTGCAGTGTTTAAAACACTGGACTAGGAGCAGGGTGATTCGATTTCTAGTCCACCCTCAGTCACAGAAACTCACTGAGTGACTTTTGGCCAGTCACTCCTTCTCAGCCCACTCACTTTGTGGCAGTCCATCAGAGAGACATAGGAGACAATCTGTGGTTTGTGGGCAAGCTGTGGCCATTTCTTTTATTTAATTTAAAAGGTTTAGCGGTGAAATTATGCTTACATTTGGAACCAGGTTTACACGCAGAGGAAAAATAGGAGGAAATAAAAAAAAAAAAAGAGTTGCAAGCCAATTTCAAAATTGGCTTCCCAAATTTCTCTAGATATATAGTGACTATAATATCCAGAATTTCCTGCCAGCATAACCTTTGGGCTGCAGCCCATTTTCAAGACACATGATCAATGGAAGATTGTTTCATAGAATATTTTAAGATACAAGGACAAGTAAAGCAAAACTGTTATTCATTTGCAAGATCCTACTCTCTACAAATGTTCCAGATTAAAACTCAGAACAGCAATGATCACACATTCAATTAGGATAGGATAGGATAGGATAGGATAGAATAGAATAGAATAGAATAGAATAGAATAGAATAGAATAGAATAGAATAGAATAGAATAGAATAGAATAGAATAGAATAGAATTCTTTACTGGCCAAGTGTGATTGGACACACAAGGAATTTGTCATGGTGCATACGCTCTCGGAGTACATGAAAAAAGATACATTTATCAAGAATCATAAGGTACAACACTTAATGATAGTCATAGGGAAACAGTCAATATAAAACTTAAGGATACTAGCAACAAGGTTACAGTCATACAGTCATAAATGGAAGGAGATGGGTGGTGGGAACGATGAGAAGTGTAATAGTAGTGCAGACTTACTGAATCGTTTGACAGTGTTGAGGGAATTATTTGTTTAGCAGAGTGATGGCATTCAGGAAAAAACTGTTCTTGTGTCTAGTTATTCTGGTGTGCAGTGCTCTATAGCGTCGTTTTGAGGGTAGGGGTTGAAACAGTTTATGTCCAAACAAACAAACAAATCCCAATTAGATAAAATAACTTAGAAAAGCCCAGAATGTAGTTCTTTCAAAGATCTAGATATCCTAAAGGGCAATTAATATTGTGTACAGTGACAGTTTTACTGTAAACATCTTTATCAAAGGAGGAAGAGAGTTGGCTTTATTTAGTATATACAATAATAGGCTTCAGTAATGTCATGTACTTTTAAGAAGATTGCTTTGACTATTGTGTAAGAAAAGGATTGCTAACTCTGACAAGTCATTGTGCAGGACAGAGATTCATTCCCATTAAGGTCAATAGCTTAGTGTTGCTTAAAATTACTACTGTATTATTCTGTCCTTTCCTCTACAGTAGTTCTTAATGATGCAAGCAAAAGTTATAAAAAGTTTACAATTGATTATGTGCTACCAAGTCAATTTTACTCCTAGCAACCGCATAGATAGATTTACTCTATGACGATCTATTCCTTAGATCTTCCAATGGCTCATTGGTCATTTATGCCTTGAGGGAGAATTCCATGCTGAATTGTTTGATGATTTATTGGTTTGTTTTCTTGGCTGTCCATGATCTTCCTAGGAGTCCTCTCAAACAATAAAGTTCCAAACCAATACCATCAAGGTGGAACTAAAAACTCACCATCTCCCAATTTCTAGACTGATGATTTAAGTATTAAACCAAGCTGGTTCCCTTGGCAGCATTCTTAGCTATAATAAATTATCTAGAAGCTGAAAGAGTCTTTCTGAGGATTCCTGGTAGAAATCAGTTCTTGAACCCAGGACCAGCTTTTATGATATACTAGGGACTATATAAACAAGGTCTCTAGGTCTGTGCAAATCTGCCTTGTTTGGATCCAGATGAGAGATTGAAGAGAGCAGTTGTGATATGTTTGCAATTTAAGAGCTAATCAATTTGATTTGAGTAACTTCAAGATTTGATTTTTAAAAAAAAATTTGTTCATAAACGGTCATGGAAAAAATAGAAATGTCTGCATATGTTTTGCTTTTGGCAGAGAGGACTGAAAATAGCAGGAGTGCTAAATTCTGCATATGACATTAATCCTGATAGCAAGGTTGAGAAAAGCACATCAGAATCACCCCCAAACTGCCTAGCACCAAGTATCAGAGCTGATTCTCACATCCAGCTACCTGTAGTGAGAAGATGTCTCAATAACCATTTTTAGAAAACAGTAGAAAATGATGTCTCCTTTAGTGTATCTTCAACCCACTGTGGAAATAGCTTAAAGTTTGTAAGTAGTTGTTAAAGTTTTAAGGTAGTGTTTCTTCTTCCAGCATAAATTAGATCTGGCCAGCTTCTTTGGGTCACTAAAGGATGCTTTAAGCATGGTCCCTCATCTCCAACCATTGAGCACTACCTTGTATAGTTACTGTGGCTTGGATAGCTAGAAAAACCCAACATTTTGCTCCTACCGATATATCATTTTTGTCCACCTATTGAGTCCTTGCCAAGGGACCTGGGAAAAGCAGATGTAGATGCTGGATAGTGTTAGAGCAGGGGTGTCAAACTCGATATCACTGAGGGCCACATCAGGGTTGTGTTTGAACCCACACATGGTGAGTGTGGCCAGCTTGACATCACTCATGTCTGGGGCACCTGTGCCAGTGAAAACTGGCTCCCGAGCTCTGTTTTTGGCCACGAAGGCCTCCTGCTGCCCTCTGCCAGCTCTGTTTTCGCTGGGAGAGACCAGCAGGCCAGTCCTTCATTGTTTCCAGGGTGGCCCCGTGGGCCAGATCTAAGTATCCCATGGGCCAAATCCGGCCCACGGGCCTTGAGTTTGACACCCCTGTGTTAGAAGGATCATCCCAGAATGTGAGCTGTTCCGAGTAACTCTGCTTTTTGCAATTGACTGATGGTAAATTGTCAATGCCAATGGTGTTCAAGTGGTGCTCCGGTTGTTTTAGTATTAATTTTTATAGATTTACTGCACCTCCACAATTGTGCTAGACCTGTTTTGAAACAGATGCTAAATTATCTTTTGGAAAAGTGGTAGACTGATCTGTTTTGTCTTTTAAGGCATGGGGCTGTGATTGATTTCAACTGGGAAAGACAGCTTGGTTCTGCAAGCTGTTTGTTGCTGGTTCCCTCCCAAATGAGTGCATTAGGAGTTTTCAGCTGCTTCTGCTCAAAAGGGATTTTGCATCAGTGGTGGGTTCCTCCTGGTTCGGCCCGGTTCTCCCGAGCCGGTAGCGGTGACGATATGACGTCACCGAACCGGTTCTGCCCCGCCCCCCCACCCCCCACATTATTCTTACCTTTTATTTGGCCCCACCCCCAATCTATTGCTGCCTCCTGAGTCCCAGCTGATGGCTAGAGGGAAAAAAACTGTTTAAACTCTTGCCACTGGGCTTCAAAGGGCCACCCTACGGCTGATCAGTGGTAAAAGAAAACAAATGAGTACACTAGTGCCTGCAAAAATAAATGGGTAGACCAGTGCCTGCAAAAATACATGAGTAGATCAGTGCCTGCAAAAATACATGAGTAGATCAGTGCCTGCAAAAATAAATGGGTAGACCAGTGCCTGCAAAAATACATGAGTAGATCAGTGCCTGCAAAAATACATGAGTAGATCAGTGCCTGCAAAAATAAATGGGTAGACCAGTGCCTGCAAAAATACATGAGTAGATCAGTGCCTGCAAAAATACATGAGTACATCAGTGCCTGCAAAAATAAATGGGTAGACCAGTGCCTGCAAAAAATAAATGGGTAGATCGGTACAGCTCTGCAAGCAGTTAAAAGCCTGGTAGACCAGTACCTCTGCTAAATCCTAAATAATTGTCACATGACCATCAAACCATGCCCACAAAATAAGCCACGCCCACAGAACCGGTAGTAAAAAAAATTAGAACTCACCCCTGTTCCGTCAACTCTGCATCCTTAAAGACAGCTAAATCTCGCTAAATCTAGCACTCATTCAGTCAATGTCTAAAGATTTAAATCTATCCCAATCATGTGGGCTTTTGAAATACAATTGAACTCAAGAGCATGTAATAGATAGATTGTCTGCCTAGAACCTATCATGAGAGTGCTACAAGTAGAGCTGAGCTCAGCTCTGCCTGAAAGATTTTGTTAGCAAAAACAGAGCAAAGTTAAGGCTTTTGACATGTTACATTGAAGGGCTAAGAAAGCCACCCAAAGTCATTTCATAAGGAAGAAGGGAGAGGACAGTGGTGGATTTCAACCGGTGTAACAACCGCTTCACTCACAAGCATGCCAAACTTGCGCTCTGCGCAAGCTCAATGCATTTCAAAACAGCAATCTGCTCTGCTGCGCCTATCAGCTGGGCTAAAAATGAATGAATATAGGTAAGTATAAGCAGAGACGGGCGGGAGGGCCCAGATGACAGTTGGAGTGAACCGATTCGCTCTCAGCTCATCATCACTGCTACAGGTTCGTGCAAACTGGTAGAAGCCCACCACTGGGAGAGGGAGGGAGGGAGGGAGGGAGGGAGGGAGAGAGAGAGAGAGAGAGAGAGAGAGAGAGAGAGAGAGAGAGAGAGAGAGAGAGAGAGAGAATCAATGAGAATTGAATTGCAAAGCAAGTTTATGCACGATGAGCATGTGAAAGGGTTGAGAGGAAAGGGAAGGCTGAGAAAATTAATAAAATGCTCCAAAAGAGGCGAGAATTTTATAAAATAATGTTTGATGTTTTATAATGTTATAAAATATAATAATGTTTTCGGTGTATGGAAGTGGTGAAAGCAAGGATGCTTTACAAGATAGAAAGTTATGGAGAAATATAGAAAATGGTGTCAATATCAGTTAGACAAGTATAATTTCTTATCATTCCTATTTGATATTTTTTTAAAAAGAAATTGATTACTATTGATAGATTTGATAACAATTTCTTACTTGATTTCCATGAGAGAATGAATCAAAAAGCACTCTGAGATTGAAGTAAATAATAAAACTCAGTGGATAGGTATTCATATCCTGCCAGCTGATCTGTTATATCACTCAGTATTGACGCTGTCATATGTGAAAGTGAATGAAAGATTCTAGTGTCTGTAAGGACATCAGAAACAATAGAAAATCTATTAAATTCTCTTCTAAGGTGCTTTGAAGGCTTCAACTTGCTTTTTAGACTCAGGTCTCCACTGGCCCTAATGGTTAGGTTTGGTCAAGAAGTGAGACTGATGTAAAGTAAAGATTGGAGGAAACGAGTTAAAATTCTTTTTTTAAAAAAAAAAGGGGGGGGGGAACAGTTGACAATAAGTACTCTAAAAATAAGCTTTTTGTATTAGAAAGAATCTGAGAATGCTGCAAGGAAAAGCTATACAGGGTCAATCCCTGATCAAGATAAGACTGCAAACTTCTAAATGGTTTCGCTAGTTACTAAGGGCTTGATTTCCACATCTGCTATTTGGATTGATCTCTCGCAGCATTTCAGTAGAGAAATGATTATTGCTTTTTCCCCTCATTCTGTCTCCTTAAATCCAATCATCTCACCAAGGCTACCTTTCTCTGAACCCATTACAGCTGTGCAAAGCTTTAGGAAAGTGCTGTGATTTGATAAAACTTCAACCAGGCCATCTCATGGAAACATATGTGCAGTTGCTGGAATTCTTTCCTAATAGCCTAATTACCTTTTCTGCAATCAATCTATTCATTGGGAGCCTATATTCTTGAATGCCCGTTCATCTCTACTTCCATTCCTGCTTTCTGAAAAGAAACAAAAGAAGAGACAATCATGGTGGATCTATGGGTATTTTCCTGCTCACTGAACAGACTGTCTGCTGGGTACCTTTCCCCCTCTCCAGGGGTGAAATGCTCCCGGTTCGGCCTGGTTCAGCTAAACCGATAGCGATGGTGGCCGGTGGTTCAGAGAACCGGTAGCGATGGCGGCACGAGGTTCCATCCACCCACCCGATCATCATTACTTCCTGGTTTTAACCAGGAAGTAACCAGTTTTTTACCCTCTGCGCCGGGGTGAGTTCTACTTACCTTTACTACCGGTTCATAATGGGGCCGTGTGCACACTCATTTTGCTCTCGCGTGCATGCTCTTTTGCGTATGCGCAGAAACGTTTTGATGACATCGGGGTCAAAGGGTGGAGTCTCCCACCGGTTTTACTACCAGTTCTATAGAACTGTTGCGAACCGGGGCTGCGCATGCGCAGAGGGTCTGCGCGGATCATGCACTTCCGAACTGATTGGGAAGGTAAGTAGATTTCACCCCTGCCCCTCTCTCATCTTGTTTCAATCAGCCCAGCCCTGGAAAAGCTTCCAAAAAATAGAGTTTGCTTACTTATATTACTTAGTCCATTTTCTGATAGATTCTTAAACAGAATCCTGCCTTGTACCTGCCCTACGCAACACTAAACTCTAAATTCACGAGGCTTGCTGATCACTCCATTATGCTGAACAGAAGGCTTTTAAGCTTTTCTGCATTTAGATTCCCTTCCCTTTCCTCTTATCTCCTGCTGTTAATTTCTCTTGCTTATTATTTCTTACTCCTTTGCTGTCATTTGCATAACACAGCTTACCCCCAGAAGGGGAAAAGCATTACGGATACGAATGTTAACAGCTATGCACTACAAGGGATATGATTGCACTTAGCTTAGTTTTAAATATCATCAATGGTGGGGGGGAGAAGGGAAGTGTAGGAAGCAATAATGGTGGAGAATGGAACCTGAGACTGGTCTTCCTGCTCATTTGAGAGTAATCATGCAGAGAAAGGGGAATTCAATTGCTGCAGTGAGGAATATTTGCAACCGATCAATCCACTTACTTCAAAGTAGTCATGCATTTTGTAACAGGAATCCAGAGTGAAATCAAGTGGAAGCAGAATGAGGCGTGCACATAAAATGGGGATCAGCAAGAGTCATGTTTGTTCCCTCCTGCCCCATTGTTATCCATGCGCATTCCTCTCTTTATGGAATTTCAGAAAGCATTGCTTTACAACTTCAAAGATCAGATAGGAAGCATGGAATGGGGTGGAAATGGCTTTAAAGCTTGTGGGAAGCCCCCCCCCCAAGAATGAAATATTTTGGGGATATTAAAAAGGCAGGATAGAATATTTCCCCTAAAGGAGAAATGGGGGGGGGAACCTAAGGGAGGCAGAAACCAGCCCCAGTTTCCCTGCCCCAAGCAGAAACTGAGGATGCCAGCTTTTAGAAATGCAGATTTGGTAACCCATTCAGAAAGATTGGGTCAGGCAGAAACTTCAGATAAGCAACAAGCCAAAGATTGACAAATTAGCTCAGACAAGCAGCTAGGATTTGCCTATAGAGCCAGCCATGACCCCTACATGACCCCATAGGAATCCAGAAGGTATAAAAACCTGCCCACTCTAAACTCCATTTTGTCAGCCGTCCCAGAATCACATGTGGTTGGTGGTTATGCTTCATCAATAAATGGAGCCTTTCTTTCCAATCAGCCTCCAGCCTCCCTTTTATTTCCAGTGCCTTTCTCTCCGTTTGGAACTGAACCAGGTGGATTTTCCTTCCAACAAGCCAATATGTTAGCCAAGTGACTTATCATGAAGTCAGCACAGCATTTTCTTGGGGATGGCAAGTGTCACCATGTGGAAAGACGCAGACAATAAGTGTACCTGTGTCTGTGGAGATTCCCAATCATCCAGGTCATAGTTGTCTCAAAGATGCTTTTTCAAAAGGCAACTGGACTGGGCTTTTTTTCCCCTTGAGGAAGAAGAATCTTTGAGGAAGAAGAAGAAAATGTTTCGCTTCTCATTCAAGAAACTTCATTGATTCTAGCAGGATGATGGTAGCAATGGAATGATTAGTTCAGGGGTTGTATTCAGTTAGCTTCGCTACCAGTTCACAAATGTGAGAGCAGACGGCCTTCCATGCATGCACAGAGTGTCAAAAATGGGATGTGGTCTCCCAAACTGGATAGAACCGGCTGAATACCACCACTGGATTAATTCTGACAGGATGTGGGGGCATAATTTAATTTATTTTTAGTTATCTTAACTTTTATATTGTATGTTATTTTAATTTTTGGCTGTTCACCGCCCTGAGTCCCTTCAGGGAGAAGGGCAGTATATAAATTCAATAAATAATAATAATAATAATAATAATAATAATAATAATAATAATAATAATAATAATAAAAATTCAACATGTTACCACCAACAGCAAATGCCGCCTCTGCAATGAGAAAGATGAGACAGTCGACCACCTGATCAGTGGGTGCAGCAAAATTTCACAAACTGACTACCTACAACGCCATGACCGTGTTGCTAAAATCATTCACTGGAAATTGTGCCAGAAGTTTGGATTTGAGTACAGCAAAAACCACTGGGAACATCAGGTTGAGAAAGTTTTAGAGAATGAGAAACTCAAGATCTTGTGGGACTTTAGGATTCAGACTGACAGGCACTTGGTCCATAACACACCTGACATAACAATAGTTGAAAAGAAAAAAGTATGGTTCATTGACATTGCAATACCTGGTGATGCACAAATTGAAGATAAGCAGCAAGAAAAAATCACAAATTGAAGTTGAGCGACTGTGGAAAAAGAAATCGTGTGTTGTCCCGATTGTAATTGGAACCCTTGGAGCAATACCCAAAGGGCTACCCCGCTATTTAGAAATTCTAAATTTGCCGGACTTGAACATTTTGACTCTACAAAAAACCACCTTACTCGGAACAGCTTACATCCTCCGACGATACCTTAACAGTTCCTAGGTCCTTGGTTAGGATTCGAGCTGCTGAGCTATTAACCAGCCTCAAAGGCTGTGAATCTCACTAAAGATTAACCAATAAATAATAATAATAATAATAATAATAATAATAATAATAATAATAATAATAATAATAATAATGTTGGAAGGATAATATTACTTTGCAGTCATCTATGAGTAAAGTTCAGGAGAGTCTTATCTTTAGCTTGATTTAATATTCTCCCCACAGCTGTCCTGGAAGGGAAATACTTGTAGTCCTTGACTTACAACCACAATTGAGCCCAAAATTTATGTTGCTAAGTGAGTCAGTTGTTCCTTTTTTGCAACAGTTGTTAAGGGAATCACTGCACTTGTTAAGTTAGTAACCCAGATGTTAAGTGAATCTGGCTTCCTCATTGATTTTGCTTGTCAGAAGGTCTCAAAAGGTGACCACATGACCCTGGGACACTGCAACCGTCATAAATATAAGTCAAGCATCTGAATTTTAATCACATGACCTTGGGGATGCTGCAATGGTCACTAGTGTGAAAAACAATCATAAGTCACTTTTTTCAGTGCTGTTATAACTTCAAAGGACACTAAACAGGCTGTTGTAAGTCGAATAGAATAGAATTTTTATTGGCCAAGTGTGATTGGACACCCAAGGAATTTGTCTTGGTGCATACGCTCTCAGTGTAGATAAAAGAAGAGATACGTTCATCAAGAATCATAAGGTACAACATTTAATGATAGTCATAGGTTACAAATAAGCAATCAGGAAACAATATCAATAGAAATCGTAAGGATACCAGCAACAAAGTTACAGTTATACAGTCATAAGTGGGAGGAGATGAGTGATGGGAACGATGAAAAGATAAGAAGATTAATAGTAGTGCAGACTTAGTAAATAGACTACCTGAACAGGAAAATTCCATAGGAAGCCCAGTACTGTCCCGTGATACGGGTTCCATAGAAACCACAACTCACGTTTGATCTTATATAACTATATCCCTTGTCCTCATTTATATATAATATTATCCACTTTCTATTCTACAAACCCTAAAGATCAAACTAGCAATGTATGATAAGTAGTAATTATATTTGTTGTTATGATGTTAAAAATATGTATGGAAATGACAGAACCAGGACGGTCACACCACGTCCAATGTTTTTAATGTTTATTTAATAAAAAACTTTTTATAATTAAATAAAAAAAGAAACCACAACTTATGTTTTTTAAGTTCTACAGGGACATACACAAGGGTGGTGGTACTCATTTACCTTCCCTACCAGTTCGCAAATATGAGTGTGCGCGCATGCAACCAGCTTTCCGTGCATGCTCTTTGCTGGTGCGTGCGCCTTCCGCACATGCGCCCAGCCTCACGTGACTAAATGGGATGGCATAGAGTTGGGGCAGGCGGGCAAGCCCACCCGTGATTTCAGCTACCGGTTCAGATGAACTGGTCCGAACCGGCTGAATACCATCTCTGGGTGTTCACCATGAATCGATTACCCCCATATTTAAATTTTGTGGACATTCTGATAATTTTTACGTTCATGATCTATTAAACAACCATGATAAATGTATTTCTTACATATAAGCTTTGCTCACAAATGATTGGCAATTGTCCTTGTTGTTAGGGGATAGTTTTATTCATTTTTTAAAAAATGTACTTTCATGGGTCAATAAAAGTTTTTTTTTTAAAATCATCAAATATCAGAGAGGAAACAGATGGGATGGAAATGAGTTTAAAGTCAACATGTTAGCCAAGTAAATGATCATAAAATCTGCACAGCATTGACTTAGGGATATGGAAAGACTTGGAAAATAAGTGCATATGTGAGTAAAATGTTGTTAGTACAAAATTCACAATGTTCTTATTTCTGTATTGCTCAGGGCACCATTCCTTTTGATCAGCAGTGCAATACCAGAGAAGGTTGCCAGGTGACAAATCTGCCTTTATTATTCCTACCTCTACTTTTTTAGCCATTCATTCCAAAGAACCGTTAATGTAATGCAGACTGACAGCTAACATGTTGTCAACCAATTAGAGGACATGTTGGGCTCTTGCCAAAGACTGAGGCTGAAGCCTGCATGGCTGTGTTTGCCCATGAAGCCTCTGCCCCAAGCAATGTACTGAAAATGTTACATTCCCAGTGACTGATCCTCTTTTTTGCCTCTGGACTAGTCCATCCATTAAACATGGTATGATGCTGTCTCTCTAGAGGTAGCAGAAAGCTTGCAGGTACAAGCTGGGCAATTGGTGGAATATGTCCCAAAGGAATTCCTTATTCAAACAATGATCTGGTTCAGTTGTGGAGTTTACATAGAAGAACCTTCCGGGTTCTTAGTCAAGCCTCCATTTTCCTGAACTCCTGAGAAATCTTAAATTAAGAACAGTATCAAGTGCTAGTCAGTATGAAGCTCTCTAGTCCTGTAGCTGCAAAAATGGGGCCAAGAACTCTTTAACTGAATTCTGAAACAGTGTGGAACTATCTTCTTGAGATGTTTGTTCTTTCTAATATTTACAGACATAAACTCCAAACAAAATCCCTAAGAGCCACCATTCCATGAGCTTTGGATTTATGAGGCCTGGGCTATCCCATAATGAATTCTACCCTATTACAATGTATTCATATTCATATATTCATCTATGTGCAACAATAAATTGAGCATTGTAGTGTCATCCTGAAAAGAACAGCTATCGAAGGGTTCTTGGGGTCCATAATGTTTGGATTTGGCTATTTATTTATCAAATTTGTATAGCTGCCCATGCATCTTAAAACGTATCTTAAACAGCAATTACAACAATTAAATATAAATAACACTAGAGGAGAGTGTTTCAAAGACACAAATTAATGCATTTATCTCACAGGCTGCCTATTTCTAAGGGATTCTCAGACCTGCTGGAATAACCAGGTTTTGAGAAATTTCCAAAAAGTCAATAGGGTCGGGGCTAACTTCATTGGGATGAAACTTCTTAGTAGATGAGACCTATAACATGCCCTCCCTGCCTGTATTATTATGTATTTAGCCTTTGTTGATACATTAATGATGGTTAATGCAATAGTTAAATTCAGCCAATGATGACATTCCACAAACCACTATGAAACAAAAAATGGCTTAGCACAATATGTGAAGACAGTGTGACCATATATGTGTGGGTGGCTGCAACCAATGCACATGTGAATATTATAAATTATAATAAGGTGCAGCTATCACTGAAGAATCACTGGTTTGTAGTCTCATCTGTGATTAAATGTCAACTCCAAATACAGGAAGAAAGCATCTAATTTACCCAATGTGGATTCAAACTGTCAGTTTCTCTTACATACAGTATTTGTTAACCGGCCTAGGTTTCTTTTTCCAAATCAAGATTGTACAAATTCCACTTGCAACTATTCATGGTTGAGCTACTTAATCGGAAATTAGGTGCCATGAAACATAATCTGATAGTACCGAAATGCAGAGTCACAGTACATTAAATTTCCTTAAAATTGCATTTGACAGAAAGAAAGAAAGAAAGAAAGAAAGGAAGGAAGGAAGGAAGGAAGGAAGGAAGGAAGGAAGGAAGGAAGGAAGGAAGGGAAGAAAGAAGAAAAAGAGAAAGAAAGAAAGAAAGAAAGAAAGAAAGAAAGAAAGAAAGAAAGAAAGAAAGAAAGAAAGATTTTTTTAAAAAAAAATGCTGTTCAGAGAAGGAGCCCAGCTGCTTCTCAGATCTTGTTAATCTCTAATAATCTTCAATTATCAAATAGAATAATTGTTTACAGAAGATGACCTTTTCTGGAACTGAAGTGTGAGTCAATAGCAGCAGTCTTGGGAATGAAATTATTGATGGGGTGAAAAGAAAAAGATGACACGATGATTTATGCATTTATTATATAAACAGGGACCCCTGCACTTTCTTTATGGAGACCTGCTTCATCAGCATAATGGCAGAAGTGGACGTCCCCAAGGTGGTGCATAGAGTTACTAAGCAGTCTTTTGCAACAGTAGATTTTCATGCCATTTTTATGTGTGTACGACCGTATATTTGCTTTTTTGGCTCAATCAACCTCTACCCCCCAATACTTTTGATATAGAACAATCATACATGGAAGGGAAAAAGACAACAACTTGTACCATCCAGAAAGGAATTTGAAATGCAATCATGGTTTTCCCTATTTCCTAGACATTTGGTGTTGTTTGTTCTCTTTGCCTCCCTTACTGACTTTTCACTGCTGTTGATTCAGATGGGAGGGAGAATTGGGCTCCAAAATTGCTGTGATTCTTTCTCGTTCTTAGAGAACTTTAGGAATATTGAAGGACCACTGTAGTTTTAAAAATTGAGTTTGTAGTCATTTCTGAATGGAGAGAGAGGTTGAACATTCTTTCATCCATAGGATAGCAACAGCAACAGCACTTAAACTCATACAGCACTTCATAGTGCTTTACAGTTTACAGTCCCTAAGCAGTTTACAGAGTCAGCACATTGCCCCCAGCAATCTGGGTCTTCATTTTACTGGATGGAGGTAAAAGGATGGAGGATGGAAGGCTGAGTCAACCTTGAATTTGTCAGGATTGAACTCCTGGCAGTGGGCAGAATTAGCCTGCAATACAGCATTCTAATTACTGCACCACCACAGCTCCGGATCATAGAATAAGAGCTATGGAATTTTTTAACAACTTCACGAAAAACATCTATCTTAACTCTTGCAATGAAACCAGAAGATAGTCTTGCAGGTCTTTAAAAAAAAATCTTGTGAAATTTTTTAAGCACAAGAATCTATGGTTCATATTCTGAATAATCAGAATCAGAATACAACTGGAACCAACCTTGGAGGTCTTCTAATCCAACCCCCTGCTTAAGCAGAAGATCCTATACAATTTGAGACAAGTGGCTGTCCAATCTCTTCTTAAAAATCTCCAGTGATGAAGCACCCACAACTTCTGAAGGCCAGCTGTTCCAATGGTTAATTGTTCTCACTGTTAGGAAGTTTCTCCTTAGTTCCAGGTTGCTTCTCTCCTTGATTAGTTTCCATCCATTGTTTCTTGTCCTGCCCTCTGGTGCTTTGGAAAATACGTTGACCCCCTATTCTTAGTGTTCACCCCTCAAATACTGGAATACTGCTATCATGTCACCTGTAGTTCTCTTTACTTCTGGGACAGTGTAGAACAGGGGTGTCAAACTCGATTTCATTGAGGGTCACATCAGGGTTGTGTTTGATTTGGGGAAGGGGGGCAGGTGGGCGTGGTCAAGGTGGGCATGGTCAACTCAACATCACTTGTGTCGGAGGCGCCTGCAGGGGCCTCCTGTAGTGGTCTGCCAGTGAAAATGGAGCTTGGGAAGGTTGCATTCCCCCCCCCCGAACTCCGTTTTTGCTGGCAGATGTACCACAGGCCGGTCCATCGCTGTTTCCAGGGCGGCCCTGCATGCCTGATCTAAGTGCCCTGTGGGCCAAATCCGGCCCATGGGCCTTGAGTTTGACACCCCTGATCAGTGGTGGGATTCAAATAATTTAACAACCGGTTCTCTGCCCTAATGATTTCTTCCAACAACCAATTCACCAAATTGCTCAGAAAGTTAACAACCGGTTCTCCCGAAGTGGTGAGAACTGGCTGAATCCCACCACTGCCCCTGATGTAGAAGATCCTGGCCAAGCTAATTCCTGCTAGTTCTCTTCAGACATTGCAATCCCGGATGAATGAAGTGATGCATTAAATAAAATATGAGAACCAGCTGTTCTATGTACAGCTGTACATAAATTTGATTGCTAAAAAGTGCAAACTTGCCTGATCGTCTGGAAAATCCTACCAGTCCTATGTGAATAAGCTGCATTTTTGCCTTGAGGAAGTGTTTTTTGTGCTACAGAAATGATACAGTTTGCTTTGATGAGGCACCAGGTTGATGCAATTCGTGTTCATTTTTGCTTTTAAGGCCAATAACCAGACACCTCAAGAGCGATATGAAGCAAAAGACATAATAGCATTGCCTCACAGTTAAGAAGTGGGGGCATTGTTTTGGAAAGCACCCTTGGAGGTCTGCTTCATCTGAAGCATAGTCAAAGCCGAAGATTATTCTGAATTTTGCACAGCCCTAAAGCCCTATGTATGCATACATACAGTGTTTCCCAGAAAATAAGACCCTTTCTTATATTTTTTGAACCCTGAAATAAGTGCTTGGTCTTATTTTCAGGGAGGTCTTATTATTTTGGGGTGCATGGAGCAAGATGGGGCTCCTCTTGCCATCTTACCTGATTTTCAGCTCTGCATTTAAATATTTTCAGGGAGGGTTTATTTATTTTTTGGGGGAGGCTTATTTTAGCGCATGCACTCAAAAGCCCAATTGGGCTTATTATCAGGGGATGTCTTATTTTCAGTGAAACAGGATAGTCTCAAAGGTACATTTTCAAGAGGCAACTAGACTTTCTTTGTTTTTTCCTTGCTGACGTTTCATTTCTCATCCAAAAAGCTTCTTCAGAACTGAAAAAGTTTCTTGAATGAGAAGTGAAAAATCTTCAAGGATAAACAAAGAAATTCCAGTTGCCTCTTGAAAAGGCACTTTTGGGACAACATGACTGACTGAGAATCTCCATAGAGATTCTATGGAGATATAGAATATAGGGTTTTAAATATTGTGTTTATATAAAGGTTTGCATCTTGTAGTTGTTTTTTTTTGTTTTCCTTTATCATTTCCCTTTTTAATTTTTTTTTCTACAGTTTTAATTGCTGTGAGCTGCCCAGAGCCATCTATTTAACATGGGCGGCTGTATAAATTAAATAAATAAAGACCCATTTTCATTTTCTCTTGAGTATATATTATTATTTATTTATTGTATGGCCCATTCACATACACATCACATTTCGATAAAACACAAGAGATCAACATACACAACATGAAATATAAAGTCTAAAATATTATAAATGCATGTCTAGAGTAGAGATATAACTTTTTGCTTCATTTGTCACAGCCAAGAAACCAGCAAAGTCTCCATTATAGACTGCATTTTGGCATTCTGCCTCTATATGTTGTCCATGACTAGTGATGGTATTCAGCCGGTTCGGATCGGTTCAAGCGAACCAGTAGTGGTGACCTGCGGGTGGGCCTGCCCCCGCCCCCGCCCCCACCCCCCCAGCCCCAATGCTATGCTGTCCTATTTAGTCACATTTTCTAAACTGTGTGCATGCATGCAAGCCGCATGTGTGAGCAAAGCGCATGCACAGAAGCGCACACGAGCAAGCGAATCGAGTGTGCATGCGTATGCACTCACATTTTCAGTGCAAGGCGAACCGGTGGTAAAATTATGTGAAACCCGCTTCTGTCTGTGACATTCCTTAAGTCACATGTGTTCGCTGGGTAGTACTAAAGAACAGTCACTTCAAGCAAAATATCTTCAGTATGTAAAAGTCAGTGTAACCAGTGTATGGTAACCAGCCATTTTCCACCAACTTCCATTGTTAATATGCCCTGGTCCCATCAGAAAAGGTCTTTGATTTTGTCTCTTATGCCTATCAAATTAAGAGAAAAATGATCTTGCTCTGAAACAGTAGAGAATTAATAAGCACACTACTTATTAAGCCAATACTTTTCACTTTTAAAAAGAATCAAATAGCCAGTAGGGGGATGTCAGAACAGAAATATCCCACGTGTGTTCTATATGTGTCCCATTCCTATCTTGATCCAATGGGATTCCCAGTGTTCTATTATGGAATCTTGATAAATGGTAAGCAATTAGTAGTAGCAGAGGAACGTTATAAATCATAATCAATGTCTCAGCTTCATCTCCATGTCAGGATGACAGCTGAAAGTTGCCATGCATGACTTATTCATTTGCTTAAAAAATTCTCTATGAAAAATTTAAGTATACCTTGTATTTCCATAATGTCTGGAACTCCTGTCCTAGCAAAACCCTTCTGGAACTGTTTAAATATGTAACTAACCAAGGCTTTCATTTGAAGCACAAGGCAGTGAACAAAGGAGAAAAAAAGCAGACAGGAAGAAAATGCTAACATTCAATTATGTTGGTGTGCCCTTGCTACTCTCCCACTGTCTGATTTTTTTTGTGTATGTACCTGATTTCCCCATTTACTGCTCTTTTATTTGTCAGCAGTGTGCACTAACCCTGACATTAATATGAATTCCAATAAATTATTCCAAATCTGAAAACAAATTTTGAGCCAGAGATTTAAGGAGATGAATATGCTTGTTTTACAACCAATAAATTATTTTGCTAGGGATTTGGAATAGGTTGAAAATATTAGACTTGAAGGGGTGGGTTATATGCTCAATATAGAGGCATGTAAATCAATGACATCCAAAATTGCATTTTGGAGAAAATGCATTTTACCAACCGCCCACCTAGCTTCTAAACCAGTGATGGTGAACCTTTGACAGGCCCTGCCATTTTGGGAGACACATTAAGCCTCTCAACCAGTGGTGGGATTCAAATAATTTAACAACCAGTTCTCTGCCGTAATGACTGGCTGGGTGGGTGTGGCGTTGGTGGGTGTGGCCAGGGGGTGTGACAGGCAGCACTTGGCCTCTTGCACCCCTCTGAGAGCAAAAACGGGCCACAGGGGGGTGCACTGCCCTCCCATGCCCCGTTTTGGGCCTAGTAGGCTCCCTGCAGTCTCCTGGGAGCAAAAATGGGCCACAGGGGGTGGTGCCACACTCCCCGCATCCTGTTTTGTGCCTAGTAGGCCTCCCTGCACTTACCGGGGAGCCAAAACAGGACGTGGGGGGGGCTCCTGGAAGGGATGGGGCGGGGCGGAGCCAGCCAGTAATTTAACAATCGGTTCTCCTGAACCGGCTGAATCCTACCACTGCTCTCAACCCTCTGCATATAGCTTTTGTATAGCCTCTGAAGTGTCTGAAATTGTGAGAGCATTCTCATGTGATTCTTTGAGACTCCAGAGGCCCTGCGAGACCAGAGCCCTCTTGAGTGACTTTCATAGGATCTGGAGAGGAGAGTCCAGAAGAGAAGAGAATCTGGAGGAGAGGAGATCTGGAGAGGAGATCCAAAGAGACCTCTTTTGTGTATGGTGGACATGGGTGTGAAACACCAGTAGAGTCAAGGTAGGTATTTTCTAAACTTTTGACACACCGAGCCCTTCACCATTGCTGTTCTAAATAATGTCGCAAAACTCCTACTAAAAAAATAAATAAATCCTGGTTCCAAAGACTTAAAAATATATTTTAGAGGCAGCATTGACACAGTTTGCTAATTGCATGAGATTATGTTGTTGCAATAAATTTCCTGGCTTTATCTCTGGATTTTTGCTCCCGCTTAGTAATTAAACAAGATACTTTTAACTTTGCTTCCTTGTTTTGCTGCTTTAGAAAAGAAGCTGAATCTCTCCATCTTTGGATTTCATGACTCACTCTTCCCTTCTGTTGATGCTGAATTTTTTACTGAGAAACTACACAGCCATGGTTGCCGATACATGTCCCTTTCTCCTCCTCTGATAGGTCAATGGACCCAGGAAGTTTTCAATTCAGTTGGGACAGTGAGTTAAGAATTCCACTTGATTCATATATCTAGGATATATTTTTTGCTTTGATGCTTGCTTCATTCATAAATATGTTTTGGATGCTTTTTTGAGCGGAGAATAACAGCAGATTCAGGTTCATGTTGCTAGTTTTTTGGTGCAGTTCTGGTGGCCTATACCAGGGGTCAGCAACCTGCGGCTCCGGAGCTGCATGCGGCTCTTTGGGCCCTCTGCTGTGGCTCCCTGTCAGGTGATCCTACCACTGGCTGTCCCCGCCTCTCACCCTCCCCTCCCAGTCACTCCTCGCCTGACCTGAGAAGGTAAGGGTGATGGTGGGGGATGGAGAAGCGACCAGGAAAGAGACAGAGAGATACAGAAAGAGAGGGAGAGAGAGAGACATAGAGAGATACAGAAAGAGGGAGGGAGGGGAGAGAGAGAGATATGTCAAAAGGATTTTGTGGTTCCCTGTGTTTTTTAACAACTGGTTCTCTGCCCTAATAACCAGCTGGGTAGGCATGGCTAGGGGGTCATGTGACTGGTGGAAGTGAGTGACATCGAGTTGGTCACGCCCACCCAGGTTGTGTGGCTCCTGGTGTTTTCTTCTCTGTGGGAAACGGGTCCAAATGGGTCTTTGAGTATTTAAGGTTGCAGGCCCCTGGCCATGCCTACCCAGACTGTTCCCCCTTCAAGAAATAGCCATGGTTGATGTAGCTTGGATAACAAAACCAATTGAGTTTAACTATGTGCCGTCACCAGTTTGCCCATTTTGTAAAAAATTGAGAAGTATAGAGTCTATTAAACTCTTTTTTCATTAGATTCAATTAGGAATTCTACAAAATATTTAAAAAAAAAAAAAAAAAAAAGCTGGGGGAACAGTTTGCCAAGCATGTTCCAAGGCGGATGAAACTATGCTACTTACAAATTGAATTCGTAGAGGGAAAAAGAATTATTTATAATTCTCTCACTTCCACCATTGCTTGTCTTTTAATTAGTATAGTTTTCAGAGAAAATGTACAGGGATATTGCTGGAAACAGAAGAAAATGTTGTAGAAATGGATGATGAAGGCTAAAGAAAGAGCACAACAAAGGAAATGAAGAATAAAAGTAATGAAATGATTTGGGATTAAATTGAAATGAGAGACTACCAGAACAAATGTTTTAGAGATTTTTATGACAATGCTATTGATATGATGAAGGATAGACTTGAAGTTAATAGCATGTATGTTAGCATGCAAGAAGTATTGATGGAAAGGAAATCATAAACTTTATAATAATGTTGAAAAAATAGTAAGGCTGCTGATGTTTGGTATAATGAAAGAAATGTTAAAATATGGATGTGGTTTGCTTACAGAAGAGCTGTGCAACTGGTTTAATGTCTAGGTGAAGATTACATCTGTGCCTGACAATTGGAACAATGCTGTTATTATTCCCTCATGCAAAAGGAAAGGTAATAAGAGTGAATGCAAACATTACAAGTTTGTTTAATGTGCTTGGAATTATCAATGAAAGAAAAGTAGGAGAGGTAATAAGTAGGAGAGGTAATAATGAATGATATTTGGGAAGTAATATAGAGTATTATATCTTTTTGTATTTGTAGAGAATTACGATATAATCTAAGTATTTGAATGTACTTCTTATGCTGTATAGGTAAAAAAAATTTTTAATAAAAACTGTTTTAAAAAAAATTAGGGGATGTGAGAAAAATATTGTTTTCTAAATTAGAGTAAGTGTGTGATGTAGTACAGAGGTGTCGAATTCACGGCCCAGAGGCTGGATCCGGCCCATGGGGTACTTAGATCTGTCCCATGGGGTTGCCTTGGAAACAATGAAGGACCGGCCCGTGGTGCCTCTGCCAGCGAAAATGGAGCTCAGGAGGGTGGCCCTCCTGAGCTCTGTTTTTGCTGGCAGAGGGTTGCAGGAGGCCGTCCCAACAGAGCTCAAGAGCCCATTGTCACTGGCAGAGTGCTTGAGCCACCACAGGTGCCCCCAACATGAGTGAAATCATGTGGCCAAGCCCATCCTGGCCACGCCCACCCTGGCCCCCCAAGGTCCAACACAACCATGATACGGCCCTCAATGAAATCAAGTTTGACACCCCTGATGTAGTAAATAAGTTTAAATTATGAAACTGTGGAATGTTAGCAAATGGTTCAAAGATGAACAAAAAGTAAGCAGGCACCATAATGACTCTTGTTGTTTAATGTATGGATGGATAAAGATTCGTGAAATACCAGTGATAGTAGATGGTTAATCATTGGTGAACAGTTGCATGTGTCTGATGCTCTGTGGTAGGAAGGAAACTTAAATGATTTGCAGTGAATGTTAAATAGATTGTATGCGACAAGTTGGATATGAAAATAAAAATAAAGTCCAAAGTAGTGTGTTTGATGAGAAAGGGAGAGAAAGTAGAGAAAGAAGATAAATCACTATACTTTGCTAAAATATTTGACAAACTATTAATTGGGAAATAGATGGAAAAATTAAGAGCTAGTAGTAGAAACGTAGTGAACAGCATGTGATACATTGCAAGAAATGAATGTCAGGAGAGACATAAACATAAAAGTAAGTTGACCCCAGTGGGAATAGAAGACTTAACACATGGTAAAACACCCAATGCCCTTGAGATGAAAGGAAAGCACCCGCCTCTTGTACAAATGGAGTGCCCGCCTGCCACTTCTGCAGCCCGGTCCTGAAAGGCTCAATAACAATAGCAATAGTACTTAGACTTATATACTGCTTCACAGTGCTTTACAGCCCTCTCTAAGCGGTTTACAGAGTCAGCATATTGCCCTCAACAATTTGGCTCCTCATTTTACCCACCTTGGAAGGATGGAAGGCTGAGTGAACCTTGAGCCTGGTGAGAATCAAACTGCCAAACTGCAGGCAGCCGGTAATCAGCAGAAGTAGCCTGCAGTACTGTACTTTAACCACTGTGCCACGGTGGCTCTTAAGGTCCAGTAGTGGGCCATGTTCCGGGCGACCCCTGTTGTAAAGCACCATGATGCAGAATATAAGTCTAAGTGCTAATTGCTAATTTTTTTCTTTTCCTGGGAGGCTACTACAAAAAAAGAAGGAATCTCAAATTTTACTCTTCTCCAACAAGTACGGAGCCTTGTGCCTTTTTCTCCTCTCTAGGAAACCTCAAATTAGAGAGGCACCAAAGATTACTGGCAGGAATAAGCTATATGATGGACTATCTTCTACGAGGATGTTATTTCTACCTGAGCCCCATAAGAAAAAAAAAACACACACACAAGACCATAGATGCCAGGGAGGTTGTGTTCTCTCCATCAACTAAATCAGAAAAGTTCATGGATTTCTAGCTCCCCATGGCCAAATGGGAAGGGGCCAGTTGGAACCACATTGGCTGCTGACCTCCATCGATCAATCTTCCATGCAAATCAGAATGGCCACATAGGAGATGGGATTGTGTTTTTCTGATGGAAAACTCTCTTTTCTGCCAGAACACTGCTTCTGGGCCTTGACCTTGCTCCAGCTTTGGCACCGAGATGGAGGCTCCTTTGTGAGGACATGTGAGCAGACCATCATGGTGCCAGTGCACAGAAGGCATGTGGATGAGGAGCAAGAGGGAATGAATGTTTCCTTTTATTTGTTTTCATCTAACAGTTTTCATTTATTTGGCTTCCTATTCCCTGGTTCTTCTCTAGGCACTGCATAATGCTGCTCACTGCGAAAGGGATTATGCGAAGGATGATTTTTGCTACTGAAATCACTCTTAGCAGTTCCAACAACTACAATTCCCAGGATTCTTTAAAAGTTAAACAAGCTTTATTTTAAAAAAGAGAGAGCTGTGCAATATAGGGAAAATAGATAGGGAAGAAGCTGACTGACAGATTCTTTCTGGCACATTTAATATACCTATTCTCTAGGCCTCCACTTTTGTATGCAGTCTGAAGTCCTCCCGGCATGCATTTTCGTTTTGTGTTCTCTGGCCAAGAATAAGAAATGTAGGGAACTCCTATTTCTTCTCATTTAAAACAATTAGCAGTCTACTAAACTTCCCATTTACATCACATGTAGGGTTACCAGATGTCTGGCCAAAGGCAGACACGTCTTCCTTTTTTGAGCTCATGTCCTCCATCTAGCAGGCATAGCCTTAAAGTCAAATATTGTCCAGCTTTTAGAGTATCTACAAGCTCTCTTTTCTGAATTCTGTTTTTCTCTGCAGTGTTTCCCTGTTCAGTGCTAACCACATGCTAACAAGCTCCACTCTGTGACCATAATTAGTTGACTGGGCTGTGTCCTTAAATTTATCTCAGAAGGTCAATTAATTGCAAAATAACTTGTTGGAAGATATCAAGACGAAGTTCTACTGAGGCCCCATGACAACAGGGCTTCTCAAAACAATTTGTCAGTGTGATTACTTCAATCCTTATAGCAAAAGCTAGAAGAGTAGAAGAACATTAACGGATGATGGGTATTATTCATCTGGACCTCTCCACAGTGACACTGTTTCTAATTGTGTCACTGTGGAATCCTCCATTGAGGGAAGGAGAATTTAAAGATAGAAAAAAAAAAGTGGCAGTCTATCAACTTCCTTTGCTATAGGAAAAAAAATAGTCATTAAATAATTGACCATGTCAGTTGAGGTCATGTGATGTTCCTATACAAAAGTTAATCAATGGACCAGGAGAAGAGACAGCTAGATTGCTCAAGTCTATTTGATTACATTGTATATGCCAAATATATTTGATTTGATAACTATATTGATCTTATATTGTATCGTATTGTATTGTATCGTATTATTATATTATATTATATTATATTATATTATATTATATTATATTATATTATATTATATTATATTATATTATATTATATTATATTATATTATATTATATTATATTATATTATATTATATTATATTATATTATATTATTATATTATTATATTTATTATATTATATTATATTATATTATATTATATTATATTATATTATATTATATTATATTATATTATATTATATTATATTATATTATATTATATTATTATTACCATTCTTCAGTAATTAAAATTATGTTTTAAATATATTATACTGGGAAAATTATGGTTAAAATCTTGCTTATCATGAGTCAATAGGTGTCAAGCATTCAGAATTTATTTCTGGAATTCTTAATCTGGAAAGGAAAATGTAAGTGGATTTTTTTTCAATTTGTCCTGAGTGATCCATAACTAAAACAATAGTTGCAGTCTTTTAGAGACAAATTAAAAATATATATATTTTAATAAGAACCCCCTGCTGAATGCCCTTGTTTATCATCAGGCTGGAAAAAGTGTAGAAGTGATAGGTAGTCAAGAACTAAACAAATAGTTAAGAAATAAAAGCATCTAAAGTTAGATCCGAAAAAGGGGACATCTCTTTCTGCCAATAGAATGAGTGTTTCAATCTATTCTAGATCTTCTGAGGATTCCCACCCAGGGATGTAAAAGTAAATCCAGAATGTATTCTGTCTTCCAACAGAATTCATTTTGGAGGTTACTATATACAGGTAGAACTATATGCAGGTATCTTTATCTACTGTTTTTCACTCAATTTTATGAAAGAGACATTTCTTTTGAAGTTTCTTCAAAGGCCAAAAATCAATTGATGAAATTCTGTAGGTGGACAATTATGTTCTTGAACTTATTTAACTTTGAGACAGATATTATGTCCAATGTTCTTAGCATTTAACACAAATGTGCTATAAGCAACAGTTGTGTAGACTGTTGAGCATCGTGATCAAATTGCAGTAAGGTATAAATGGAATGAAAGAATGTCTATGCTTTTAAATGGGGACAAATCAGGGGTGAAATGCTCCCGGTTCAGACCGGATCACCTGATCCGGTAGCGATGGCGGTAGGTGGTTCGGAGAACCGGTAGCAAAAATCCCTGCCCCACCCCCCATGCCCAGCTGAGCCGCATAATCATCAAAGACCTTTTTTTTTTTTACTTTTAAAAGCATTTTTTCTACAACCTCTTCAGCTGAAAAAATGCTTTTAAAAGTAAAAGAAAAACTGATGATGATCGCATGGCTCACCTGGGATCGTCAGAGGCTTTTTAAAGCATTTTTTATACAACCTCTTCAGCCGAAGAGGTTGTAGAAAAAAAAATGCCTTTAAAAGCCTCTGACGATCCCAGCTGAGTTGCCTGATTGTCAGAGGCTTTTAAAAGCATTTTTTCTGCAACCTCTTAAGGTTGTAGAAAAAATGCTTTTAAAAGTAAAAAAAAAAAAAAAGTTGGCCACGACCACCCAGTCACATTATGCCCCCCCCCACCAAGCCACGCCCACAGAACCGGTAGTAACAAATTTTACATTTCACCACTGGGACAAATGTAGTTCCTGAACCAGATATTGTGGAAATCGCACTGTTATTGAGGTCCACGGGGAGGGTAAATGATATGTTTCATCCATGTATTAATGGATATTGTGAAAATTGGATCAGTTATACTGCATTTTTTTACTTCTTCTGTGATGCTTTGGATGCAACCAATGTATTTACATGTATTCTTCTGGGGAAAAAAGAGACAACATTCAAGAAATTCAGAAGCACCTGCTTCTGAATGAACAAGGGGACAGTCTCTCAATTGGCCATGCTACTCCTGGATTTTAGAGAAATAGTTCCATATGCTCAAATGTTCATTTTGGAACTTCCTTCCAAACAATCAAGGTGATGTCATAGTGAGCAAGTGGCAGGGCTGCAATTAATCAAACTGCGGTGTGTTATGTTCAGAATTATAATAAATGTCATCTTGATTAATTAAAGAAATTGAAAAGAAAGGATTAGAAAGAATAACATGGTAATAAGTTCTTAGTAATAAACAATGGATCAGCAGAGAATATTAATTACTAGGGTGGGTTTACATTTGCTTTGCAACTGTTAATGCATTAAGCATACAGTACATAGAAGAGTCACATATTATGCACAGATAAAATGACAGCTCTGAAGTAATTATACAGAAACTGACAACCTATTCAGCATTATGTTGGGTTCCTTGGAAGTGCTGACAAGTTATGATTCACAAAATGTCACCCATAGATGAAGTTAAAAATTAAATCATTCATTTCCAAAACTGGTTATAAAAATGTAATTCAAAGAAGGACAGTATTCTAACACACGAGTCCCCAAACGATAGCCTCTAAAGTTCTTGTAATCTCTGGAATTCCAAAGAGTTTTGGAAGTGACTCAGTTGAGGAAGGGTCTTCTACTCTTAACAGCTGAGACATAACATTGAAAATGAATAACTCTCTCTTAATTCAACAAAATTCATTCAACATTTTACTTGCCATGGAATTTAACACAATCACAACAGGAGTAATAATAATAATGTTGCAAGATTGACTACATGTTAGTTTTAAACAAGGCAGCATTGTTTTAGCTTTAGCAATCCTTGGTTGGTCATCCCATTAACTCACACTTCATCCCCATCATGCAAAATATGTAGACTAAGGTCTCTGTGTGACTTCAGAGGGATAGGTAATTAATGACTAATAAGATGACGAAGAAGGCAATGGCAAACCACTTCTTAATGTTATCACAGGTGCTGCATGAAGTGATGCTGAATTGAGCTGAATTTGAAGGAGACACTAGTTTTCTTAAGACACTATTTCTCAGCCAACGTGTCAGCATTCCAGAAAAAAAATGTGAGATGTAAATGCCTTATTCCCTATTGTGTAAATAATGTATATATGGGACATCGGGGGTTAACTTATTCTTTGGTTCCTAATGTATTCATAATTCACCACTCCCATCTTTGACTCCACCCCTTGTGTATATAAGGAGCCACCTTCACCATTTTCCTTGCTTCTATCTGTGAATATTCAGTGAATATAGAATGCCTGTTATAATTAAAGAGAAATATATTTAAGCCTCTAACTCTTATCATCATTATTGAGTCTGATCCTGAAAAATATTGCAACAAGCTGGTAGCAGAGGATGGTTAATTGACTCAATAAATACTTAAAAATGTCTAAGAAAGATAGGCCCAACACCAGGGCCTACAGCAAAGAAATAGAAACTGAACAAGAAATAATCAACGAATCCACAAACGCGATTTCGAGAGAATCCGAAGAATACACCACTGAAGAAGAAGAACTAATAAATGAAAATAATGACCAGGAGGAAATCGAAATAGAAAATAACGAACTCAGGTCAGAGATATTAAAACTATTAAAAAGCCAGAAGAATGATGAAAGCCTCATCGCGAATCTCCAAGAAATGCTGAAAAACAGCGGAGCAGCGAGAGAGAAAAACATCGCTAAAGAGAAACCCAAAGACCAAAAAACTGTGAGTGATATGACTACAGAGAAAGTCGTTATGAAAAAGAAAAGATGTGATCCCGCGCGAAATTTTGAATGGCAGCCATCTTGGTTTCAACAAACCTCCAAAGTGAGCGAAGCAGAGCCAATCAAAATGCTCAGTTCAAAATTTCTGGCGCGAAAAACGTTATCAGACAACGAAAGTGAAAAGGAAGATTCAAACTCTTCAGAAGAACCAGAATCAGAAAGCGAAGACGACTTGACGAAATCCCAAGTAAAGTCAGCAATGAAGACGCTTCTTGCTGCATTTGGGCCAAAATTAAAAATTTCCAAAGCGACAACGAAGAAGCTAGAGAACAAGCCGATACCTCAAGACCTGCACGCTCCCATCCTGACTTCGAGAGCGACGACGCCCGAGCCCAGAGAGCCATGTCGATTCCGCCCTACACCGCAGACCGGATCAAGTACCAACGCACACAAAAGAAAGAGAAGAGCAGTCGCCGCCATCAAGACTCCTAAAACCGAGCCAGAAACCGACTCGTCTGAAGAGGAGCGGAGCGAGCGAGCTGCAATGGAGAGAACCTTCCACGACGACGCCAAAGAAGAAATGAGCAACGCGCATGTGCGAAACTACGTAGACGGTCCGGAAAGACTTGAACTGGCCAGAGAACCGCGCAGACTCGTTGCGAGCATCCCCATGCCGTTTTGCAATTTCCTGCACTTGCGAGACCACGGACTACCTCAGGTTGTAAGTAATGGACAAAATAATGTGGGAAACTTACCCAGTGACTTCCCAAAACTTAGAGTTGATGGCATTAATTTGCAAGAGTGGTATCAACAGCTCCAGGTTGTCTTTATGAAAGAAAATTTACTATTCTTTATCACTAGTCCTCCAAGAAGACCTTGGACTTTAAAAATAGATTGTTTACATCATAGAGCATTTTTCTTAATAATATCTAGCGTGTCTCCTGCAATGTATCATAGCATCAAACCAAACCTAACTGTGTCAGAAATAATTCAATGCATGTTTAATCTGTTTCACAGCGATAGTGTAGCTACCACTACAAGAATGTCTAAGGATTTCTTTTCTTCCAGAGTAAAACCAGGGGTTTCCATAAGTGAGCATTTGATATCTCTAAACAAAATAAGAGCTGAGCTGCATTTGAGGGGGGAAGTGATTTCAGATCAAACAATGAAAAGTGTTATTATCAATTCACTTGATTCATCATGGGATAGTTTTATGTCACACTTAGACACCATCAATCTAGGATATTTATCCATAGAAAGTCTATCTAACAAATTGATAGCAGAAGACAATTCAAGAAAAAATCGTTCCAGCAATCACACAGAACACAAATCTTTTAGGAAGGTAGCTTTCCAAGAAAAATACAATGAAGCTTTTAAATGCCATAATTGTGGGTCCAGGGAACACAATAGAAGAGACTGTCCCAAAATCTCAAAGGAGAGACATAGGTCAGAGTATAGGAGCAAATACAATTATAGACAGTCTTCCACAGATAGACATAAATATAGAAGCCCACCAAATTACAGAGAAAGTAGAGGGGGTAGAGAAAATTCAAAAGAGAGAAAATCTGGTTCACTGAATGGACTAAATAAACAAGACAGCACTAAAACACAACAAAATGAGAACAATAATTGGCTTATTGATTCTGGGGCAACCAACCACACCACTAATAACAAAAATATATTGTCTTCATTTACAGAAGATAAATTTGTAATAAAGGTAGCTAATCAAGAAAAGGTTCAAGTATTAGGCAGAGGAAATGTGACCTTGCCTGGCCTAGGAAAAATAGAGGGGGTATTGTTAATTCCAGAAATACCTCATAACATACTAAGTGCTATAAAACTAAGCAGAGATTCTGACATCAATATAGTTTTCTCAAAGGGGAAAGCAACTTTAGAGAAGGACAAAACAAATGTAGGCACTGTGATGATTAAAGGAGGCCTACCCTATCTAATAACAAAAGAAAGATGGTTACATAACATTGATTCAAATATGGAAGATTGTATTGAGGCAGATGATGAAAATGTTAGTAACAGTGACAATGATGAATGTAAAATATCTCATGATCACGCAAATACACACAATGAGAAGAAACCAAGAATAGGTAAACCAATTCATGATGAGTGTGCTCACATCTTGCATAGGAAGTTAGGACATGCAAGTTTTCCTGTAGTACAAAAAATGACTGAACACGCAGAAGGTGTCAAAATAAAAAATTGTGAAAATTATTTGGAATGCTCAGTATGTAAATCCACTAAACTAAAAACTAGTCCCAGACCAAAAAAATCCAACAGATCAACTAACAAAATTTTTGACTTAGTACATATGGACTTAGTTGGTCCATTAACTCCATCAATCACTTATAGAAAACGTTACTTCCTAACAATAGTAGACGATTACAGTCGCTATGGTTTTGTTTACACATTGAAACACAAGGATGAAACCTTTCAGAAATTTAAGGAATTCTACAAACGCATAGAAACACAACATAATATCAGAATAAAACAAATTATGACAGATAGGGGATGTGAATTCATGTCTAAAGAATTCTCCCAATGGTTAAAGGATAGAGGAATGCTACATTTCACATCTAGTCCATTTTCTGCGTTCCAAAACGGGATTGCAGAGAGAAAGAATTCCACACTACAAACCATGATTAGGTGCACATTAGAGGATGCTGGTTTAGGCAAACAATTTTGGTCAGAAGCCTTACATTATTCAAATTACACTCAAAACAGAACCTGGTCCAGTATTGTGAATAAAACACCATATGAGGTGATGTATAATAGGAAACCTAAATTAGCACACATGCACATATTTGGAGTCACTGCAGACGTACACATACCTAAGCAGTTGAGGAGAAAGGGAGAAAACGTATCCAGAAGATTAAGATTTATGGGATATGAAACTGGCACCAAAGGGTACAGATTCATTGATAATAATAACAAATTTATAGTTTCCAGAACAGCTGTGTTCCATGAACAGGCCAATTGGTCTAAATTACATCTTAATGAAATATTTCCAAATAAATGCAAAGATACAAAATCTTGTGAGGAAGGGACAATAGAAAATCAAAATATCAACAAAAATAAAAACAAAACCAAAACTTGGACAAATAGTCAGCACAAAATAAAGACAGATACATTAACCAAAAAAGAAGCAAGATATTTGCATGATTACCATAGCAAACCTGAAAGAGCTATTAGAAACAATAGAAATCAAATACCAAATAAATACAGAGATTACATAATGCATATGGATAGTGAACAAATGACACCTAATACATATGAGGAAGTATTAAAACTCCCTCGTGAAGAAAAAGAAAAGTGGGAACTAGCTATGAAAAAAGAGATGGAAAGTTTGCAAGGATTAAATGTGTTTACACCTGCGATTGCACCTAAAGATAAAACAATTATAGGTACCAGGTGGATTTATAAAATTAAGAATCTAGAAGGAGGCAATACTCTATACAAAGCTAGATTGGTTGCACAAGGTTATGCACAAAAATATCCGGAGGACTATACTGACACGTACTCCCCCACAGTAAGAACAGAGAGTGTTAAAACAGCTCTAGTAGTGGCATCTGCACTCAACCTTGATGTATTTCAATATGACATACAGACTGCGTATTTACACGCAAAGCTAGATAAGGAAATATATGTAAGAGCACCACACAGTCAATACACTAATAAGAATGAAATTTGGCTATTGAACAAGAGTCTATACGGATTAAAGCAATCTGGCAAAAGATGGTACGATTGCTTGGTAAAAGTGCTTAAGACCATGGATTTCAACGCTACCACTGCTGATAACTGTTTCTTTGTAAAAAAGAGTGATGATCACATTGAATTTGTATTAATTTATGTAGATGATATTTTATATATAGGAAAACACAAGGAGAGAAGAGAAACCTTTGTAAACAAGCTAAACGAACATTTCTCGTTGAAATCTCTAGGTAAAGTAAACAAATACCTTGGTGTACAAATTAACAAAACTAGAAGGGGATTCAAACTTACTCAGAAAGATAAAATCATTGAACTTCTCAACAAATGCAATTTAAACAATGCCAAACCCTGTGACACTCCTATGCAAACTGATTTCCTTAGAAACACTGATGAATCTTCCCCTGAATTCAAGGATAATACATTTTATAGATCAGTCATAGGTTCACTTCTTTATATATCTAATTGGACCAGACCAGATATTGCATTACCACTCAACTTATTGTCAAGATATGTTAGCAAACCTACATTGTATCATTGGGAAGCAGTCAAAAGAATTCTAAGATATCTGAAAAGTACATTAGACTTTTGCTTAGTATTAGAACCTAGTAATAATAAAGAACCAAAACTTACATGTTACGCTGATGCGGATTGGGCTGGAGATATATCATGCAGAAAAAGCACTTCTGGTTATATTTTTCTATTAAATGACTGTCCAGTTTACTGGTACACTGGTAAACAAGAACTGGTAGCCACTTCGACCACAGAAGCGGAATATGTTTGTTTGTCCAAAGCTGCAAATAACCTTGTATGGTTTAATGACTTGATTTCAGATGTTTGGAAAAAACCTGCTTTGCCTTTTGTTATGCATGAAGATAATAAAGCAGCCATTGAAATATCCAGATCCGATGCCATTGGACAAAGGTCCAGGCATATAGATATAAAATTTAAGCATGTGAGACAATTGTCTCAAGATGGATTTATCAAAGCAGTGCATTGTGATACCTCTGAACAATTAGCTGACATATTGACGAAGCCTTTACCTTCAAAACAGCACAAATATTTAACATCAAAATTATATGTCTTATATTGTCCTGAATCTGAATGTAATTGGTGTTGTATAGCGAACCGGCATTTAGAGGGGGATTTGTGAGATGTAAATGCCTTATTCCCTATTGTGTAAATAATGTATATATGGGACATCGGGGGTTAACTTATTCTTTGGTTCCTAATGTATTCATAATTCACCACTCCCATCTTTGACTCCACCCCTTGTGTATATAAGGAGCCACCTTCACCATTTTCCTTGCTTCTATCTGTGAATATTCAGTGAATATAGAATGCCTGTTATAATTAAAGAGAAATATATTTAAGCCTCTAACTCTTATCATCATTATTGAGTCTGATCCTGAAAAATATTGCAACAAAAAACCCAACTCCAAGTAACGACTCTGAAGCAAGCATTTTTCAAAGTTCTATTTACTAGAATAGGTAAACTGGCACATCTGGGAAAACCCGAATCTGATAGGTCCGGGTTTTCCCTCAGTAAATCAAAACCCCCAAAACCATCCCCTCACTCCTCAGTCGATCACATGCTCCAATCAACCACTGTCCCATCTTGAGACCTTACTCTGACCACTCCTTCTCCAGATGCAGGATTGCCCTGACCTTGACTGACAGGAAGAATGCTATTACGTCTACAGACCACCCCTCTACTAAATCCCCCCTCCTACTTTCCCACACACAGGTGGCAGCATGGAAGTTTCTGGCCTAATATGGCTTCCAAAGCTGACACAATGGTTAGTTCCCAGCCAGTATTCTATACAAAGAACTTCATATAAGTAAAAAGAAAGGATTAGAGTAAAGATGGGAAAAAATGCAGAAATGGAAACTAGAATGATCAAGGAACTTGAATACCTTTCTTATAAAAGAGATTAGAATGTTTGGGAGTGTTTTCTTGGGGGGGAAAACAGTTAATAAGGTACTTAACAAGGTATTTAAAATCATACTTAATTAAGAAAGCACTGGGGATTCTACTTGACAGTTTATGTGTTCAGACACCATATACTTAGGGACATCACACTTAGGAGCTGCAGTGGTGCAGTGGTTACAATGCAGTATTGCAGGCTGACTCTGCTGACTACCAGGAGTTTGTGTCTCACAGGCTTAAGGTTGACTCATCCTTCCATCCTTCCGAGGTGGGTAAAATGAGGGCCCAGATTGTTGGGGCCAATGTACTGACTCTGTAAACCAATTAGAGAGGGCTGTAAAGTACTGTGAAGTGGTACATAAGTCTAAGTGCTGTTGCTATCACCTTATTCTAACCTCACCCTTCATCTTCATTTCTTTCTTCGCCATCCTTTTTTTTTAATTATAAAAACCTGACATCTGTTTCCCAAGCAGCTAACTAGAGAATGAATGGCAAGAAATATAGAATACCAAAACCTGAATTGTTTGTAAATGGCATGTTTGCTTAAAGGAGTTTTCCCTGAGGCTGTGTAATGACTCCAAACATTTTGCTCTTTCTAATATTCTATAAAGAATAGTGGGATGGAAGTCTCACTTCTAAGTAAAACCACAAAAGGGGATGAAAAATTACACTAAATGTCTTCCGCCTGGGCATATGCCAAGTTGAAAAATGCAGGATGGGATTCAAAGTACTTCAAAAGATGAAAAACAAGCTTCTTATGTTTATTTCTCTGCTGTTGTGTTATTAAAGTTTATTTTGTTACCTGAGGAAACCCTTTCGTGTGCAGACTATAACTAAACCCATTGACAGTTTGCTCTGTGATATTTGCAACAAACATACTTTCTAAGATTCTGACATCATGTCCTCCTCAAGTATAATGGTAATTCTGCAGGAAGCGGGCTTTAAAAGAAAAGACTATGAAAAGAATAAACAGAATCTAGTTAAGATTTTTTAGGTTTCAATCCACTTCATCACGAAGAGAGTCTATTTTTAAAAGTCAAGGGCCTTTACAAAAATCAATAGTGGCTTATGGAGTGCCAGCACTGATTATGGGCAAATTCAATATTTTTTAAAAAAAAAAAAACCATGAAGTGTTAACGCTAATTTATAATGCCTTGGTAAGACCACACTTGGAATACCACATCCAGTTTTGGTTGCCACAATGTAAAAAAAGATGTTGCGACTCTAGAAAGAGTGCAGAGAAGAGCAACAAAGATGATTAAGAGGACTGGAGGCTAAAACATATAAATGTTGGAATTGGGAATGTCTAGTATAATGAAAAGAAGGACTAGGGATGACATGATAGCAGTGTTCCAATATCTCAGGGGTTGCCACAAGGAAGAGGGAGTCAAGCTATTCTTCAAAGCACCTGAGTGTAGGACAAGAAGCAATGGGTGGAAACTAATCACGGAGCGAAGCAATCTAGAACTAAGAAGAAATTTCCTGATACTTAGAAAAATTAATCAGTGGAACAACTTGCCTCCAGAAGTTGTGAATGCTCTAACACTGGAAGTTTTTAAGAAGAAATTGGACAACCATTTGTCTGAAATGATATAGAGCTTCCTGCCTGAGCAGGGGGTTGGAGTAGAAGATTTTCAAAATCCCTTCCAAGTCTGTCATTCTATTATTTTATTAAAAACTTGTGTATTGGGGAGACACAGGGGTAGGGGAGACAAAACCTATCAGTAGGTATTAATAATAATAATTTATTTCTATACCGCCCTTCTCCTGAAGGACTCAGGACTTACATTCATCCATCAAAGCATTTTCTGGATAGAAGGATGTACTTAATTTCTGATCAATATACTGGAGGCAGCACTCCACCCCAAAAGTAGTGGCCAATCTTATCTATGTATATAAAAGCGAAAACCACTCACACCGTAATCACGAAATCTCCAGAACCGTAAAGCCTACAAACTTGAAATTTGCCACATATGTTCCTCTTGGCTTCTAGGTGCTCACTAAGAAAGGATTTTTCGAAATGACCATCAGAGCATTAGTATTTCCTATATTATTATTACATGTTCTGATGCTAATTATTTAGATGTTCTACTCCCCTCCCAACTTGAAAATAACTCTGGAGAGAATGGGATAGCATAGGACAGGCTTCTGTGGGGAAAGCCTGAGGGAGAGAAGGGGATAGAAAGCCTGAGTGAGAGAAGGGGATAGGATAGGAGATGTTTCTGTGGGGCAAGGCTGAGGGAGAGAAGGGGGAGAGGCGAGGCTGATCGTAACTACTCATTAATTTTCAAGCTGTAAATGACCATTTATCAAGCCCGATCACATAGTTTTGTTGTGAAGCATGAGGATCCAGCTACTGGCAGATACTTTGGTTTTTTTTTTAATATTTGTATTTAGTTAGCAATAGCAATTGGACTTATATACCACTTCATAGTGCTTTACAGTCCTCTCTAAGCAGTTTACAGTCTCAACATACTGCCCCCGGGTCCTCATTTTACTGACCTCAGAAGGATGGAAGGCCGAGTCAACCTTGAGCCAGACAAGATTGAACTGTTGGCAGTCAGCAGAGTCAGCCTGAAATACTGCATTGTAACCACTGCACCACCACAGCTCTATTTATTTAATGTCTGATGATGGTACAATTAGCCAGGAGACTTGTTAATGCAAAGTAGTTATTTGGTTGCTGAGGAGTGTGAGTCTATTTAGTATGTGCTTGCATGATCTCCAGGTACAGCACAAGGAACAAACTAGCTCTGCACCAGAATCATTTAGTTAAAATCAATTACTACTCTCCATTTGGGTATTAAATCATTTCTCCTTCTGTCTTGTGAAACATTTCAATTTGAGAGCAACCTTTTTAAGATACTACCCAGCCATTTCGGGGAGCCCCATCTGATCTCTGTGGTGTCAGGGAGCCCCAACTGATCTCTATGGTGTCAGGGAGCCCCATCTGATCTCTATGGTGTCAAAGAGTATACCTCTGCTCTACTCCATCATTTTTGATGAATACATATCCATCAATCCCTATACACTCATTGACATATCATTCTTTTACTGTTCTCCAGTGTCAGGATGTGGCCTGACCTGTGCAGTAAAGCTATGTTTCTCAACCTTGGAAGTTTGAAAATGTGTGGATTTCAACTCCCAGAATTTCTCATGCTGATTGGAGAATTGATGTCTATGCAACTTTAAGTTCTGAAGATTGAGAAACACTGCTCTAGAGAATCACCTCCTGAAGAAGAAAAGTATTCTATAGAACTTGATGAAAATCAATCGAACGAGTCCAGAGATATTTCACAAGAAGAGTCCTCCACTCCTCTACTCACAACAAAATAAGTTATGCCACCAGACTCGAAATTTTGGGCTTAGACAACTTAGAACTTCACCGTCTTCGGTCTACTTAAGCATAGTACACAAAATCATCTGCTACAATGTCCTACCAGCCAATGAATACTTCAGCTTCAACCAAAACAACACAAGACCACACAATAGATATAAACTCATGGTAAACCGATCCAAACTACAGAAAATACAACTTCAGTAACAGAGTTGTCAATGCCTGGAATGCACTACCTGACTCTGTGGTTTCTTCCCCAAATCCCCAAAACTTTAACCTTAGACTGTCTACTGTAGACCTCACCCCATTCCTAAGAGGTCTGTAAGGGGCGTGCATAAGCACACCAGCGTGCCTACCGTCCTTGTCCTAATGTTTTCTTTTATTCGTATCCTTTTCATGTATTTATAATTATGTTTACACTTGTATCTATCATAAAATACATGCTTAACTAAATGAATGAATGAATGAATGAAAAATAAATAAATAAATAAATAAATAAATAAATAAATAAATAAATAAATAACCTTGGGAAACCTGGAGAAATCCTGACTGAAAAACAACAGAAGAGCGCACAACAAATCTTCAAATGTCAACGTCTCCAGTTCAATCTCAGAGTTCCCTCAAACGTTGACATCCATAAAGCTTTTCCCTGTACTTTGCTTTGCTTATATTGCTATTATATCCACCCTTCCTTCCTGTTTTGCTTCCTTTTTGTAAGAGGTCACTATCTTATGAGGCCATCACTGATAATTATATCTGCCTGCATGCATTATGTAAGCTGAATGGATTTTTGGTTTCCATGTATATTATTAACAGCAATGGAATTTAGAACAATATTGCATCCGGCTAAAAATATGCACCTCTATAGAGCTTTTCAACTTAATCCAAAAGGTCAACATATGCAGTACAATATCAATTTATGCCAACTCCGAGCTATTCAGCAACATTGCTGCCTTCACTGTGTTCGGATAGCCTCTATTCCCCTTTATAACGGTGCAGAACCTATTGCCGTATCTCACACACAGAAGGCTTCTGTTGTTTAGGGAAATAATTCTAAGCAAAGCATCATTCATCTGGTCATATTATTCGCACACATGATTTCTCATAATGGCAAAACAGCTCCCACCACTGGAGGTTTTGCACAAAGTGAAATCACAGCAAATACGTATTGGGCTGGAATGACAAGCTTTTCCCTTGTTTGTCTCGGTTCACCTTCCTTGCCTTTTTCAGACTGATTGTGAGAAAGTGGTTGGAATTGAAAAACACTTAAGGCCCTGAAAAGGTGGGTTGATGACAAGTGATTGAAAAGATTGAAACTGGTGGAAATCAGGCAAGACAGTCTCCGCTTCATGGGTTTAATATGAATTATTGCTTCTTCCAGAGCTCCCAGGCAGTAACACAATATAAACAAAAACTTACAGGTTATGTCCAAAGGATCTGGTGAAGGACAATCTGGACCAGGAGTGTGCAACCTTGGCAACTTTAAGACTTGTTATGATGACTCCCCCAGATGCTTCCCCAGATGTCTCTGCAGATGTTAGTTGGTTTGCTTTTGGCTGGACTTAATTGGGACAGTTCTGGATTTTGGGCAAGGGTGCTATTCAGCAGGTTCTGACAGGTTCTGGAGAACCGGTAGTTGAAATTTTGAGTAGTTCAGAGAATCGGCAAATACCACCTCTGGCTGGCCCTAGAGTGGGGTGGGGATGGAGATTTTGCAATATCCTTCCCCCAGGAGTGGGGAGGGAATGGGGACTTTGCAGTATCCTTCCCCTGGAGAGGGGTGGGAATGGAGATTTTGCAGTATCCTTCCTCTGCCACACCTACCAAGCCACACCACACCACGCCCACCAAGCCACGCCTACAGAACAAGTAACTAGAATATTATATTAGCTAAAATTTCTGTAATGGATTTGGTGAGTACGAAGATAGAGGAGATAAGAGTAGAGGATAAGTTTTTTGGAGATAACACTGATAACATAGAAGAAATGAATGATGTGTTAAATGCTTCTTTGTCTTAAAAATAAAATAATTTTTTTTAAAAAAAAACAATTGTAAAAAACAATTGAATTCCACCACTGGTTTTGGGTAAAGGGAATTGCTGGGGAACATTAATAAAACCACTGAACTATTACCACATGTGCATGTGAGTGAGCGGGCAGCACACTTATGGACTTCAACCCAGAATATCCCAGCCAGCCATGCTGGGAATTTTGAGAGCTGAAGTCCACAAAGTTTAAAATTACTAACATTGGATACCTCTGTTTTAAGTAGCTTGCTTCCTACTGCTGCCTCCTCTGGGTGGAATTGCTGTCTTGCTGTTATTTTTATATAAAGCAACTTGCTTCTAGAGTTCATATTAAACCAGTACTATTTTCTGTAAAGCGCTAGTTAGGCATATACACCAGGCAGCTGCCTCTGCAGACGGCAAACGGCTTGTCACATCAGTTGGGGCTCAACAAACTGATGGCAGAAAGGACAGCTACTCCTCTAAATTATAGAAATGGCTGGAAGTAGCTGGTAGATGATCATGAAAGAATACATAATCATGATTAGCAAAACACAGCTGGCAAAACCGAGCTCTCTTTCCTAGTGAAATCACTCTCCTTCACCGAGAGAGAGTCTCATTGTTTAAAAAGAAGTGGTTTTTTTTAAAAAAGCACCAAACACCTGTTCTGAAAGTAGTCTATCACTGTTTCAAAAAAAAAAAAAAAAAGAGCAGCAAATATGCACAAAAAAGCTAGTCTTCCATTTCAGAAAGTGCCAGCTGGCATTTTGTGAGTGGCTGCCTAGACAAGCCAAAATGGTTGCGGGGGACAGGTCCCTATGCCTGGAGGGGAGGGAACGCACATGCCGCAGCTGAAATCAACCAGTAGGAATTGGACAGATCCCAGTCCCTACTGCATCATGGGCACAGCTCCTGGCAGGGTACAAAAACCATGTATTTTGTAGGCTTCTGTTGACAGAAGATGGAAAATACCATTTTAACAACAGATCCGTATAGTTCAGGGGTCTGCAACCTTAAACACTCAAAGAGCCATTTGGACCCATTTCCCACAGAAAAGAAAACACCGGGAGCCACAAAACCTTTCCTGTGCCTGACTATTTCTTGAGTGGCCACAAAACTAGCATATGTAGTTGAATTAAACATTATGTTTTCTTCTGAAACTTTTCTTCTCTTGGATTTATCCATGGTTGACCTACCGGGGGTTGAAAAGCTCAATAAATCGTTTGCCGGCAGGTGTTGCACATTGGCAGATATGACGTATATTTTGAGTGACAGGGAGCCACAGCAGAGGGGTGAAAGAGCCACATGTGGCTCCAGAGCTGCAAGTTGCTGACTCCTGGTCTAGTTGGACAGCCTCAGCCATGGGCTGAGATAAAAGCAGTATTATGAGGACATACCCCACTTAGCAAGTTATATAGAGATAGGCTTTACATAATTTAACAACCGGTTCACCTCAGGACCGAAAATGTGAGCATGTGTGTGTGCACACTTGCTTCGCTCAGCTTAAAAAATGCAGCTAAATAGGACAGCATAGGGCCGGGACAGGTGGGTGGGGTCACAACTACCAGTTCGCCTGAATAGGTATGAACTGGCTGGATCCCACCCCTGAAGTTATCTTAAAGCAAGAGAGTTGTGTGGATAAAATATACGCATGCTATAGAAATTAAGTTTATCCTCCATTTGTTAAGCATTTCATATTCCTGAGACAGAGTGTGATAGTAAGCTACTGCGGATGGATCCCCAAAAGTGCCATGCTCCCATTCACTCATAAACTTCAGATAAACCCTGGTTTAACTATGCCACAATACTTGGTAGGTACATCAGACTAAGCAATAAACTATGGTTTATAAAGCCACGAGCCAAACATTAAGCAAACTATATTTATTATTTATTTATTTAATGGGACTTGTATGCCGCCCTATCTCCACAGGACTCAGGGCGGTTCACAACGATTAAAACAGAACAAACAAACCATTAAAACAGAATTCCAAGTTAAAATTAAGAAATTCAATAAAACCCAGATTAAAACCCCCATCAGTCCAAGGCGGCCAGGTGAAATAGCCAAGTTTTCAGCCCACGGCGGAAAAAGTGAAGGTCGGGGGCTACCCGGAGCTCCAGAGGGAGTTGATTCCAAAGGGCAGGTGCACCCACAGAGAAAGTTCTCTTCCTGGGGGTCGCCAGCCGACACTGTCTGGCCGATGGCACCCTGAGTAGGCCCTCCCTGTGGGAATGCACCGGGCGATGGGAAGCTGTTGCTGGCTGCAGATGGTCCACCAAATATCCCGGGCCTAGGCCATGCACTAGCTTTGCACTATGTGTAATGACAGGAACACAGGACAATGCTTAATGTCCACAAGGAGTACATGACAAAATGTACAAAATAACATTGCAAAGCAAACTCCACTCATTTTGTATGTGTTTTGCAAAACTGCACACACGTGAATAAAGGACAGAGCTTGTATCATTTTTAGGCACACGTTTATCATTTTGATAAAATAGCTTGCTGAAGGTTCCTCAGGGGAATTGCCTTATCCAACCCATATCATTAATTCACCTAACTCAATATTGTTGACAGTGGATCTGCAGCCTACATAGAAATCATCTAGATTGATCCTGAGGTTTTCTGCATGCAAACTATACCTTCTATCACTGAGTGACTCCCTCTAGCACTATAATTACACAGAAGGTCTAACTGATACAAGGTTGTCAAAAAGAAAACTATTTCCAAGTCTTAAAGGCAATGCAATTTAAAAAAAATCGAGGTTAAGTATAAGTGAATGGCAAATTCTTCCTGTGCTAATAGTTGAGATAAAGTGAGAATTAACATGCTGCTAATTAAATTGAAATGATGAATGCATCTATACTCGTGGTGTCACATCAGTAAAAAACACAACCTGAAACACTCTGAAACTTGCAAAGTTTCTTGTCTATTCACCTGCCAATTAACTGAGCATCAAAACTCATTTTCCTGTTTTAACAAAATAATTTTCACAGCTTACCTTAATTGCCAATAAAACTATTAGTCACAACTCTTCAAGTAGTCACATTTAAAGAGGTTTAAACAGATGAATAGAACTTTTAAACACTCTGAAAAAAATAGTAACTTTTTCTCACCCCTAATCATTACCAAAATTAGGTCATTGCTGAAGGTGAAGAGGACTCTAAAATCTAATTTGGCTATATTTCTCTTAAAGTGCTATGACTGACAGTGTCACTGGTATTTAATTGAATAGATAGTAGCAATTAGAACAAAAAAGTGTTATGGGAGATAAATATTTCATGTATGCTTCCCTTACTTTATACTATACGCTGAAAATTTTTCATAAAATGAATTTACATAAACCAAGAGAAAACTAATGTGTGTGTGTGTGTGTTTTTGTGTGTGTGTGTGTGTGTGTGACTGAGTGCAAAAACTGATCAGGCTCAAATTGTCATATTTTGGACATATTATATAAAGTTCTAGCTCTCCCGAGAAGTCTATAATACTGCAAAATGTGGAAAGAAACAGAAGAAGAAGCCAGCATTAAGGAGCATAAGTAAAGTTACAGTGGCAGTAAGTACAGTGTAGGAAGACCTCAATGGCTAAGCTGAGGAGAGATCATACTAGAATACTGAATAACAGAGGTGGAAGGGGCCTTGGAGGCCTTTTAATTGAACCACCTGCTCAATCAGAAGACCCTATACTAGGGGTGTCAACTCGATTTCATTGAAGGCTGCATCAGAGTTGTGTTTGACCTTGGGGGGCTGGGGTGGGCGTGGACAGGGTGGGTGTGGCCAGATCGACGTCACTCGTGTCAGGGCCGCCTGTGGTGCCTGAGCGCTCTGCCAATGAAAACAGGCTCCCAAGCTCTGTTTCGGCTGCGACAGCCTCCTCAACCTTCTGCCAGCGAAAATGGAGCTTGGGATGGCAGCACACAGCCCTCCCAAACTCCATTTTCACTGGCAAAGGCACTGCAGGCCGGTCCTTCACTATTTCTAGGGCAGCCCTGCAGGCCAGATCTAGCCCCCGACCTTGAGTTTGACACCCTTGCCCTATACCAGGGATGGGCAATTGTGGTTCTTTTACAACCTGTGGACTTCAACTCCCAGAATTCCTGAGACAGCTTGGCTGTCTCAGGAATTCTGGGAGTTGAAGTCCACAGGTTGTAAAAGAGCCACAATTGCCCACCCCTGCCCTATACCATCAGGAGACTATACCATTTTGGACAAATGGTTGTCTAATCTCATCTTAAAACCCTCCACTAATGAAGCACCCACAACTTCTGGAAGCAAGCCATTCCACTGATTAATTGTTCTGTCAGGAAATTTCTCCTTAATTCCAGATTGCTTTATCAACCAGGCCTACTAGAAATAGTCTATCTAAGAGTCAGTACTAACTTGACTGAATAATCTATCAATTTCTCCCATCATCCCTTTCTTAAGCTCTGAGACCAGAGAGATTTGGATGTTATATTATATCTTGCTTACATATATGACTTCCATCACCCACCATTGGAAGGGAACTTTCTCTGTTTTATACATAGTTTCCATCCTAGATAATATTTTTACATACTGGACATTGAATTTGTTGAGAGAGAATTCATCTGAAATTCAGGTAATGTAGTAGCTGTAATAACCTATGTTCATGCATTATGCTAGGTTTTGGTCTCAATTGTGTTTGATGGCTGTCCAACATTAGCATGACTTAATGGCCACAATTTAGCTGCTTTTAGGTTTTGGATGCCCTTAGCAGAGCCCTGCACCCTAGCACAATTAAGGCATGAAGGTTGGCTTAGCTTGACTTCACTGTCTTTCTCTTCCACTCCCCTGAGCTCCCCACATATTGATATGATCTTTCAAACAAAATCTGTCTGCTTGTGTACAAATTGTACATGCCTAAAGAGGTCAGAATATCCAGTATTTGTAGAGACTCTTAAAGATAGAGAGTTGGGGAACTGACCTGCAAGTAACATAAAACAGACACTGGACTCTCCAAGGATGAAAAGAATCTGCTGAAGTTCATTCTTCCCAATTCACTGCTCATATAAGCATAAGTTTGAAAGTAAAAACAGGCTTTGTGGAGCCTCAGCAGTCCAAGCAAAGAACTCAAAATTACATTCAAAATAAAATACCCAACCAAGGTTGTAAACTATTTTGGCAGCAACATTTTTTAAGTTTGGTCTCCTGGTCTCCAACCAACAGTTTTAGAAAAGCTTCCAGGTTCAGCTGTGGGCATATTTAAATGTTTAAAGATTTCCCCTGTCCAGTTGTAACTGACTCAAGGGGGCAGTGCTCATCTCCGATTCTCAACCAAGAGAGCCTGAGCTGTCTGAGAAATTTCTGTCATCATGTGGCCAGCATGAAAATACATGCCACATAACCTTCCCACCGAAGTGGTACCTATTTATTTACTTTCGAACTGCTGAGTGGGTAGGAACTGGGGCAAGTAATGGCACTCAGGTTTTGAAACTGGGCTGTCAACCTTCCATCTGACAAGCTCAGTGTCTTAACCACTCAGAAGAGAATTGGAAAGGACCTTTGAAGTCTTCTAGTGCAACCCCCTGCTCAAGCTGGAGACCCTATACCATTTCAAACAGGTAGCTGTCCAGGCTCTTCTTAAAAACCTGCAGTGATGAAGCACCTACAACTTCTGAAGGCAAGCTGTTCCACTGGTTGATTGTCCTCACTATTAGGAAGTTTCTCCTAAATTCCAGGTTGCTTCTCTCCTTGATTAGTTTCCATCCATTGTTTCTTGTCCTGCCCTGTGATGCTTTTGGAAATAAGTTGACCCCCTTCTCTTTGTGGCACCCCTCAAATACTGGAATACTGCTATCCTGTCACCCTGAGTCCTTCTTTTCTCTAGACTAGCCATATCCAATTCCTGCAACCATTCTTCATATGTTTTAGTCTCCAGGCCTTTAATCATCTTAGTTGCTCTTCTCTGCACTTTTTCCAAAGTCTCAACATCTTTTTTGTAATGTGGCGGCCAAAACTGGATGCAGTATTCCAAGTGTACTGAGGCATCACACCCTCTGTGGGCATATAGGCAACCTCTTATCTGAGCAGTCTCTACTACTACTCAGCCTCTGAGCCTTCTTGCTCCGACTAAAGCTTTCCAGCATGAGGAATTGGCATTCTTTCTGCCTGAACCATGAGTTGTATCAATGCCAGGCAATATAGAAGAGTGAGAGAGATTGTTTTTCAGTCTGATAAGGATAATCCAGCATGTGTTTTCTTTGCAGAATTGTCTTTGTTGGCATCTGGCATCTTCTCCAAACTTCTTCTCCAACCCCATGCTTGCTGTTTCATCTATAGCACAGGTGTCAAACTTGATCGCATCACGTGATGTTTCATGATGTATCGCGATGTTTTTTGCCTTTGCAGAACAGGGGTGGGCATGGCCTGCATGTGATGCATCTGGCCTGTGGGCCGCCAGTTTGACAGACCTAATTTAGCATTGACTCTGCAGATTCTCGTAGTCTATGGTTTACTCAAAAGGAGGATGGTACTATTAGTTCACCACACTGATGAGAGTATATATACCATGTTTTCCCCAAAATAAGACCAGGTCTTATATTAATTTTTGCTCCAAAAGACGCATTATGGCTTATTTTCTGGTTAGGTCTTATCTGGGGGGAAATACAGTACTAAATGCCTCCATCTGCTGATGATCTTAACTGGGGCTTATTTTTGGGGTAGGGCTTATATTACGAGCATCCTGAAAAATCATGCTAGGCCTTATTTTCCAATTATGCTAGGCCTTATTTTCCAATCATGCTAGGGCTTATTTTCAGGAAAACAAGGTAGTATACTATAGTAATAGTGTTAATACTAATAATGCTATCTTAATATGATTACATTTTTAATTTTAGAACAACTAGTACAAAAGACATTCCAGTACAATTATGTCTGTGAGCAAAATTCATCAACTGGACTTAGTAAAACAATACTAATTGTATAATATTGTTATAATACTAAGTGTGATCTTTAATGGGATTTTCCTCTGCTTTCTGAAAGTGAATTTAGAGCCAAAGGCTTTATTATAATCAACCATAAGGAAGTGATTTGAAATTAAACCTTAAAAGGTACCCAGAGAGGATGAAACTGGGATTTACGTAGAACATAGATATAACATATATACAAATTAGATTCTATATTTGGATGCAGTCAACAGTAACACCTAGACTCTCTGGTGCTTTGGATCCCTGCAAGAAACTTAAATTATTCAGCAATTTAATTCTGGTTTACAATGCTGCAGCTTGTTAGAACTGGCTAGCTCTTTTATAATTGTGACTGAGGAAACATTATCTGCACAATTTAATTTGAATGAGAATATTAGTAAACCAAATACAGAACATCTCCAAGGAAAAAACATTTGGTCACAGCCAAATGAAAAGAATTATCTGGGAAGAAGATAATTTCAAAGAAATTGCCATCTGACGTTTCTTACTGTAATTCTGTGGCATCCTTGACATCTAATAACACCATAATAGCAGAACTAAAGGCTGGAAAGCACCATAGGATATGGAGTATTAGAACCCTTCATCTTTTGCTTTGATTCCTAGATATCAAGGAATTTTTCAAAATATGTTAAATAAAACATTATATACATGTAGTAGATATTGAGAGTACATTATTTTACATGTGTGGTCTTACCTGAGGTAAATGTACACTGATAAATATGTTTGGTTCTATAATCATAACATTATGATTTGGAAGAGAGGATGATGTTATCTCAGGTTATCTGATAAAATAACTGACAAATCAGACAAGAAAGTTAAGAAATAATTAAAGCTTAATACAAACTGGTGGGGATTTGCTAGGAGATGTGTGATGCAGCAGCACCTAGTTGCAGAAATCTGTAACTAGCTGATTTTTAAAGAATCAGAGCAAACAAGTTCTTCAGTGATCCTAACATAAACTAAAGGAAGAAATTAAAGGAAACAATAAGGTTTCTGAAGATGTGGTGACATTATGGGACAGAGATCTTAGAAATGGAGGGACCTGATTTCCCAAGGAAGAAACTGAAAGATCTCAAGAGTTAGGAATGATATAGAAGTGGGGAGCATCACGTATTAAATCAGAAGAAGGCAGAGAGAAAAAAGAGAAAAGAAAGAAGAGGCTATACTGTGCAGGCTATACTGTGCCTAGGAAAAAGAAGAAAAAGGGAAAAGATTAAACTAGATAGACAGCCTAAAGAGAAGAGAAATAAGGTCCTCCAGCAGCTTTGGGACACTTTCCAAGGGAGGGGGCCAGGTGGCTTGCTAAATAGGTACTCTGACTGTCTATGGAGATTCTCAGTCATAGTTGTCCCAAAGGTGCTTTTCAAGAGGCAACTGGACTTTCTTGTTTTTCTTTGAAGACGTTTCGCTTTTCTCATCCAAGAAGCTTTTTGGAAGAGAAGCAAAACGTCTTGAAAGAAAAACAAGAAAGTCCAACTACCTCTTGAAAAAAGCATCTTTGGGACATGTACTCTGACCTTATGATATACTTCCCAAGGAGACTGATGAGTCTGTGGTCCCCAACATGGATGGGACCTTCCACTACTGGCTCAGCATCCAGATCGACCCCAAAGAGAGGGGCCGCTATCGGTGCCACGTGGAGCATGACGGCCTGAAGGAGCCTTTGGATGTGGCCTTGAAGGGTGAGAGGCTGCTGAAGGGGAAAGGCTGGGGTCTTTTTCCAGATGGAGGATTAAGGGAAAACAATCTGACACCAGATGTGTCCAGAGGTGAGCACGCTTGAGCTTTAATCCATTGGTTTTTCCCATTGTAAGGTCCAAAATGTCCCAAAAGTTCCCAATAGTGCCGACGAGAGAGACTCAAGCAGAGTCTTGAAAAAAGTAACAGCTTTTACTTTGGCCAAAGCAAAACAGCTTTTTGTTGTTGAGGGAGCAAAAGGATGGACTGCTGATGTTTCTGAAGGATGCCAACTGAGTTCACATTTAGTTGTTTAGTTTTTCTTGCATCTGTTAACCATTTATATATCTGTAGGTTGCTATTTATTTGAAATAAAGGAACTGTTTGTGACTAAATCACAACTGAAAGATCGATGTGTGTGTGTGTGTGTGTGTGTGTGTTAAGCTTTAAAAAAGAAGAAAGAGAGAGAAGGGATCTACAAGTGTCCCTCAGCTAGCAGAAGTCTTTTTTACTTGGTCTTATGTATATTAAATTGCAAATTAGCTGGAGGTTATTATTTAGGTATTTAGGTATTAGAGGGAAGCTAACTTTTCAAACCTAAGACAGCCTCTCTTGAAAACAAAAGCTATATGAATATGACTTCTGCTCTGCTAAGAAAATGTGAGATTAGGAAGAGCATAAAAGCATAACTCACGCTGAAGGCACTTTTAGCTATCTAAAATGGACAGTTTGGTTCATTTTTATTTTTCCTTTTGTGCAGTTGAGACAAGCTGTTAAGCAAATATCTGACAAGGTTTGAAGTAGAAAATATTAGCTGATAGCGCGAATGCTGTGACATGATAAATTAACTTCGGAATTTGTTGATACAAGGTTCACTTGTTTAAAATTTTTCAAACTTCAATAAGATAATAGTTATTTGTTGTTGTGGAGGATGACTTAAAGATAAAATATTGTACATCTAAGGCCTCAAGAAAATAGTTTATTGAATGTTTTCCCAAAAGTTCTAAGTATGTCTGGTGACTGTTAAGTTAATGGCTTCACTGAAACGAAGATACACAAGTATGTTGTTTTTTTTTAATATAGACCCATTGCTTAGATAATATCAGTACAAAATTGTAAAGTAAGAAAGCCTAGTCTCTTATCAGTTGAATTCACTGAGAACAAATGGATCTTAACATTAGTTGGTCAAACAATCCATCTCCTCTTAGGGACAGATTATTAATGATCTTCCACCAGTACATTTTGTTCCATCTTCCATCTCTCAGAACCACCAACATCAAGATTGCAGAGACTTGGCTTTGATGCACTTATTTCTGCCTTAAGAAGCAGGTTGACTCTATTGATTTTAATATAGAATTTGATATGTATGATGATTACATATCACATTACATATGATTACATAGTATTTTTAAATCCCAGACTGTTTTCTAAACTTTCTCCCAAATGCTCTCTTTAAAAGAATTAAAAGAATTTTAACTCGTTTCCTTCAATCTTTAGTATACATCAGTCTCACTTCTTAACCAAACCATTAGGGCCAGTGGAGACCTGATTCTAAACACCAAATTGAAGCAGGAATCTTCAAAGCACCTTGGAATAGAATTTAATAGATTTTCTATTGTTTCTGATGTCCTTACAGCTACTATAATCTTTCATTCACTTTCACATATGAGAGTGTCAATACTGAGTGATATAACAGTTCAGCTCGCAGGATATGAATACCTATCCACTGAGTTTTACTTCTCTCTCTCTCTCTCTCTCTCTCTCTCTCTCTCTCTCTCTCTCTCTCTCTCTCTCTCTCTCTCTCTCTCTCCCTCCCTCCCTCCCTCCCTCCCTCCCTCCCTCTCTCTCTCTCCTATTTTAAAGAATTCCTCACAAAAAACTATGGTTGCTGAATAGCTCCTGTGACCCTTTAATAATGGACAAGTTTATAAATTCCATAAGCTTATTCATCTTTCCTTCCTGAACACAGCATCTTCCCTGTAGTTGTATGAGGGGGGGTGGAATCACAACTTTTGTGTTCCCATCTGAACTTGGTTAGACATGAAAAGATGGGTGCACAAAGTGGTTAACTGGAGACCCAACTGATGAGTCCATCCTCTGGAAGAAGCAAAAGTGAGAAAAAGAGGCGTGGGGATTTTTCATGGCTTCACCTCCTATTTGAGGTGTAGCAGCCCCTACCCTTGTTGCCTTTTAGAACGAGGTTTATAATAAATTTATACAGGTATTTTAATGTCTTAATGTTACTGTGGTTTTTACTGTCAGGTTTTTCAGTCACTTTTGTCAAGACTTTTATTGTATCTTGAGAAGGTTGCCAGAGTCATTAAAGAAAGGGCGCATTAAACAGTGTTGTGCAACCATTAGGTCGCCATTAGATTTGTTGCTGTTGCAATGATATAATGCCCATATACAATTATGCCATATACATTGGCAATAGAAATAAGAACAGCAAATATTTGCTGGCTGTTAACAATCTAAAAGTTGACCCACACTCTGTCAAGGACCTAGGAGTACTCATTTCAAAAGATCTAAGTCCCAGAGCTCACTGTAACATCATTGCAAAAAAGGCATTAAGAGTTGTCAATCTTATTTTGCAAAGTTTTCTCTCTGGTAACGCTATACTTCAAACTAGGGCATATAAAACCTTTGCCAGACCTATACTTGAATACTGCTCACCTGCCTGGAACCCTCACTGTATTTCAGACATCAATACATTAGAAAGGGTCCAGAGATATTTTACTAGAAGAGTACTCAAATCTTCTGCTCGAAATAAAATTTCCTATCCCACCAGGCTTGACATTTTAGATCTGGATAGCCTCGAACTACGACCTAAGCTTAGTTCATAAGATTATTTACCAAAACGTCCTACCTGTAAATGAGTCCTTTAAGTTCAACCACAATAACACAAGGGCTATCAATAGATTCAAACTCAATGTAAATTGCTCTAACCTTGATTGTAGGAAATATGACTTCTGCAATAGAGTAGTAAATGTCTGGAACACTCTACCTGAGCCTGTTGTTAGTCTCTCTAATCCCCATACCTTTTACCTTAAACTGTCTACCGTGGACCTTTCATGTTTCTTAAGAGGTCCCTAAGGGGGCGTGCATAAGTGCACCAGCATGCCTACCATCCCTGTCCTACTGTCCCCATTTATATATAATCATTCTATGTGTTTATGGCTATGTTTTGCCTATTTATATCCTTTTATTTGTGGCAATTTTTTTTTCATGTGTCCATGTCTATGTCTATACTGTTACTTGTTTCCTTATATTTGTTGACAAACAAACAAACAAACAAACAAATAAATAAATAATGTCTCAGTCTCCTTATTAGAATACAACCAGAAAATACAGGAAATTTGTGCTCAGTATTCAAAAACAAGAAAAAGCAGGAAAACAGCTTTCATAGGCTAAAGTGGCAAGTATGGCGTGTGACCTCCCCTTACACCTGAGCAACAGTAGATACCTGACTCCCAAAAACTTAAATGGAATGGAGCCCTAAGCACTGTCAATGCTGACACCTGTATGTCTCCTACGATTTCATGCCGAAGTGACTCCATGATGCTCTTTTTCATTGATCCCCAGTTCAACTTTGTAAGCTTTAGCATATCTTAGCCTTTTTAGCCTGTTTGCCTTCCGCAAAAATGGTTTCTTGGTTGCTACCCTTCCACAAAAGACCATTCCTGAGGAAGCTTCTTCAGATTTCATAAGGGTCAACTTGGTATCCAGATGAAGCTGCCAGATGCTGAGTCAAGTCCTTGCTGGACTTTCTCCAGTCTGTCAAAGAATAAACTTTGAGGAATTTATCATCAGAATTTGAAAGTTTCCTTGGCCTTCAGTCCTTTTTTGTCCTTGACCTCCCCTGATTCCTCACTTTTCTTTATAACAGCTTGGATACCACATCTTGAATATCCAGTTATTGATTTGATTTCAATTGATTTCAATTGAGTTGATTTCCCTTTGAGAGTGGCCTTGCTGATCCAAAAGTATGATTTTATGTTTGTCAAATTCTGGCAAGCTTCCAATGAATTTACATCCATAGAACCTGTCCTTTTTGTCATTTTGGCATGAAATAACACCTCCATATAGGTGTTCACAAATCCTAGTACTTAGGATTCCGTTCCATTTAGGTTCATGGTACAAGCCCACCCCGTCTCTATTGTTCACTAAAGCATGAATATCTTTCTTTTTAATTTTTTTACACTTCTGAATAAAATTGAGATGCAGCTGCTTTAATGAAACAAGCCATTAAAACGGCTCAACTTCGAACAGCTGCAGCAGTTTGAGGTCTTCTCTTAGGCCCAAAAACTTTCCAGTGTTTTCCAATGGTCAGACATTTTCTTCTTAATTATATCCAGAGTACAGGGACTCTTGTCAACAGTCTAAGACCTACAGATACTTTGTGGCTACATTGGGATGAAGCCAAGAGAATGATTATACAGAATTGGAAGGTTAAACCTATTTGTCCTGCAACAGTGGATTGTTGACATGTACTCTTTGTCTTCATTTGAATTGGGCAAAAGGAAGGCAAGAAAGAAGATTACCAAGCAATTGATTTAGATTTCCTTCAGTTATTTTGTTTATGAGTGTGTATTTCCATTTAACTTTTTGTCCACATCATACATTGTGTCTGTTGCTATTAACTTGCAAATGGATGCTATGGTCTGCTGGTATTTGAAATATCCTGAAATTGACTTGTTCTCCCCTCCTTCCCCAAGTTTAAAAGTAGAAATGCAGACTTGCAATCTTGTAATCTTGGTTGCATAGTCTATTCTTGTTCTTTTGGGGCCTTCTCTGCATTTTCTCCATGTAAGAAATAAAAGGTCTATTCATACTTTTTATTCTTATTTTTTATTTTGTATTGGGGCTTGAGATGATGTGGAATATGAAAAATGCAAAGTAGTCCTGTAGTGTGCTGAAAAATCAGCCCTTTATACCAGTCTTAATGCTAACAAGATAATTGTTTCATTTTCCAACAAAAGCTAATGTATCACTTGATAATGTGGAAAAAAAACAAACCACTGACTAATGGCAATTAAATGGGTGAGAAGTCTTATAAGCAGGTTCTTCAAACCAATTATTTACCATTTTGTCCAGTAACATGAAGAAGAGGAGGAGGAGGATGAAGAGGAAGGAGAAGAAGATACCCAAGCCAAACAAAGCTTTCATTATCTGTCATCTGAAGACCCATAGTCCTAGAGGGATAATGCATAAATTAATACATCTCCAAATGAAAGCATTAAGTATTTACAGCAAAACTTTAAATAGTGTTTATTAGGTTATACTGAGGTGAACATTTGGGGCAAGTCAGTTTGAGTCACCTTCACCTCCTTTATTCCTTGTACACACATGACTGCACCCCATTGTATAACACCAACACAATTATTAAATTTGCAGATGACACGACAGTGGTGGGGCTCATTAATAAGAACAATGAGTCCACTGATAGAAAGAAAGTACAAGGGCTGACATTGTGGTGTAAAGAAAATAATCTTATACTTAACACCAAAAAAACTAAAGAACTTACAATTGACTTCAGGAGGAAGAGAGATCTACATCTACCATTGTACATAAATGGTGAGGAGGTGGGTAATTTTAAATTGTTGGGCATTTATATATCGGAGGACCACTCATGGACTATGAATGCTGACATGCTTGTGAAGAAGGCATAGAAGAGGCTGTACTTCCTGAGAATGCTCAGGAAGATAAATCTATCTCAGCATCTATTTCTGTTCTACTATCGCAGCACCATTGAGAGTGTCCTGACATACGGCATTCTTGCATAGTATGGGAGCAGCTCTGCAGCGGACATTAAAGCTCTACAGAGAATTATTAAAACTGCCCAGAATATCATTAGGTGTTCTGTCCCCGTACCACGCACACACCCAACCAACCAGCCAGCCGAGGGTTAAATAAACTCTTCAAACACTCAACGTCAGTGATAAGGAACTTGGCAGCAACTCCGCGGCTGCCTGCCAAGAACTTTTACTCCGATAACACAGACAAAAATACACACAGTTTGAATAGTCCAGTTTGTAATTAAATCCACAGCAAATAGGCGTTGTGTCCAAAGGTGCAAAGTGACTCACCAGAGATTAGCTTTGTCCGTCATAGAGTCCGAATGGCCACTACACTCCCTTTTATAGCCTGTGGGGTGTGATCCAGTGACTCAGCTTAAACTCTGGCATGCCTCCTTTTCTGCTGCGCACGCTTGTCTCTCTGACGCTGGCGTGGGTCCAACCACAATGTTTCTTCATCACTATCCGACAGCTCGGAAACACCTGGCTCCTGGCCAATCTCTTCTCCTTTGGGAGACACCTGAGGCATTGCCAGAGAGGAGGGTCCTGGAGAGGGAGGCCTGGCCGTCTCCTCTCCTTCATGTTCGGAGCCTTCTTCCTCCGATAAGATAGGCTCGGAGGACGGAGCCACAACATCAGGCTCCAGCTACCATCCCTGGATGACATCTTCACATCTCGTTGTTTGAGGAAGTTGCACAACATTCTTAGAGACTCTTCCCATCTTGCTTACAATCTTTTTGGACTGTTGCCTTCTGGCAGAAGATATAGAACAATTAAAAGTCAGACCACACGTCTTCTGAATAGTTTTTATCCCAGAGCTATAATTGCACTCAACAATGAACTAAAGGGCCACCATCAGTGAGCTGTTGGACAGCATTTTCTTGATCTGCTATGTGGATGCTTGGGTGGTTTAGGGGTGGGGAATTTTTGGTGGGTGGAGTATGAGTCTGGGGATTGTTATGTGTGTTGGGTTTGATCTCTGGGTGTTATATGAATTTCATTGTATGGGTATACTGTGTATATAGGTACAATGACAATAAACTTTATATTAAAAAATAGGCAATTTTGCTCTTTGGCATGCTGTCATATTGGAGGTGGTAGATAGCTTCTGCTTTTTAGAATCAATCATCAAATCAAAGGATTAAGCAGATAAGCAATATTCTGCAGACTAGCATTTGATACAGCAGCTATAAAGGCCTTGGATAAGATATTCAAGTGCATACTTACACAGGTCAGAATCTCTTGATATTCAAGCCATGGTATTAAGGAAGTGCCAGTTGGAGTTTGAAGAAGCAGGATAGGAAGAATATTGATGCCTTTGAGCTCTGGTGTTGGAGACGACTCCGGAGAATACCATGGACATCCAAAAAAGCAAACAAATGGATCAATGAACAAATCAATGCAAAGTTCTCACTTGAGGCACAAATGACCGGGCTCAAACTACCTTACTTTGGACGCATTATGCGAAGACCTAGCTCTCTAAAGAAGGTTCTAATGCTGGGAAAGGTGGAAGGAAAGCAAAGAGGACAATTGACAATAAGGTGGATGCACTTAATTACAATAGAAATAGGTGCACTATTGGAAAACTTGAAAGACCAATTGTTATGGAGAAAAGTTATGTGGATGCTAAGAGTTGAGAATGACTTGATGGCACATAATGATTTAAAACCAAATGCTACCATGCCTCAATATATTGGTAAGAGCATTTCTATGCAGCCATTGAATCATTTCCAGTGCAGCCCATCCCAATGACTTGCTGATATTTTTCTTCCTTACTTCCAATCCATTTTTTTTTCTTCTATGGCACATCTTTGGGATTGCAAGGCAGAAGTTTGGGTACATTTTAATAATTATAGCTCTGGTCCTTTAGCTTAAGAGTGAGATGAAAATATATGCTTTCTGGTTGGTTGGTTGGTTGGTTGGTTGGTTGGTTGGTTGGTTGGTTGGTTGATTGATCGATCCATCAGGTCACAGATTGTAAAAGCAAGGCCAGCAAAACAATTACCATCACTACTGATGTTGCCACTATTGGAGGTTGCACTCTTAAGCATATTTGACTGCTGGGCAAATGGGAAGGCTCCCAAAAGGTTGCTCCTGTTTCTGTTTTGAACTTGGTCTACTATTAATTAAACAAGCCTCTGGATATAAGAGATAGTGGAACTCACTCTCTTTTGCTTCACTCTCTTCAAAATGTAGTTTGAATGGACTGGAAGCTTTTTTTATTCTCATAGATTTCCTAGTCTACTTTTTTTTCTTGTTATTTAGTATTCATAGTTCAGAGAGATGGGGGGGTTGGGGTGGGAAAGGAAGAGGACAACAAGCAGCAAGGTGGATGGACTCAATTTCAACAGTGATTCACCATTTAGCAAGACAAGCTTCATTAACAAGCTAGGCATTAATTTATCAGCAAACATGCTTCCATGCAGGGCTTAAAAAGCTGGCTTCATAGTGTGCATAAAAACGAATGCGGGTTGATTTGAAAATTGACTGGATAAGTGAAAGGCTTTGTTTCTCTCTCTCTCTCTCTCTCTCTCTCTCTTCATCATTCTGTGAAAAAATATTTTCTTTATGGAAGAGATTTACAACATTCCAAGTGAGTGCAATGTTCTCTTTATAGATACTGATTAATTTTATTTATTTATTTTTTTGCATTTATTTATTTTGCAATGGTTCTTATCATAATCTGGAAAGCCACTAAGCTCCATCTACGTCTGAATGATACTTAACACTGATAGGTTTTCATTTACGCAGAGGCGCTGTATGTGTTATCTAGCTGCATTCCACACAGCAACCCTGTTATTCCATATATCAAAATGAGTAGAAATATTATCTCCAAGTCCAGTTAGTGACCATGTTTACATAACAGGCTGACTCTGTTAGCTGTTCTCCTCCCGAAGCCAATATTTACTCTGGTGGACTGCCAAGACACAGTTTACAGATAATCTAGTCGAAAGAAAAGCAGACATTTTTATTATTTATTTTTTATTGGATTTCTTTCCCACCATAATCAATTACGTTTTGGTGGCTTACAATGAGGAAAACAATGAAAATTTCAATATCTAAGTAAAATAAAAATATAAAATACTGAGTGAGAGTAAATGAAAGAGAATGAAATTTTTAAAAAATGGCATCCTAAATTAAGTCAACAAAATCATGGAAATGCTATTAATATTCTAATTCAGTGTTCCTCAACCTCAATAACTTTAAAACATGTGACCTTCCACTCCCAGAATTTCTCAGCTAGCATGGGGAACTCTGGGAGTTGAAGTCCACATCAGGGGTGGGTTCTACTTACCTTTACTATCGATTGGTTCGCAATGGGAGCGCACACACAGAAGCTTCTGCGCATGCACAGATTGTCAATTATGATGTCCGGGCAGGTGGACGGAGCCTCCCGCTGCTTTTACTACCAGTTTTAAAGAACCAGACAGAATTGGGAGCAACCCACCACTGGTCCACATGTCTTAAAGTATCTGAGGTAAAGAAACATTGCTCTAATGCTCCAAATCAGGAGTAGGCAATTAATTTTCTCAAGGAGCCACATGTAAAACTGGAACTGTTCTGGTGCGCACACATACACACATATGTAAAAAAAAAATTTTTAAAGCCCTTGCCTTCAAAATAAAAGCCATGCAGTTGTATTGCATGCATGGCATACACTTATTTACATTTGATTTTTAATTTAGGATTTATCTCACATGGACTGGACAGAGAGAGCCGAAGGGTTGGATGTGGCCCAGGGACTGTAAAATGCCATGTCTACTCTAAATAATTCAGTTCATAATAGGTTCTTAAAGACTAAAACTTATAGGGGAAACTTATAAGCCATAGTAAAATAGCAGCACTGCTCTGAGACGTTTCACCATCTCGCCTTGCTTCTGGGAATCCAGAACAACTAGCAGCTCCTCCTTATGAGAATGAATAGGTCAGGCTGATTTAGTTGGGAGAAGGCAGTCCAATAGAGAGCCAATTAGACTTATAGAATTTTGATTTATATACCGCCCCATAGTGTTTTACAGCAGTCTCTCTGGGCGGTTTACAATGTCAGCTATGACCCCCTACAATCTGGGTACCAATCCCAAAAAGATGGATGGCTAAGACAACCTTGAGCTCTGTCAGGATCAAACTCCAGGCTGTGGACAGAATTTGCCTGAAATACTGCATTCTAACCATTGAACCAGCAGGGTTCTACCCAAGTAACAAGGCATGATTTATAGTCAATTCTAGTTAAACTGTACACATCTACCCAATTGTTCCTCCACCCCAATAATTGGAAACCTTTCATTTTCTTGCATGTCTAAAAAATAAAGAAAGAATAAGGATCCATATCCAGATTTAGGCCAAGGCAGCCAGATTAAGGGAGATTTATTCATGCGCCACACATTTTGCCCCATTTCCACCATGACTCTTCCATGTGCAAATTAAAATCAATATAACAATTGTGCGACTCTTTTTTTTTTCCCCAGGGCATTTAAAATGGGAAAGGAAGATTCCAATATATAGTGCTTTCAACCTCCACTTTAATTTAGCTGGAGGTATAGAAAAAAAAATCCAAATATTTGCTGCCAAATTTCATTGGCATGACCTTGGAGTGCTTGGGGTCATTTGTGATACATTATGTCAGATTAAGGTAAAGGGGATGCAGTGGCTCAGTGACTAAAATTGTTGATCGAAATGTCGGCAGTTCAGAGGTTCAAATCCCTAGTGCTGCGTAATGGAGTGAACTCCTGTTACTTGTCCCAGCTTCTGCCAATCTAGCAAAAGCACGCAAAAAATGCAAGTAGAAAAATAGGGACCACCTTTGGTGGGAAGGTAACAGCGTTCTGTGCATCTTTGGCATTTAGTCATGTCGGCCACATGACCACGGAGATGTCTTCGGACAGCACTGGCTCTTCGGCTTTGAAACAGAGATGAGCACCGCCCCCTAGAGTTGGGAACGACTAGCACATATGTGCGAGGGGAACCTTTACCTTTACCTTTATGCCAGATTATTTTGTAACCATTAACGAAACCAACACGTGATTGAATTAGCTGCAAATGCTTTTAAATCAAGTACAGAAAAGTATAAACTTTTCCAATAAAGAAAAGTTCCCTGTAGATGGGCTCCAGCACAAGTCTGAAACCTCGGAAGAGTAAAACTTTGGTTCCGGTGACCGACCCAGATTGGATTTTACAACATTTTCCTGGGACACGTATATTTGCCTTCATTCCTAAAAGTATAAACTGCCCAAAGAGATTTGATAACCTCCCCCCAAAAAAATGCTTTTTTTTTCTATACAACACACAACTCGATGTGTGCTGCTTGGGTCTAGAGCAGCCAACCTTCCAGTCGACAAGCCCAGCATCTTAATCACATTCTCTCATCCTGTAGTCCACCCACGGTTTTTGAGAGGGTTGGTAGGAAGTTCATAAAACCAGTTCTAGCAAAGCAAATCTCCAGTCTGTTATTGTCATAATAAACTGACATTCTAATAACAATTTGTCCTAAGGAGTTAAGGGTGATCAGACTGATGGCTTTGTTTTTACTTTATTCACTGGGAAGTTGTTAAATCCGTAGCCAGCTGCTTTACATGTCTGCTTAATGCCATCTCAAAAACAATTGAGAATTCATGAAATTCAATTGCATATTTATTTGTGGGCCGCAGAACTGCCAATAAAACATTACAGAATTTACTTAAAGGACCTTAGTCTAATCACTATTTGTTACTCATTAAAAGAAGAAGAAGGAGAGAGCACATGCATAGCCATGCACACAAATATACACCCATTCAATTGTGCTGGTACAATGACCTTCAAAATGTATAAACTTTTTTTTTTCTGCTGGTCTTCTGTTGCAGTAGTGTAAATGCAGTGTTGCATAAAATTATACTAGTTAGGATGACAGTTCACTGGAGTTAAATTCATGAATATCTTGGAGAAATAAATTAGGTGATGTATTACATCATTTGGGAGTGAATTAAATATGCAGCATGTTCAGATTTTTTAAATGGGAAATTCAAATTACTTAACCTGCCTTTTATAGATCTAATGCTGAGTATTGACACTGAGATAAACTGGATCTAGGGGTTTTCTCCCCTTTCTCAAATTTCATTGCTGACATGTCTCCAGATAATTTTGGAATATTTGCTGAATGTTGTCTAGATATTTGGTAGCCTGTTTGACAACCAATTATATTTGATTTCAAAATTTAATGAATGATATAGGATCGCTGTAGCATAGCCCTGCTTACTTGATTGCAATTATACCTGCTATGTCACCATACCTAACACAGCTTTTCAAACTATATCCCTCTAGGAAGCATTTCCCATATCACGTTTTCTGTCAAAAAGCCCTTAACATCTACTACAGAGTTCTTGCAATACTGCACTTCCCCCCCCCCCAATCAGGACACACACCAGAGCTGAACAGTAAATCAAGCTTTCCAGACACTTAATTCCTTATTCAGCACTTGGCTTCACTTGGAAGGAAACTCTTATGCATGCCTGGCCTAATCAGAATTGATATTACAGAGAAGAATGAAGTCTTAAGCAACATAGTTGATTGCCCACTAAGGAGCAAAACAGTCTTCATATAACTATGCCTCCGAGATTCAAATCTAGAACTTTTCCTACTGAGTTAACTTGGTGATGTCTTTGGTGGTCTTGAATGATTGAAACAGTGAATGATGGTCCTTTTTTAGCCTGCAAAGAAATGGATACTAACTTTCTATCTTTGAGATTTATACAACCATTTCTTATTTTCTCTCTCCCTCCCTTGAGTCTGGAAATGTGGATGATGCTTCCCACCTTTGTCTGGCCATGGCAGTTTCAAGACAGCTTTCTCAATCTCTGCTTCTTTCATGGTGCACTGTAAACCTTGGTGGGGCTGTGATTATGTTGTTTATGGTTCCTTAGAGTACTGTTTTCTGTTTGATTGTTTGCCTGTTATTAATCCCTGCTTCTAGGCATTGACTACTGGAGAAGATGTAATTTTAGTATTTTCTTTTTAGCGTTTTTTATTGCCCTTTCTGAACGGTGTGCAAATGTCATTTATTTCTATGTGTCTATTGATGACTGATTTGTCTGAATGATTTAGCTTGGTCTAGGATTCTCTCTGTTTCCCAGTTAAAATTATGTCCCATTTGGGAAAAATCAGTATGACCTCTGCTCTGGAAATTTGACCACATGAAACTCAAGAACCTTCAAAACAGACTCACCCATTCCTTAGCTGATGGGACCAGAGGAATGCCCATCCCTGCTTGACCAGCTCAGAGAGTATTTACATTATCTTAACTTAAACAATCCTGTTATCTACTTTTCATTATCTACGGTTGTGAGGTAGGAACAGAACCATTGCGGTATCCAGTATTATGAGCACTGAAATTTCTTTTCCATTTGTTGAGAAAAGCTGCATGAATCCCTCTTACCAAGGTAAATAATAAATTAACACTTCCAAAATTTCACTGATTAAAAAGCACATACTCATCTATACTTGCTGGACCTCTAACACCAAAGATAATTAACTATCACCTCACATTGCTTTAAGCAGCTTTTCTGCTGACTTTCGATTTGTTTAATCAGTAATAATCTGCTTTCTGCTGCTTCTGACTTTCACAGTTTATACAGAAGAAAAAAGAAAATAGACAAATTATTTTTAATGTGGATATTATATCCTGTTTTTCAGATGCCCTGAGCCACTCAGAGTGGAGAGGAACCATTAAGGCCTTTATGAAGTGTATATATATATATATATAATATGAGAAAGGAGTGAGATCTGATAATATATCTAAAAAAAATTCCACACTGCTTGTTGAGTAGATGTTCTCCTAAGCAGCTCTTGACCATTTCTACAAAAACATCATAGAGGATCCCAGACTGGCCTCCAGTGGCATGAAATTTCATAGTTTCATAGAGAAAAAGAATGTTTAGTCTCACAGTAAGCTGAAAAGTTTACTGATTTCTCCTCTGGATACTGGTCCCAGTGCTTTCATGACCTTTAACTGTATGAATGCAACCAGCCCTCATGTATTTTATATTTAGCATTCATTAGTTTCCAGGGGAGCCTCCTGAAATACAATCAACATTTTTTGAGAGGCATATTCAGTTATACACGGTGGTAAGAAGAGAACAATTGTCCTCTATTGCCATCAAGGACTTGGGCTGCTTGACCTTTATTGAAGTCCCTATTTAGATAATGGCAATAACAGCAATTATTGTACATTAATTACATCCTACAAGTCACTCCACATCTAATTGGACAGAATTAGAAATGGAATCTAATTCTAAAAGAATTAAAATAATCATTCCGCTGCCGTGTGATTTGAAAATGTGGATTCAAGGAGCAGCCTTGCTCAGAACATTCTGTTCAAATGTTCGGCGATTCCAACCAGATTAATTTTATTCCATCTGGATTTACTCTGTTTACAGATGTTACTGCCTGATCAATGTGATTTTATTTCTCTGAATGTGGCTACATTTTATTATTATTTTTTTAATAAATCAAATTTTAAAAAAAATTAATGGAAATTGTATGCCACCCTATCTCCAATGGACTCGGGGCGGCTCACAACAATTAAAACAAAACAAACAAACCATTAAAACAAAAATCCAGGTTAAAATTAACAAAAATTCAATAAAAACCCAGTTAAAATTCTATTAAAACCGCCATCAGTCCAGGGCGGCCAGGTGAAATAGCCATGTTTTCAGGCGATGGCAGAAAGAGCAAAGGTCGGGGGCCACCCGGAGCTCCAGAGGGAGTTGATTCCAAAGGGTAGGTGCGCCCACAGAGAAAGCCCTCTCCCTTACATTTGCTTTGCTATATGTAAAATATACAACTTTGCTTTTTAACAATATTAGCTTTATTATTAATTATTATTATTATTATTATTTACTTTATTCATTAAGCATGAAACTCAGTCAACTGAACATTCAAAAATGCATCACAAATACCACTGACTGGTGCTAATGGTTGATACGGGTTGCTGCCAGCGTCCTAGGTATCAACCAAGTACCTTCTTAAGATGTACGATGTTCCAAGTAACATAGTTTTTTGCAGTTCTGCTGGTGTCATTGCAGGAAGCTGCAAAATGATGATGATGATGACTATGATGATGATGATGATGATGATGATGATGATGTTTTCTTACAATTTTTATTTGCTGTCTCTGAATTTGTTTTCCGTTTTCTTTTGGAATTGATCAATGATTCTAATAAAATGTCTTGTACTTTATTGTGTTATATTTTGAGATGGTTCTATTCTATTGGTAAAAACCAGAAACAGTTAGAATATTTCATTCAGATCTTGGAACAAAACTTTTGGAACACCCAAGATTTGTTCCTGGTTTGTAGCTTTTTGCAGTATCCCATTGTTATGTAAAATTGTGTCTTTTGAGGTTGAAATTCACATTTTGACTCCTTTGTAGATGTCTCTATGATCCATTGACAATACACAGTGTAAAGATTGTAACAGCCACTATGTAGGACAGAGAGGCAGAAGATTAGCACAGCATATCCATGAACATCAAGTAGTAGTCAGAAGACGTGATGAACACTCCTTAATCTCACAATATATGGACAAACTGAACCATAGTTTCAACTGTGAGCATCCTAGATCAAGCTAAATCCAAAAAAAAAAAAAAATGTTAGAGAATTCCTGGAAGCTTGCCATTCAAACAAATCAGTCATTAATAGATGCATAGAAATAAACCATATTTTTACAAAGAGACAATAAAACAGAACACATCTTCTCCAGTACCATCACCCAGCTTACTTAAGGAACAGTCTTGTCCCTGGCCCACCCCACCCAGCAAAGGAGGCATGCTGTGGACCCATCAAGCAGGGCATTCCAACTAGCAAGGTCCATGAGAAGAGCCTTTTCTGCCATCGCTCCTGCCCTTTGGAATATCTTGCCTCCCTGAGTGAGGTCAGCTCCCACCTTCTTGACCTAAAAACCTCAAAACCTAGCTCTGCCAGTTGACCAGGAGCTGCAATGGGGGAGCGTCACACTGGAAGTGGGCCACGTTTTCAGGCCATGGCAGAAAGAGCGAAGGTCGGGGGCCACCCGGAGCTCCAGAGGGAGTTGATTCCAAAGGGTAGGTGCGCCCACAGAGAAAACCCTCTCCCTTACATTTGATCTGATTAATAACAGATCCCGCCTTCCTCCCCATCCTCTTCCGTCCTCCCCATCTTTTAAAGTGGATAATTTAAGCCTTTATGGTATTTTATTCATACGTTTTGCATAGTTTTATCCTTTTTTAATATTGTAAGCTACCTAGAGTTACTCTGTGTTAGATGGGTGGGAAAAATAAATAGATGGATGGATAGATAGATAGATAGATAGATAGATAGATAGATAGATAGATAGATAAGCAGGGATTAACACTTGACAAGCCATCAAACAGAAAGCAATACCCTAATCAAGGAACTACAAAAGACAAAGCCACACCCCCACCAAAACTGGAAGAGTAAGCTATTGTATATATAAACAGGGAGCCAATCCCCTGTGGTAGCATTGAATCAACCACCTGCAAGTAAAACAAGCAAGTTCAAAGAGCACCAAGGACCTCACAATTCAACCCTGAGCTACATACTCTCCTATTAGAGAAAGAACTACATTTGCAGCAACCACAAGTAGACCACCCGGAAGAGCAATTCTGTCTCAAGGGGGAAGTACAGAGTAGCCAGATCAGTAAAAGTGGCTTGAAGGTGTTCAGGTTTTATGCTGCCAAATGATACTTAACTGGTAAAATACAATTTCTCTCCTCATTGATTGCCAGAGCAGGGGTGATATTGATTTTTCCCACTTGTGTAAATCTGTGACAGAAACTCCATGCCACAACATATGTTTTGCTTGGATATGGTCTTCACTGGTCTAAAGGATCACAAACAATCTTGGCTCCTGAGAACCTATTACTATTTGCTTTTACCAATTTTAATCAGCTTCCTGTTCTGCTGGTTTCTACCTAAAGAAAATATTCATGAAAATTTACTGAGATGTTTTTTTTTTTTTTAAAGAATTTAAATATGGTCAGAAGAAAGTCTACACATTCCCGCTTGGATTTCTTGCTAAAATAAATTCCAGGGCCAATATATGTTTTTTTTTTTTTAATTTGATGATTAAATGTTTTAAACTGTATACAAGCTCTGTAGGGTTTTCTCCCTTTTCTATAATAAAACAGATACACATGGATGCATACCCATGTGATGTAATAGTTATGGAGATGGATTAGGACCAGGGGTAGGCTGCTGGGGGTTCGCAAGGGTTTGAGAAAACATCTAGTTAAGATTCTGCGTAGTTTGGAGAACCCCCAAATCCTACTCCTGGCTGACCTCGCCTACCCCGCCCCTCCCAGGAGTCCCTTTCCGGCCTCCAGAGGGCCTTCGGAGGGCCTCCAGAGCCCGGGGAGGGCAAAAACACCCCCCCCTGCCGCCATGGTTCAGGAGGCCAACTAGGCCATGCCCACCATGGCCACGCCTACCCAGCAACCAGGCAGAGAACCCCTTGCTAAAACTTTTGAAGCTCACCCCTGATTAGGACTGGAGATATCCAAATTCAAATTCACCCTTAACCATGGCATTTCACTGGTTGGCTTGAACCATTCTTTCTCTCTCATTGGTACTGTATTGTAGAGATAAAAAAAAGCAAGATCTTTGTGATTGCCACCTTGAGGTCTTGAACAAAAATGATGAAAAACGAAAACAGGGGCTTCCACGTAATCCAATACTTTTGTCAAAAAGCATCATTGCAACATGGAACAGAAGCTGCATTCCTTCCATACATACATATGACATCATGACATGATACAGAAGGATTCAAACATGTGTCATGTCATTCTGATTCTGTTTTCATCATTTGTTCCCTCCCCCCACTGGATATATTCCACTGGATATAAATGTAACAAATGAATAAATGAAGTGTTACGGCACTTATTCACCAAGCTGTCATTATTTCTTACCTTAGACAAGCGAAGAATCCAAAGGAATAGATAAAAAAGGGTCAGTATAGCCAGAGATGGGCTTCAAAAATTTTAGCAAGGGGTTCTGTGCCCAGTTGCTGAGTGGGCGTGGCCATGGTGGGTGTGGCCATATCGGTCTCCTGCACCATGGCATGAGGGGAGCATGTTTTTGCCCTCCCTGGGCTCTGGAGGCTTTTCTTGAGCCTCCGGGAGGGCGAAAACAGCCTCCCCAGGCTCCGGAGGCCCTTTGGAGGCTGGAAACAGGCCCGTTTTTCACCCTCCCCAAGCCTCTGCACGCGTCCTGCACTTACCTGCATCCAAAACAGGCCATGTGGGGACTCCTGGGAGGGGAGGGGGAGGGGAGGGGCCAGCCAGGAGTAGGATTTGTGGATTCTCCGAACTGCACAGAAACTTAGCTAGAGGTTCACCCAAACCCCTGCAAACCCCCAGCAGCCCACCCCTGAATATAGTTCATAGAATATAGTCTATGAGTCTGAGAGACCTCATAGAAGATGAAGTATAGCAGGACATGGGCTATAGTTTCAAAGGCCCTTTGTCCAAAGAGCACAGTCTGTGTGTGGTCTGTGTGTCTGTGTGTGTATCAGTGGTGGGATTAAAAATTTTTTACTACCGGTTCTGTGGGTGTGACTTGGTGGGTGTGGGATGGCTTGGTGGGTGTGGCATGGCTTGGTGGGTGTGGCATGGCTTGGTGGGTGTGGCTTGGTGGACATGGCAGGAGAAGGATACTGTAAAATCTCTATTCCCTCCAGACTCCAGGGGAAGGATACTGCAAAATCCCCATTTCCTCCCAGTCAGCTGGGACTTGAGAGGCAGAGAATAATGGGGGTGGGGCCAGTCAGAGGTGGTACTTACCGGTTCTCTGAACTACTCAAAATTTCTGCTACTGGTTCTCCAGAACTCGTCAGAACCTGCTGAAACTCACCTCTGGGGTGTGTGTATTTTTTCAGATTGTATAATTTTTTTTTTTTTATTAATCATATTTCTATGCCGCCCACTCTCCGAGGACTCTGGGCGGCTTACAACAATCGACAGTATACTAAATAGCATATTACCCCCAACAATCTGGGTCCTCATTTTACCCACCTCGGAAGGATGGAAGGCTGAGTCAACCTTGAGCGGGTGAGATTTGATCTTCTGATCTGCTGAACTAGCAGTCAGCTGAAGTAGCTGCAGTACAGCACTCTAACCACTGTGCCACCTCGGCTAAATCATGCATAATTTTGAGGGACATCTAGAATTTCTGTGCTGGATCAAAGAATATTTTCCAAAAATGTGTCAGGCAAGGAGCCTTGATATTTGAAGTTTTTTGGGATCTTCAGATGTGATTGGTCTCTCCTGACTATCACCTAAATAAAAAACAGAGCAGGTCATTTTTGGGACCTTCTCATTTTAGTAGTTTCTGAGGTTCTGACAGGCCCCTATCTAAGCCTCACCTTAAAATATTTAGATTTTAAATAGTGCTAGTTTTTTTTTAATTAAGTAATTACAACAGCAGCTAAGGAGGACCCCCGTTGAATTAAGACGGGCGTGTGGAGTTTTAAAATATACATATATGTATTTCTTTGGCAACTACTTGACAGCCCTGTTGATGGTGGTGATATGCTAGCAAAAGCCCAAGTGTAGAACATAAAAATGCCACCACACCAAAGGCAAAGATCTGAGAGAATTTCATCTGACATTTCTCCCTTAGGTTAATAAATATTCATCTTCTGCTTTCTGAAATCTTACAGTGAGCATATGAATCCATGGAACTGTGCCATCTTTTTCCATATCATCGAGTTTGAAAAGCCTGCAGAGGCACATAGCACATGACACAAGCTAACACGCTGTTAGTTAGTGATCTTATAAACATACTTCCCTTCCCCAGGTTATGCCCTTCCTCTTGCTTTCAGTTTTTGATCCAACAGTCTAATATGTGAGAGACCATCCAGCTGCACGAAGAATAAGCAACTTGGGGATGTCACATGTCTATATGACATGTCCGTATGACCCTGAGAATTGGAGAGAAGTCAGCTTTATTTGGCCAGGGCAAGTTTTCATTACAGATCAGGGGGAAAAAAAACAATAGCAGTAATCCTGGAGATGAACAAAGTTTTGAGTTAGCTGGCAACATGTAGCAAAACCAAATTAAACAAAATCATATCCAAAGGAAGCTGAACAAATTTCTGATGTCTTGGGAGTAAATTAGATAACAGCCCTGATATGATGATCCAGGATGAGAACTAGGAGTAACAGATGCTCTCTCAAAACATCCCTGATTCTCTCACCTTTGCTTCATGGTATATTAAGGATATTGGATTGAATTTTTTATTTCCTAATATTGATCCTTGCTACTTCTTCAGTCTACTTAACTAGTTTTTCTAGAGATTTTATTGCTATAGACTGAGAAGATAAGGAAGCATCTAAGTTAGAGAAAGTGAATTTGTGACCCAAAGGCACCTATATTTTCTCATAGCATTCTCTGTAGGTCCAGGATTATTCCAAAAGTTGCTGCCAAATTGGATTTTTAATTCAAAGGAGAAGTGACTAAATATATGAGAAGTAATAATGAACTCCCATGATTAATTTAACTGTAATATGGTGAGCTATTTCAATTACATTAAATAGTTTTAGCTTTGGTTTTGCTAAAATTGATTTTAGCCCACTTTTTAAGTGACATATGGTCTCTGGCACAATATTCAAAACCAAGAGTATCTTTTGGTTCTCCGAAGATAATGCACTCCTGATATAAATCTTTGTAGAGCAGAATTCTTGCCAAACATTGGACTCCGGCCTTTGTATCTAAGCTGGTCTTACCATTGAATAGAGCAGGGCTGTCCAACTTACTGCCCATGGGCCAGATGCATCATGCACTGGCCACACCCATGCCTGGTTTAGTGAAGGGGGGGGAAAGTTGCGATAGGGCACGTGATGATGCAAGTTTGACACCCCGGGAATAGAGTAAGGTGGCAATATCAGCCAGCTTTCCAGTTCATTGGTGTCACCTCTCTCTACAGAGATAGAGCTTGTTTAATCAGTTTGTCTTGGGCAATTGATGGACTCAGTAGAGTTCCAGAGAGAGCTTGAGGTTCTCCCTAGGAATCTAGAATCGAATAACAGAGTTGGAAGGGACCTTGGAGGTCTTCTAGTCCAACCTCCTGCTTAGGCAGGAAACCCTACACCACTTGAGACAAATGGTTATCCAACATCTTCTTAAAAACTTCCAGTGTTGGAGCATTCACAACTTCCTGGTGGCAAGTTGTTCCACTGATTAATTGTTCTCACTGTCAGGAAATTTCTCCTTAGTTCTAAGTTGCTTCTCTCCTTGATTATCTGCTGGATGGTGTGGCTGAGAGTCTTGTCACTGCCTGGAATGGGTGGATGGCTGGTACCATGGTTTCTATGTGGCCTCTCCCTATGTGCTGATCCAGTTTTGCACACTGGCTTTCCAAGCCAGCTCCAGGAGATGAAACACCAGAAGGAAGAAAACTCACAGAAGTGTGACAGGACACAGGTAAGACCCCATATTAGAGATTATCTCATGGCGATGAATGTGGCAAACCATCAATATTTCTCAATTCTTATTGTGTCTACTAATAGTCATCCAGTGGCCCTGTTTAGAGTGACCCATATCCCTATTGGATCAGATGACCCCCTGGAACATCTACTGGGCCATTGTGAAGATTCAGCCTATCTATTGGATGAAGTCACTCAGATTCCTTTTATTTTGAACTCTAACGGAGCAGGCTGAGGTGCTGGGGTATAGTCTGGTAGCAAGATCTGGAATGAGTTTAAACCAGTGACTCTTGAAGAAACAGACAGGGCTTCCTAATACTCCAAAGAATTTTGTCAGAATGGATAAAGAAGAAAATTCAGAGCCTGTCAAATCTGTCAGATGAATTCAGTTGGGAGATAGTTACTTGGGTCCTTCAAGTAACCAGGCCCTATGTCAATTTTAGGCAGTGATTAGCATCTTGAATCACACCCAGAAACTAACTGGCAAAGAGTTCATTTTGCAAAACAGAGGTATATTGTGAGAATATTGAGGCATGCCCATTACTTTCCACGCCACTGCACTCTGGATCAGCTGAAGCTTCCAGGTAGTTTTTAAGGGCAGACCCATGTAGAACACATTGCAATAGTCAAGCTATGAGATGACCAGGGCATGAATGACTGTCTGAAGCAGTCCTAGGTGCTAGTAGATTCCTAGGTGGAGGGAATGGTGGGATTTTGCCTCAGTTTCACCAGTTTCCTCAACTTTGCCGGGGTGGATTCGGAGGTGGGGATCCATAGTATGCCTCAGGAGGGAGGGATCCATAGCCTGCCTCAGATTCCTTCAGATTTCCTTCAGATGCAGATTTATCACCTTCTCTTTTTGTTTAAAGAGTAATTTTATTATAAATTACAACTGCAACAATAAGAACCTGGAACTTGTTCTATCAATTAATCAATGCCACCTATTAAGATCCTGGAAGTGTACCTCTTCAGTAGTAGCACCTGCCCTCTGGAATGTGTCCCCCCCCCAAATTTGAGTAGGTCCCATCTCAGTGGTATTTTTTGAAGGTCCTTAAAGACTTGGCACTTCACTCAGGCCTTTGGAGAAGACAATTGTTGATGCTTTCCTCCTTTCTGTTCCCCTTCTGGGTTTACTTTCTTTGCCATTATTGTTCTTTTATCTTGTGTTATTTTTGTGGGAAATTTTGTATGGTTCTTTGTCTTTGAAACAAAACAAAAAGATGGATATAGAGACTTTGCTTGCAGTATTATAGCTGTCCATTGAAATATTCCTTTGGTTCCTCAAGATAGGAAACACTTCAGTTAATCCACTGAAGTCAGTTCATTTCCAAGCAAGAGGCAATCACAATAATTGGCAAGTTTCAGTTTGTACCTTGAAGCCATAGGGCTGTAATAACAATATACTCTAAACCAGTGCCAGACAAACAGAAATCAATTCCATCTCTGCTCGCAATTCAGCTCTGCATATCAACCTATTCAATATTTTGTACTGCCATACTGCCTTAAAACCCTATGAGCCGATAATAATTATACAGTTCTGTAACAATTGGCTTTCCAGAAAAAGTATAAGGGGGGGTGGGGGCAGGGAGTTTGTGGGGAAAGTAAAACAAAAAGTCAAGATGGCAGGCGTGACCCGCTATTACACTCCTTGCCCATGCTAAGGCCTTCCGCTTTTCTACTCCCAGATGTTCCACCAGTAAGGTCTCCACCTTTACAGGGCCAGGAATAACATTTCATAGGTATCCAATTAAAAGGGCCAGTGTAGGGTCCAAAACTAAATTATTAACAAAAAATATGACGGAGGCAAGGAAAAAAGTACTGGAAGAATCAATGGAGATCCAAATCGCCAAGAAGGTAAAATACCTGGGGGTCTGGATTTCATCAAGGTGCTCGGCCCTTAGAGAGGATAATTATTTACCATTGATTAGAAATATTAAACAGGATCTGGAAAAGTGGGGAAGACTACAGATATCATTATTAGGCAGAATCGCGGCAATAAAAATGAGCATATTACCCAAGTTATTGTATCTATTCCGAACGGTCCCTGTTAAATTAGATAAAAAATTCTTTCTGGAGCTCAATAGCATCATCAGGAAATTTATTTGGGAGGGAAAGAAACCAAGGATAGCAATTAGGAATTTACAGGACAAGAAGGAAAGAGGGGGTTTCGGATTACCTAAATGGGAGTTATATCAAAAAGCTGCAAACCTAGTATGGCTGAAAGAATGGGCAACCCTAAGAAATAAAAGACTGTTAACTCTAGAAGGGTATGATCTCCAGAAGGGTTGGCATGCATATCTCTGGGATACTGGGAAGAAGATAAAAACTTACTTCCATAGACATAAAATAAGGGAGATCTTGATACAAATATGGGGAGAGATGAGACAGAAGCACTATAGGAAAATTCCGAGATGGCTTTCCACCATGGAGGCTATAATATATCCAAATGTATTAGAAATGGGTAAAACGTTCAGATACAATGAATTATTAGATGGGGGAGGGAACCTTAAAACAAGGGAAGAATTGATGGAACAAGGTATTTCTATAGACTGGTGGCCATATAACCAAATTAAATCCAGATATAAAAAAGATAAGGAGGAATTCGGCATTGAAATGAGCATAAATGGATTTGATAAGATATGGATGGGTACGGACGACAAAATTTTAGCTAAATTATATAATTATTTATTGGAGTATGATATGGCAGAGGAAGTAGTTAAAGAACCGATGTTAGCATGGGCCAAAAATATAGGACAGAATATAAATTTGAACGAATGGGATTCAATATGGAATAATAACCTTAAAATGACAAAGGCGACGGCTTATAAGGAAAACCAATACAAGCTGTTTTATAGATGGCATATGGCCCCAGCCAGGATAGCGAAGATCTACCCCAATTCGAGCCCTAAATGTTGGAAATGTGACCATCAGCAGGGTACTTTTTATCATTGCTGGTGGACATGTAATCAGGCACAAAAATTCTGGAGGATGATATGGGTGTGGATTAGAGAAATAATAAAAGAAAATTTTGATTTTGACCCAAAAGCTTTTCTCCTGGGAATTTTGAAAACTGAATATGCAAAAAAGAAAAAGTATTTAATTATACATATTCTGACAGCCGCTAGAATTTCCTTTGCCCAGTATTGGAAAGAAAAACAAATACCACCTCAAGAACATGTTATTGGAAAAATATTGGAGTGCGCCGAAATGAACAAATTGACTTCAGAAATTAATGACAGAGAAGATTCAGAATTTTATAGCGTGTGGGACATGTGGTACGAATGGATGGGGGAAAGAAATAAAGAAGGTAATAGAGATTAAATTTTAACTAATTAACAAAATCTATATGAATAGTATTAGATTTAGTCTGAGGGAGCTGAGCACTATTATTTTTAAGTGTTTGAAATTAAATCTAGCTCCAAGAAACAATATCAACAAAAGACAAGCAATAATGTATGCAGATGTATATATGTATATAACTGCACCAATGAACCGAAAATGTACCGATTGTATTACTATATGTTATAATAAAATCTAATTAAAAAAAAAAAAAAAAAAAATAAAAGGGCCAGTGTAGAGTTCAATTATCTAGAAATCTAAGAAGTAACATGTTCCTATTATGAAAGATTCTTCACTCCAGAGCAAGGGTGTCAAACTCGATTTCATTGAGGGCTGAATCAGGGTTGTGTTTGGCCTCAGGGCTGGGGTGGGCATGGCCAGGGTGGGTGTGCCCAGTTTGATGTCACTCGTGTCTGGGGTGCCTGTGGCAGTCCGAGCCCTCTGCAAGTGAAAACAGGCTCCTGAGCTCCATTTTTGGCCACAACAGCCTCCTGCAGCCCTTTGCCAGTGAAAACAGGTTCCTGAGCTCCATTTTCGGCCACAACGGCCTCCTGCAGCCCTCTGCCAGCAAAAATGGGCTCCCAAGCTCCGTTTTCACTGGCAGAGGGCTGAAGGAGGCTGTCATGGCTGGAAACAGAGCTTGGGAGGGCTGTGTTCGGCCCTCCCAAGCTCCATTTTTGCTGACAGAGGGACAGTGGTGGGATTCAAATAATTTAACAACCGGTTCTCTGCCCTAATGATTTCTTCCAACAACCAGTTCACCAAACTGCTCAGAAAGTTAACAACTGGTTCTCCTGAAGTGATGCGAACCGGCTGAATCCCACCACTGCAGAGGGACCATGGGCCAGTCCTTCACTGTTTCCAGGGCACCCCGCAGGCCAGATCTAAGCACTTGAGTTTGACACCCCTGGTCTAGAGACATGCACAAAAACTCTCCTACTTTTTGCTATTAAGTCTCAGTCAGTTTGATTCTAGAGAAGATGTGCAAAACAATATTTGCAATGGCGTAATTAAACATGCATGTACCTATTTAATTAACAAGGACTGTTGGATTACAAATGTTGCCTATCAAACATCTGTATGACATTAGTATGATCTTGAGCAGAGAAAGATCATGAATAGTGCAATGTTAGAATCATATATTCCTTGTTTGATTCTTAAATAGATACACGTCCAAAAAGTAACAAAAAAATTAAAGAAAACACAGTACAGATATTAAAAATGCCATTTAACCTATGTAAACCTTTCTGAGGTGCATACATTAATAATGAAGTTTGACACAAAAATGTTGCAAGATTTGTGGGAAAAAATTGTTATTCATAAATACCTGTCAAACATGAGACATGAATAATTAAGTAAATATTAGATTAGTAAAAGGGGAAATTATGCTGAAGCCATTTCAGCCATCTAAAATGGACAGTTTTGATCCTTTTTGCATATAATTCATATACCTCCGTTAAGCAAATACTTGATTGTCTTCACTTTATCGTCCAACATCTACAGGAAATCACTGGGAGAAATCATCTATCAGTTTGGAGAAGGTACTGTCAATATGTTGATAATACTCAAATTTACATCTTTAACCCAAATCAGGTCAGAGAAACCATGGAAATTTTGACTCATGTCTGGACGTTGTTGGGGTTTGGATGGGAGAAAAGAGGTTGAAGCTAAAGAAAACACTTTAGCTCTTTGTTCAGAAAGATTTTCTGCCATAAATTTGAATGTGATGGCATCTCTTGAAGGAGCAGGTTTGTGATTTGGGGAGTTCTCCTGGATATGAAAATAGATGCAATGCCTGGGAAATGTTTGCTGAATTTTTCCTGAAGTACCAATTATGACCATAACTAGAGTGGGAGGCCCTTCACTAATTTCTGCACTATATCCATTTGACTGGAGTACAAAAATGTGCTCCATATCGGGTTGCCAGTGAAGATGATCTAGAAACTAGAAATTTATTTATTTATTTATTTTATTTATTTAGTTTGTCAAACATGTACGAGATAACAGGTATAAGTATAAACATAGACGTGAGCACAGGAAATGAGTACAAATAGATGGGGACGGTAGAACAGAGACGGTAGGCACGCTGGTGCACTTATGCACACCCCCTTACAGACCTCTTAGGAATGGGGTGAGGTCCACGGTAGATAGTTTAAGGTTGAAGCTGAGGGCATTTGAGGATATAACAATGGAGTCAGGCAGTGCATTCCAGGCATTGACCACTCTGGTGCTGAAGTCGTATTTTCTGCAATCGAGTTTGGAGTGGTTTACCTTGTATCTATTGTTTGCCCATGTATTATTGCAGTTGAAGCTGAAGTAGTTATTGACAGGCAGGACGTTGTAGCAGATAATTTTGTGTACTATGCTTATTGTTATAAAATAAAATTGATATAAAATCCAGCAGTCCACTTGCTGATGAGAGATATTCGCCAAAGCTAGGTAATCCTTGCACTAAGGGCTCTTCATTGTTTTCTCTAAACTTTCCAATTGCAAGTCAAATGGCTGGTTTCAATCTACAAAACTGTAAATGTCTTGGTCCCGAGCATCACCTTCTCCAAAAAGAATCTACAGCACTCATCTAGTGCATGCAAGGTCAGATCAACACTCACCCTACTAATTTTTCTAGATAACATTTTAGAGATGACAGCTATACACTAACATGAACAATTTAATTCAGCATTATTTTCTTGGTTTCTAAGATTTTTATTATTGTATTGTCATAAATTACACTGGGAGTACTGGGAAGGAAGGAAGGAAGGAAGGAAGGAAGGAAGGAGGGAGGGAGGGAGGAAGGAAGGAAGGAAGGAAGGAAGGAAGGAAGGAAGGAAGGAAGGAAGGAAGGAAGGAAACCAAAAGTAATAAAAAATGGACACTAAGTTATTATTTCTAGAAATAGAAGGATATTCAAAGTGATGGATATTTGTTATTATTATTTTGTTATTACTCTGCTTTCTTTCTGTAGCTGAAATGGAGGAAACAGCTACAGCAGTATTTTAGGAGGTCAGAAGGCAAAAGGACTGGAAAATAGCATTTGAAATCTGATATAAAATAAAAGTATTGTTTTCTTTTTCTGCCAAGAGTAGCATATCACTCCCTAAATTAAAAAAAATGATGTTTCTTTTTTTAAGTAGGAAGTATACGGCTATTGCATCCAATCTATTTCCCTTGGAGTGATTGATTATGGTCTATCAAGTCTTTGTGACTCTTAGCATCCACATAGATTTTCTCCTATAATTGTGTTCATCCACCATGAGTTGTCCACTTTTTCTCTTTCTTTCCACCTTTTCCTAGCATTAGAGCCTTTTCTAGAAATCTTGCATAACCTGTCCAGAGTACTTTAGTTTGAGGCTGGTCAAGTGAGGAGGCTATGTTGATTTATTTGCTAATCCATTTGATTATCTTCTGTCCGTGCTATTCTCAGGAATCTTCTCAAGAATTGCTGCTCAACATTGTCCATATGCACAGTCTTTTCTTTCTTTCTTTCTTTCTTTCTTTCTTTCTTTCTTTCTTTCTTTCTTTCTTTTCTTTCTTTCTTTCTTTCTTTCATTACTGCTTCTGCTCTTTATTAGTTTGTGTTAGTTTTTATATGATTTATAAAAGTGATTTTTTTAAATGAAAATCAGCTCTATATCTCAATGATTAATGTAACTTAAAAATAAACTTAAAGTAAACTTAAAGAGTAGAATAGAACAGAACAACAGAACAGAACAACAGAACAGAACAGAACAGAACAGAACAGAACAGAACAGAACAGAACAACAGAACAACAGAACAGAACAGAACAGAACAACAGAACAGAACAGAATTCTTTATTGGCCAAGTGTGATTGGACACACAAGGAATTTGTCTTTGGTGCATATGCTCTCATAAAAAGACAAGATACATTTGTCAAGAATCACAAGGTACAACACATAATGATAGTCATAGGGTACAAATAAATCAGCTCCCTCACCATGGAACATCATCCCTGCAAAAATAACCTTGGTCTTCACCTTGATCCACTTTCAAAAGGCCCTGAAGATGTGGTTTTGCCAGCAGACCTGGGGATCCCAGGGTGATATGGAGCCCACCAAATGGTTTGCTTTATTATTGTCACCAGGAGGTTCAGAGTTTATTGGGCTTTGTATTTAAGGTTTTTTTTTTTTCTGTGAGCCACTCAAAGTCACTGTGAGTTAGGTGGCCCTTTAATTTTTTTAAAAAAATATATAAGTGTCACTGTTTAAATACATATAGGAAAAGTGTAACAGAACAGAAAGAATTTGTGCTTTTAGAAGGGCAGGTTATTATTTCTATGGTTTGTTTATATAGTTTGTGGCATAACAGGGTTAGAATTCTAACAGAGAAAATGAATAATATTCATATCAATGAACAGAAGCAGAGAAATAATATGTAAATGCACCCCATGGCTATATTTGATGGAATCTAGAGCAGTGTTTCACATAGACATCCACCCACACATATACGCAGATCCTAAGAATTGTATGTCAGCTCTATCAGATTCAGTCCAAATCCCTAGTGCTGTCAAAGATTGAGTGAGAGAAGGGGGTATATTTCTTTATCTTTATTTTGAACACGAAATTGTTCTGGGGGAAGGATAAAAGCACCATAGTTGAAGGACATTGTTCCTTTATACTTTCTCTCTCCTAACATTTTCCTAAGGCATTTCTGAAGCTTGCAATTTCAAGCCCAAAAGTAACCATTACAAATAGATTCATCTGAGGGAAGGGTTTCCCCCCACCCCCCAAAAAATGGCCAATATACATTATGAAGTTCTTGGAGACTATTGTTGCCCTCTAGATATTATTTCCTTTTCTTCAAAGAGGGTAATGAAAACCTCTCTCCACTAGAATTCATGATTTGAAACAATTGTTCAGGGAAGTACAAATAACCAATGAAACTGTAAGTCCAAGACCTATTTCAGTGACTTGGGTTTTCTTGTCCATTGATTATGGACAAAAATACAGTGGAAAGGGAAAATGACACAACTATCTGAAATAATAATTAATCAACCAGTGAACATTCTGCACTTTGGTCTCTTAAAATCCTCTTCTCCACTGGCAAGTTGCCCCATTCCCCAGAACAAGCCAAAAACTACTTTTAGATGGCAGGAATGGACAGTGTTGCCTTCACTCCCCTCATCTACCTCCAAAAGAACTTCCAAAAGAACTTCTATGCATATTTTAATGCTTCACTGCCTTCTTCCCTGTTGGTTGTCCATTTTGCCTGTGGCACATACCTTTTTTCCCCTATACATTTAAATTTATATAAATTTACATAAATACATAAATTTAACTGGCTACTTAGCAAGGATTCAAGTTAATGGTTGCCATGTTCTCTAATGTCTTCAAGAAGTACCTTTCACAACAATGCTAGAGTAGAAAGTTGTTAGGGAGGGAGGGAGGGAGGAAAGGAGGAAGGAAGGAAGGAAGGAAGGAAGGAAGGAAGGAAGGAAGGGAGGGAGGGAGGGAGGGAGGGAGGGCTTTCCTGGAGTGTTGGGAAGATACTGTAATAGGAAAGTCTACTATTTAGACTGAATACTCTGCAAGCTTTTGCTAAAATGTCTAAATCTAGACAGGATTTTCCTAAACCAGCTTAAAGCTCAGCTGGCATCAGCACAGGACTGGAGCAAGTTAAGGATGCAATGTAGATATGCCCCTAAAAGAGCCCAGCTGATTGGCTACGGTGGCTGAGTATTCTGGAAGCTGTGATCTAACACACTTGAAATGCAGAAGCAAAAGAAACAGATTGATAATCCCGAGCTCGCAAAGAAGAATACATTTTGGCATCTCTAAATGCCTGACTCTGCCCTCCCTCCACTGTGGTTCAACTTCCTCTCTCTCTCTCTCTCTCTCTCTCTCTCTCTCTCTCTCTCTCTCTCTCCCCTCCCTCCCTCTTTCTCTCTCTCTCTCTCTCTCTCTCTCTCTCCCCTCCCTCCCTCTTTCTCTCTCTCTCTCTCTCTCTCTCTCTTGGCTTTACCTCTTAGAGACTGTCCAAAGTGAAAAAGAAGAGGAGTCTTGCTGCAAATTTCTACTTTGAGTGACTCAGGGTTTTTTTTAATATATAAAAGCTATTTTGCATGCTTCTTTCACAATTTAGCTCTTATCTGAACCCTACAGGGTTTTTTTCTGAGACAATGACATTTGAAAAGAACCAGACCATGACTTCCAATAATTTTCCTAGGTATTGTGAAAAACCTATAGAACATAGCTCCTGAGAAGAAATGAGTCTACATTTGTCTATTTAATGTCCATTTTAGTGCCCTCACAGTTAAATTGGTCCCTTTATATGAAAATGTTAATGCTTATTAAGTTCTACAAGGAGATAGACAAAGGTATCCCTGTTCTGCTCATAAAAAAAAAAACAGTGTACTGAATATTCTTTCATATTCAAATCTCATTTCCTGACATGGTCTTCATATTTCACTTTGACAAGATATAAAATTCCCACAGTACTAGTTACACTGCACCTGTCTTTTGATCACCTGAATATTGATCAATAAAAGTACAAATTGAGTATGTGGGGAAGCAGAAATACAAATACAAAACATTCCAGCCATTTTTCTTTCAAATATAATCTTGTTGGTTTCATCTAGCCATCCAAAATTGTGGTGATATTTTTTTTTTCCAGACAAATGTGCTGAAGGGAAAACCAAGTGACATTCAGGAAGTTCTCCCTGCAGAGGACACACGTTGTTCTGGTTGACATCATTAAGTGTTTGCAAATATGAAGTGATTGCAATCAGGTTTGCAGGTGGAGAATAATTTCATCATTAATTTTGATGGGTAGACTAGAGGTTTTTGCTCAAGAGGAGTTCATAATAGAGTGAATGCTAGACACAAAAGAAAGCTAGGCATCAGTATTCCCTTGTGGAAAATCCACTGAGGAGTTGCAGACTCGCACTCAATTTGGAAAATATGTTGTACTAAAGAGACCAAGAAACTTCTTTGTGAAGACTTTAGCATTGTTGTAAGTGTGCCAAGCTTTTAGAAAGGTCACCTAGGGTGGCTACAACCTCTGAACAACTCATAATAAAAAGGAGGGGGGAAAGCAAGTGCCTTCTTAAATCCCTTCTTCCCTTCTCAGGCACTCTGGCAAACTTGCCTGTAAACTTTTCTGTACAAACTGTCAGATTTTTCATGAACTGGCAGAGACATGGTAATAAGATCAGTCAATGAATGCATAGCAACTAAGTCAGCCAATGGAAACAGAAACTTAAACTAGAAGTCTGGGCGTGGCTAAGCTCTGTGCTCAGATCTAAAACGAAACCAGTCTGCTCTGCTGAAATGAAACTGTTCGCTCCTGCCTTGTGTTCTGCCTGTAACTTCTACCACATTGAAAGAACTCTGCTATTGGTATTGTAAAATTTACTCATCAAATCAAATCAAAGAGAATAGAGCTGGAAGGGACCTTGAAGGTCTTCTAGTCCAGCCCCCTGTTCCATCTGTTATTATGTATATAAAGAGAAGTTAATGAATCCTGCTGAATCAGTTATCTGTGTGTGCTTCTGGATTTGATTTTTGCAAGAAACTCTGACACAAACTTCTCAAATTCAGGCAGAAAATTCATCTGCCAAAGTGAGAGTACAATAAAGAAGAATTTTGTGAATCCATTTGGTCCATTCTTTGCTAGTGATATTTTCCAATCCAAAATATAAAGGCTCCGCCTTTCAGTAATATGCTGTGCATACACAGTAGATCACCCTCACATAGAACAGGGGTGTCAAACTCGTGACGACATGTTGTTGTCATGTGATGTATCGCAACTTTTTCCTGCTTTGCTAAAATGGGGGTGAGGGTGGCCAGCGCATGATGCATTGGACCCATGGGTCATGAGTTTGACACCCCTGACATAGAAGATCCCAGTCAGAATCTTTGGTAGTTTCAAGTATAACAGAGATATTTCAGTCTAAAACACTGGAGAATCATTACCAGTCAATACATATCAAGGATTAGTAACCTGATGCCTTCCAAACATTTTGGGCTGCCATTTCTACAAACTCATTGCCACTGATTTTGTAAGAGAGGGCTGAAGGAATAGCTACATTACATCAAGTAAAAAAAAAAATCCCACTGACATCCAGAGACCATTCCCCCCCCCCCAACCCCAAGGAAAACAGAGAAGACAGGACAGAATTGCCCATCAGTTGTGGATGCTATATCTTTGGATATATGGGATGGGATGGGATGGGATGGGATGGGATGGGATGGGATGGGATGGGATGGGATGGGATAGAATAGAATAGAATAGAATAGAATAGAATAGAATAGAATAGAATAGAATAGAATAGAATAGAATAGAATAGAATAGAATAGAATAGAATAGAATAGAATAGAATAGAAATGTCAGACCTGGAAGCCATCTTTTACATTTGGGCCTTCAGGCCTGCCACATTTTCTTCTGTAGGAAAATGGAAGGGGGGTTGCATAGAGTATGGGTGATATGTAGTCAAAATAACATTCCTTTCTCAGAGAGTCAAGGACGCCTTGCTCTGGCACCTGGAGTCGGATGACTGGGAGGTGACTCCAGTTTGGACGGTGGATGATTGGACCATGTGATGGACATGAAGGTCCTGGGCAGGGACTTGAACTTTCACTTGGGTGGTTAAAACCTGGAAACACTCAGATTCGGGTTTTCCCAGATGTGCCAATATGACATCTTCAATAAAAAGGAACTTTGAGGAAACTCAAGCCTCGGAGTCTTCTTTAGTTGGGGGTGTTACTTGGAACCCTGACATAGAGTAGAGTAGAGTAGAGTAGAGTAGAGTAGAGTAGAGTAGAGTAGAGTAGAGTAGAGTAGAGTAGAAGATTAGACTAGAGTAGAGTAGAGTAGAGTAGAGTAGAGTAGAGTAGAGTAGAGTAGACAAGACTAGAGTAGACTAGAGTAGAATAGACTAGGATAGGATAGGATAGGATAGGATAGAATAGAATAGAATAGAATAGAATAGAATAGAATAGAATAGAATAGAATAGAATAGGATAGAATTCTTTATTGGACACAAGTGTGATTGGACACACAAGAAATTTGTCTTCTGTGCATAAGTTCTCAGTGTACATAATTAGTAGAATAGCTCTGGATTTGTAGTTAAAATCTAGTTGTTTGTTAATTTTAAAAAATGAATAACAATAATGAATAACAAAAACAGCAGCAGGATAAAACTCATCCATCAAATCCTAGGCAAAAGAAGAAGAAGAAGAAGAAGAAGAAGAAGAAGAAGAAGAAGAAGAAGAAGAAGAAGAAGAAGAAGAAGAAGAAGAAGAAGAAGAAGAAGAAGAAGAAGAGGAGGAGGAGGAGGAGGAGGAGGAGGAGGAGGAGGAGGAGGAGGAGGAGGAGGAGGAGGAGGAGGAGGAGGAGGAGGAGGAGGAGGAGGAGGAGGAGGAGGAGGAGAAGATTAAAAGTCACTAAAAAGGAACAGAAAGGAACCAAACTTTTCCCAGGGCAGGAGTTCATAATATACCATTTAAGGTCCAGTCTGGATGCAGGGTTTTAGTAGCCAATTTTAAGGACTGTGCAGGTGTATATGTGTGCAGGCTGCCTATCAAACCCTTTCACTGCAGTCATTTTAGGGCTTTATGCCTACACTTTAAATGAGCTTGGAAATTACAAGTGCACTGACTGAAGTGCAGACCATTGTCTGCAGCCTTGAAGCAGCCTTCCCAAGTAGCTGAATTTTCCAATGTTTTCAAGCATACTCCATCTACCATGAATTGATGCACTCCAATTTGAATATGTGGTTTTTTTTCCCAGCTAGTTGATGAACCAGACAAAGCTGTAAAAGGCACACATAGCCACAGAAGTCAACACAGCTCAACAACTTTGATTTATTTTTCAATTTCTCAACCAGGCCTGTTTCCCTCCTGTTAATCTAAGAAATTGGGATTTTCTTCTTATGTGGCCTATTTAATTAAGCCTATAATGTCCCTTGAGGCTTCAGTAGGTGACTTTAAAGATCTCTGAATACCATTCTGGAAGTTTCAGAAACAGAACTTAAAAGATCAAAAGCTTATACATCACCTTTGATCAATAAGATATTTCAGTTTACTGAAAGATGTCATGCTGTTTGCTTCTCTGCAACTTTGCTGAGTAACACTAGGGTTAAAACTCTGTCTTAGTTTTTCATGCAGCACTTTATAGATAGGAAAGACATTGTCTTAAGTGTAATCAGTATCAGTTAGAAAGATCTGATAACCACATTCAAAAACTTTCCTAACAAATCTATATAAAACAAAGTGAGGATGATAATTCTTTTTTAAAAATCCAAAATTTACATCAATCAATATTTTTCATCAAAACCAACCAACTATGCTCAAAATTGTGGTGACATTTTGAGATCTCCATCTCTCTTCATCATGCAATTTGTTCCAAAATAAAAGAAGCAGAGGGGAGAGAAGTGTGGAAAGCTGCTTTGATATTTAAATAGATGATGTCTGCAAGCTTAAGACAGAATGGAGAAGAATTTGCAGATTTAAATGGAATAGGCTCATTAGATGCCAACTAAAGTTATGGAGAGGAACATAAAATAATTGTCTTTTCTAAATTTTGAAATAAATTGTTATACTGATCTGTAAGAAGTTTAGGTAAAATTAATAGGTTCTTCAAGTTTTTTTTTCTTTTTATGACCCTGTAATCCCTTGCTTTGGGGTGGAGTCAAGGTGACTGAATGGAGCTGAGCATTTACTGGCTGGATGCCCTTCCTGATGCCTACAGGGAGTTCACAACAGATAGTTTCTCTTTGCTCCCTAATAGAGAAACGTCTATTATTGCCTATGGAACTCTCAACCTTCCAAGTGGAAGATTAGGTCTTTACTTCTAGGCTACCACACCGCTCTCACCTCTAGTCCACCATGCCACTCAACAGGTTCTTTAAGTTAACAATCCTGAAATAGGGTCGGGAATATTGGTGTTCTAATGCATGAATGGTTCCCATCGCACCAGCTCCATCAGGGCTGAACACTAAAGATTATTAGAAAAGCTCATGAATTTCAAAAGTCCAAAAATGAATCTATAATTGACATCTAATCAATATATAAGATCTAGGTTTCTTGGTTTTGAACAAAAACCACTATATCTCTTTTCGAAGTCTCCAATTCATGTTTTATGGATGGAAGCTGCTGAAATATCAAGATAACAGTTTGTGCTGTGAGAAGACATTGTTTTGCCATAAACTCAGTTGAGTTTTCCCATGGTACCCTCTTTGTATTCTGATTTTGCTTGTTATTTTCAGGCTTTGTTACAGGTCCCGAGGCAAGTATCTGGGCTGATTACTTGTAATGGTAACCAGCTATCTTTTTTCTCTTCCCTGACAAGTGGGTAACGCTCTAATAGTTTTTGTTTTGCCCCTATGATTGGAAGTCCTATTCTAAAGCTTCCGATTTGTTGGAGATGGAAGAGAATGTGTTTGGGTTTTTTTATTTACAGTTCCATTTCTTATACAAAGTGATTCTCAATTCATGGCTGTTTTGCAGACTTCAAAAAGGGGGAGATGTCCCCGGCTAGCACCGTGGTGTTTCTTTCTTTTTCCCATAACTATCAACTCTACACAAACTACTACATCTGTGTATTTGTCTTTACCATTGTGTCATCCAGACAATGTTAATTAAGAAATCGGTCAAATAGAAATTCTAAAAAAAAAGTCCAGCTAATCAATATTATTCAGGGGTGTCAAACTCAAGGCCTGATCTGGCCCACAGGGTGCTTAGATCTGGCCCACAAGGCCGCCCTGGAAACAGCAAAGGACCAGCCTACAGGGCCAGGGGTGGGTTCTACAATTTTTTACTACCGGTTCTGTGGGTGTGGCTTATTTTGTGGGTGTGGTTTGATGGTCATGTGACAATTTTTTAGGATTTAGCAGGGGTACTGGTCTACCAGGCTTTTAACTGCTTGCAGAGCTGTACCGGTCTACCCATTTGTTTTTGGAGGCACCAGTCTACCAGGCACTGGTCTACCTATTTGTTTTTGGAGGCACTGGTCTACTCATTTTTTTGGGAGGCACTGGTCTACCAGGCACTGGTCTACTCATTTGTTTTTGGAGGCATCCGTCTACTCATTTTTTTTTTTGGAGGCACCGGTCTACCAGCACACTCCCTTTTAACACTGATCAGCTGTAGGGCAGCCCTTTGAAGCCCCGCGCCAAGAGTTTAAAACAGTTTTTTTTCCTTCTAGCCGATCACCTGGGGCTCGGGAGGCAGTGAATAGATTGGGGGCGGGGCCAAATAAAAGGTAAGAATAACGTAGTGGCAGGCAGCTCCCGAATAAAGAGAATCGGTTCGGTGATGTCATATCGTCACCGCTACCGTCTCGGCGGAACTGGGAGGAACCCACCACTGTACAGGGCCCTCTGCCAGCAAAAATGGAACTCAGGAGGGCCACGTTTTCACTGGCAGAGCACTGCAGGAAATCCATGCAGGCACCCTCGACACAAGTGATGTTGAGTTGGCCATGCCCACCCCGGCCATATCCACCTGGCCATGCCCACCCAGCCTGAGGTCAAACACAACCCTGATGAAATCAAGTTTGACACCCCTGATATAATTTATTATAAAATATTGGAGGCCAATGTCATAGGCCATCAAATAACCATATGATTATTCACAGATTGCAAACTATGAAAAGAGACTTAAGGGTTTCAAGGCTAATGTAGATCTTAAATCATGAACACTACAGAAAATGTAATGCATTTAGTTCAGTGATAAGTAGACTAAAGAGACCATCAGGAAAGAGCAAAGTGGGGCCTTGCCAGGTGGCTGGGTTGATAGACATTCCTATGCAGATGTACTTCTACTAGATCTGTCATCGGTTTATCAGAATCCAGCAATCAGCAATGCAAATGAGAAATGCCTACTGGGTGAGTATGTTTGTACATCCTTAAGGTCATGTATCTCTTTTGGGAAGTCACCCAGGGTTTGCCTTGATATTATTTTATTCCGTACTGCTACCAACTGAGCAAGGGGTCATGGAAGATGGTCTCCAGTGTACCTCACTTCTCTGTCAAGCCAGGGTCTCTTTATAAGTCACCTTGACCTGCCTTCCAACCCTCCTCTAAAGAATAAAGGTGCCAGCTTTCCATAGACAAGTGAGTTGTAAATTGGATCTGATCAAGAAAATGAAATGAGGTCAGAAAGTATATTGAAGCTACAAAAGACTTGAGCCAAATTGGGAGGTATTTGGATAACATGATGCATTAGGTAAGAAATATCAATCAATCAAATAAAGCTATATTATCTAATGATCTAGGAAATCCTAGAAAATAAATCCTAGTTCCAGTAAGCATCTTGGTATCTTCCTCTACTTTTAGAAAATCCTACAGAGAAGGGATGCTTGTAAAACAATTTTCAGGAGAAAGCCAGTTTGGTGATCATGGAATATATCTAATCAACAGCACAATCTTCCAGTCATAAATAGTTCTGATGATTCTGTCTATGGAGATTCTCAGTCATCCAGGTCATGGTTGTTCCAAAGGTGCTTTTTCAAGAGGCAACTGGACTTTCTGGTTTTTCTTTGAAGATGTTTCACTTCTCATCCAAGAAGCATCTTTAGCTCTGGCTGGATGGTGGGGAATGGAAGGATGTATACTCCTTGAAAACAGCTGTCATTTTCATTCTTTTAGAGAGTTGTTGAGGCCACCTGCAGTTTTAGCAGTATTGTGAGGATCACCTGAGTAGTGCAAATGGATATGGAGCCTTCTTGGAACTGTTGAAAGGACTGTGTTGTAGACTGGAGATAGATAATGTTGTATCCTTCCCTCTCTGTTGAGAGAGGGCTGTTCAATTTTTTAATGTCAAACTCTAGGTCAATATTGAACATCCTACTCATGTGACCCTGGTGACACAGATAAACCACCAGGTGGCCTCAATGACTCTCTAAAAGAATGCAAATGACCAGCTGTCTGCAAGGAGTATAAATCCTTCCATTCCACACCATCCAGCCAGAGCTGAAGAAGCTTCTTGGATGAGAAGTGAAAGGTCTTCAAAGGAAAAGTCCAGAAAGTCCAGAAAGTCCAGTTGCCTCTTGAAAAAAAAGCACCTTTGGGACTTCTGATGGTTCTCGTGGGGCCTCCCTGTCAATATAGGACTCCTGATTTTGCCATAGACTTTGGATAATAATGCATCAATACAGTGGAATTCTTAGCCATTTTAATCACTTAGAGCTAATGCAAAAAGAAAAGTTGGTTATATTAAACTATATGGTGCTGGAGAAGACTGGAACTATGGTGCTGGAGAAGACTCCTGTTAGTCCCTTGGACAGCAAGGGGATCAAACCAGTCAGTTCTAGAGGAGATCAACCCTGACTGCTCTTTAGAAGGCTAGATCCTGAAGATGAAACTCAAATATTTTGGCTACCTAATGAGAAGGAAGGACTCACTGGAGAAGAGCCTAATGCTGGGCAAAAGAAGAAGGGGACGGCAGAGAATGAGGTGGCTGGATGGTGTCACTGAAGCAGTTGGTGTGAGCTTAAATGGACTCCAGAGGATGGTAGAGGACAGGAAAACCTGGAGGAACATTGTCCATGGGGCCACGATGGGTCGAACATGACTTTGCAACTAACAGCAACAACAGTGGAACTCTTAGCCATTTTAATCACTTAGAGCTAATGCAAAAAGGAAAGTTGATTATTTTAAAACATAATAATGCCTTGTTGCCACTCTTATTGCCATATACAAGATCTTAGCAGACTTATCTTTGATAACTAGGCCAGCAGTTGCCTGAAAAAGTAGCTCAGAACTCTTTCTGTTTTGGCTGAGCAATTCTATCAGAAGAATAATAATGTGAAGCTTTCACTGGGGAGATTCCCATCTGTTAAAGCTGATATTAAGTACCCTTTCATCACTAATTCACAGGTATAGCAACTTCCTTGCTCCCTACTTTCAGCTTGCAAGTAATTCCAGTGACACATCAAATGGGAATATAATTATAGTTTAAGAATATTACCACTTCAATTGTATTCCCCACTCCTTCGGATAAGATAGAACTGTTCAACATGAATACATCCTGAATTAATATTGCCAGCAGATAATGAAAGGACTGATTGGAAAATCCTTATCAATTTAAGAAATTATTAAGAATGAAAGTAACTGAGCGTGCCTTGGAAAGCAGGATTTAGATTTAAAACATTGGAAACTAAAGATGGTTGCAGAAAGGAGGGGAAAGGCAGAAGATACTGGGGAGGTAAAAACAACAACACTGAACTCCGTTATAGTCTGATGCCACCATTCCTTTTCATCATTCAATGTTCTGCTTTAAAAAGGCAGTGTTTAATTTTAAATATTCAGATAATACTTGAATGCTGTTTTACAAGAAGGAAGAAACAACTGTTCAGAACAAATACAAGAAACACCATCATGGGTCTTCCCCCAGCCACCGTGGAGTAAAAGCAACTTCTGCAACAAGATACAAACATTGCAATGACAAAGGACACACATTCAATTTTGCAACTACTGTGATTGTTGGCCAAGCAAGGATGAAAATAGTCAGAGAAATGATTGAAGTCTGGGAAATGGGCCCCACTCAATCAATAGCAGTATTGCTTTACCAGCAGCCTATCAGGTACTTAGTAGCTGAGGGCACAGAGGCACAAAGAAACAATTAACAAGTTAATAGCCAGCTATCAACACCCTAATTAACAACTAAAAGCTGTACACAACCAGGAACCATGTAAATATAATGTGTAGAACAACCCAGTGCACATATTCCAAAGAAAGAGAAATTCCCTGATGATGGGGCTCCAGCACAAGTCTGAAAACATGGAAGAATAAACGTTTGATCCCAGCGATTGACTCAGTTGGATCCTGCAAGATACTGTTGGAAGAAATGTCCATCTGGTTTCAGTTCCAAGTGGGGAGAAAGACACTGGAAACATGCTGGCTGTTTGGAAAGATGGTTTTTAATGGTGGACAGGACCACATGGTTTGAGATCCAGGGCAAAAAAGGCACATGGAGTGGAGAGAGGGATATATTTATACACTCTCTTGGGCCCTGCCTTAGAGTTTTCTGTTCCTGTACAAGAAATGTATCCCATTGGCTGTCAGACTCCCAGGGGGTGGGGTTCTTAGCTAAATTTGTAGTCTGTCTGTGTCCCAGGCTTGGTTGAGCCTTGCTGGGTGATGTAATCTTCCCAGGTGCCATGTGGTGAGATGGGTAGAGGGCTAATCCTATCATGTCCTGAGGGCCATGTCTTAATCCCATCACCCTGGAGCTGAAGGGTGGGGCAGGGAGCTGCAGGAAGCTGCTTTGTCTTTTAAAAACATGTTTCTCCTTTTCTCATCCAGGAAAATATAATATTCTGCCTCTTTAATATTTCCTAAAATATTTCATTCTTCTAGAAGTGGGCTGGGTGCTCACTTCCTACAATACAAACAAAATGTTGCAATATTTTCAGGATCAGACTCAATAAAGATAATAAGAATTAGAGATTTAAATATATTTCTCTTTAATAATAATAGGCATTCTATATTCGCTGAATATTCAAGATAGAAGCAAAGAAAATGGTGAGGGTGGCTCCTTATATATACAAGGGGTGGAGCCAGGAATGGGAGTGGTAAATTATGAATACATTAAAATCCAAAGAATAAGTTAACCCCTGATGTCCCATATATACATTATTTACACAATAGAGAATAAGGCATTTACATCTGACAAATCCCCCTCTAAATGCCGGTTCGCTATACAACACCAATTACATTCAGATTCAGGACAATATAATACATACAATTTAGAAGTTAAATATTTGTGCTGTTTAGAAGGTAAAGGCTTCGTTAATATGTCAGCTAATTGTTCAGAAGTATCACAATGTATTGCTTTGATGAACCCATCTTGAGATAATTGTCTCACGTGCTTAAATTTTATATCAATATGCCTGGACCTTTGTCCAATGGCATCGGATCTGGATATTTCAATGGCTGCTTTATTATCTTCATGCACAACAAAAGGTAATGCAGGTTTTTTCCAAACATCTGAGATCAAGTCATTGAACCATACAAGGTTATTTGCAGCTTTGGATAAACAAACATATTCCGCTTCTGTGGTTGAAGTGGCTACCAGTTCTTGTTTACCAGTGTACCAGTAAACTGGACAATCATTCAATAGAAAAATATAACCAGAAGTACTCTTTCTGCATGATGTATCACCAGCCCAATCTGCATCCGCATAACAGGTAATTTTTGGTTCTTTGTCATTATTAGGTTCTAATACTAAACAAAAATCTAATGTACTTTTCAAATATCTTAGAATTCTTTTGACAGCTTCCCAATGATACATGGTTGGTTTGCTAACATATCTTGACAATAAATTGAGAGGTAATGCAATATTTGGTCTGGTCCAATTAGATATATAAAGGAGTGAGCCTATAACTGATCTGTAAAATGTATTATCTTTAAATTCAGGGGAAGACTCATCAGTGTTTCTAAGGAAATCAGTTTGCATAGGAGTGTCACAGGTTTTGGCATTGTTTAAATTACATTTGTTTAGAAGTTCAATGATCTTATCTTTCTGAGTAAGTTTGAATCCCCTTCTAGTTTTGTTAATTTGTACACCAAGGTATTTATTCACTTTACCTAGAGATTTCAACGAGAAATGTTCGTTTAACTTATTTACAAAGATTTCTCTGCTCTCTTTGTGTTTTCCTATATATAAAATATCATCCACATAAATTAATACAAATTCAATGTGATCATCACTCTTTTTTACAAAGAAACAGTTATCAGCAGTGGTAGCGTTGAAATCCATGGTCTTTAGTACTTTTACCAAGCAATCGTACCATCTCTTGCCAGATTGCTTTAATCCGTATAGACTCTTATTTAATAACCAAATTTCATTCTTATTAGTGTATTGACTATGTGGTGCTCTTACATATATTTCCTTATCTAGTTTTGCGTGTAAATACGCAGTCTGTATGTCATATTGAAATACGTCCAGATTGAGTGCAGATGCTACTACTAGAGCTGTTTTAACACTCTCTGTCCTCACCGTGGGGGAGTATGTGTCAGTATAGTCTTCTGGATATTTTTGTGCATAACCTTGTGCAACTAGTCTAGCCTTGTATAAAGTATTGCCTCCTTCTAGGTTCTTAATTTTATAAATCCACCTGGTACCTATAATTGTTTTATCCTTAGGTGCGATCGCAGGAGTGAATACATTTAATCCTTGCAAACTTTCCATCTCTTTTTTCATAGCTAGTTCCCATTTTTCTCTTTCTTCACGAGGGAGTTTTAATACTTCCTCATATGTATTAGGTGTTATTTGTTCTCCATTCATATGCATTATGTAATCTTTGTATTTACTTGGTATTTGATTTCTATTGTTTCTAATAGCTCTTTCAGGTTTGCTATGGTTGTCGTGCAAATATCTAGCTTCCTTTTTTGTTAATGTGTCTGTCTTTATTTTATGCTGACTATTTGTCCAAGTTTTGGTTTTGTTCTTATTTTTGTTAATGTTTTGATTTTCTATTGTCCCTTCCTCGCAAGATATCGCATCTTTGCATTTATTTGGAAATATTTCATTAAGGTGCAGTTTAGACCAATTGGCCTGCTCATGGAACACAGCTGTTCTGGAGACTATAAATTTGTTATTATTATCAATGAATCTGTACCCTTTGGTTCCAGTTTCATATCCCATAAATCTTAATCTTCTGGATACGTTTTCTCCCTTTCTCCTCAACTGCTTAGGTATGTGCACATCTGCAGTGACTCCAAATATGTGCATGTGTGCTAATTTAGGTTTCCTATTGTACATCACCTCATACGGTGTCTTATTCACAATACTGGACCAGGTTCTATTTTGAGTGTAATTTGAATAATGTAGGGCTTCTGACCAGAATTGTTTGCCTAAACCAGCATCCTCTAATGTGCATCTAATCATGGTTTGTAGTGTGGAATTCTTTCTCTCTGCAATCCCGTTTTGAAACGCAGAAAATGGATTGGACGTGAAATGTAGCATTCCCCTATCCTTTAACCATTGGGAGAATTCTTTAGACATGAATTCACATCCCCTATCTGTCATAATTTGTTTTATTTTGATATTATGTTGTGTTTCTATGCGTTTGTAGAATTCCTTAAATTTCTGAAAGGTTTCATCCTTGTGCTTTAATGTGTAAACAAAACCATAGCGACTATAATCATCCACTATTGTTAGAAAGTAACGTTTCCTATAGGTAATTGATGGAGTTAATGGACCAACTAAATCCATATGTACTAAGTCAAAAATATTGTTAGTTGATCTGTTAGATTTTTTTGGTCTGGGACTGGTTTTTAGTTTGGTGGATTTACATACTGAGCATTCCAAATAATTATCACAATTTTTTATTTTGACACCTTCTGCGTGTTCAGTCATTTTTTGAACTACAGGAAAGCTTGCATGTCCTAACTTCCTATGTAAGATGTGAGCACACTCATCATGAATTGGTTTACCTATTTTTGGTTTCTTCTCATTGTGTGTATTTTTGTGATCATGAGGTATTTTACATTCATCATTGTCACTGTTACTAACATTTTCATCATCTGCTTCAATACAATCTTCCATATTTGAATCAATGTTATGTAACCATCTTTCTTTTGTTATCAGATAGGGTAGACCTCCTTTTATCATCACAGTGCCTATATTTGTTTTGTCCTTCTCTAAAGTTGCTTTCCCCTTTGAGAAAACTATATTGATGTCAGAATCTCTGCTTAGTTTTATAGCACTTAGTATGTTATGAGGTATTTCTGGGATTAATAATACCCCCTCTATTTTACCTAAACCAGGCAAGGTCACATTTCCTCTGCCTAATACTTGAACCTTTTCTTGATTAGCTACCTTTATCACAAACTTATCTTCTGTAAATGAAGATAATATACTTTTGTTGTTAGTGGTGTGATTGGTTGCACCAGAATCAATAAGCCAATTATTGTTCTCATTTTGTTGTGTTTTGGTGCTTTCTTGTTTGTTTAGTCCATTTAGTGACCCAGATTTTCTCTCTTTTGAATTTTCTCTACCCCCTCTACTTTCTCTGTAATTTGGTGGGCTTCTATATTTGTGTCTATCTGTGGAAGACTGTCTATAATTGTATTTGCTCCTATATTCTGGCCTATGTCTCTCCCTTGAGACTTTGGGACAGTCTCTTCTACTGTGTTCCCTGGATCCACAATTGTGGCATCTAAAGGCTTCATTATATTTTTCTTGGAAAGCTACTTTCCTAAAAGATTTGTGTTCTGTTTGATTACTGGAACGATTTTTTCTTGAATTGTCTTCTGCTATCAATTTGTTAGATAGACTTTCTATGGTTAAATATCCTAAATTAATAGTATCTAAGTGTGACATAAAGCTATTCCATGATGAATCAAGTGAATTGATAATAACACTTTTCATTGTTTGATCTGAAATCACTTCCCCCCTCAATTGCAGCTCAGCTCTTATTTTGTTTAGAGATATCAAATGCTCACTTATAGAAACCCCTGGTTTCACTCTAGAAGAAAAGAAATCCTTAGACATTCTTGTAGTTGTAGCTACGCTATCGCTGTGAAATAGATTAAACATGCATTGAATTATTTCTGACACAGTTAGGTTTGATTTGATGCTATGATACATTGCAGGAGACACGCTAGATATTATTATGAAAAATGCTCTATGATGTAAACAATCTATTTTTAAAGTCCAAGGTCTTCTTGGAGGACTAGTTATAAAGAATAGTAAATTTTCTTTCATAAAGACAACCTGAAGTTGTTGATACCACTCTTGTAAATTAATGCCATCAATTCTAAGTTTTGGGAAGTCACTGGGTAAGTTCCCCACATTATTTTGTCCATTACTTACAACCTGAGGCAGTCCGTGGTCTCGCAAGTGCAGGAAATTACAGAACGGCATGGGGATGCTCGCAACGAGTCTGCGCGGTTCTCTGGCCAGTTCAAGTCTTTCGGGGCCGTCTACGTAGCTTTGCACATGCGCGTTGCTCATTTCTTCCTTGGCGTCGTCGTGGAAGGTTCTCTCCATTTCAGCTCTCTCGTTCCGCTCCTCTTCAGATGAGTCGGTCTCTGGTTCGGTTTTAGGGGTTCTGGTGGTGGCGACAGCTCTTCTCTTTCTTTCGTGTGCGTTGGCACTTGATCCGGTCTGCGGTGTAGGACGGAATCGGCATGGCTCTCTGGGCTCAGGTGTCGTCGCCTTCGAAGTCAGGATGGGAGCGTGCAGGTCTCGAGTTGTCGGTTTGATCTCTTGCTTCTTCGTTGGTGCCTTGGAAATTTTCAATCTTGGCCCAAAAGCAGCAAAAAGCGTTTTCATTGCTGACTTTACTTGAGACTTTGTTAAATCGTCTTCACTTTCTGATTCTGGTTCTTCTGAAGAGTTTGAGTCTTCTTTTTCACTTTCGTCGTCTGATAGCGTTTTTCGCGCCAGAAATTTTGAACTGAGCGTTTTGATTGGCTCTGCTTCACTCTCTTTTGAAGTTCGTTGAAACCAAGATGGCTGCCATTCAAAATTTCGCGCGGGATCACATCTTTTCTTTTTCACAACGACTTTCTCAGTATTCATTTCACTCACAGTTTTTTGATCTTTGGGTTTTTCTTTAACGACGTTTTTCTCTCTCGCTGCTCCGTTGTTCTTCAGCATTTCTTGGAGGTTCGCGATGAGGCTTTCATCGTTCTTCTGGCTTTTTAGTATCTTCAATATCTCTGACCTGAGTTCGTTATTTTCTATTTCAATTTCTTCCTGGTCATTATTTTCATTTATCAGTTCTTCTTCTTCAGTGGTGTATTCTTCGGATTCTCTCGAAATCGCGTTAGTGGATTCGTTGATCATCTCTTGTTCAGTTTCTATTTCCTTGCTGTAGGCCCTGGTGTTGGGCCTATCTTTCTTAGACATTTTTAATTATTTATTGAGTCAATTAACCATCCTCTGCTACCAGCTTGTTGCAATATTTTCAGGATCAGACTCAATAAAGATAATAAGAATTAGAGATTTAAATATATTTCTCTTTAATAATAATAGGCATTCTATATTCGCTGAATATTCAAGATAGAAGCAAAGAAAATGGTGAGGGTGGCTCCTTATATATACAAGGGGTGGAGCCAGGAATGGGAGTGGTAAATTATGAATACATTAAAATCCAAAGAATAAGTTAACCCCTGATGTCCCATATATACATTATTTACACAATAGAGAATAAGGCATTTACATCTGACACAAAATTTTAGAGCTTTTCAATCAGATAAATTGCAGGGACTTATAAACATTTATTATCTAAATTTTAGTCAAATCTAAGATTTTCAATTTTTATCAATCTGTTTTGAGAGTGGTGGGGTAATCAGTTAAAGAAATACTAAGCCATGTTTATATGTATTGTCCCTTTAGTCTGGCATATGAAGAATTGTTTACATGAAATAAATGTAAACAAAAATGATACAAAGCTACAGAAGCTGATGGAGTTGGCAGAAAGGGCTAAATTGACTGTTTTGGTTAAAGGAAAGAATATAAGTACCTTTGTTTCCACATGGAGACCGCTTCTGAACTTTGTGCTTGAAATGGGAAAAAAATGAAATTTTGATTGTGGTTTTTACTGATTAGATTTTTATTTATTTATTTATTATTTATTTATTTTGTCAAGCATGTATTTATGACAGATACAAGTGAAAACATAATTATGAATACATGAAATAGATATGAATAAAAGGAAACATTAGGACAGGGATGGTAGACACGCTGGTCCGCTTATGCACGCCTCTTACAGACCTCTTAGGAATGGGGTGAGGTCTATAGTAGACAGTCTAAGGTTAAAGTTTTGGGGATTTGGGGAAGAAACCACAGAGTCAGGTAGTGCATTCCAGGCATTGACAACGCTGTTACTGAAGTCGTATTTTCTGCAGTCTAGTTTGGATCGGTTTACCATGAATTTGTATCTACTGTGTGCTCTTGTATTGTTTTGGTTGAAACTGAAGTATTCATTGGCTGGTAGGACATTGTAGCAGATGATTTTATGTACTATGCTTAGGTCAGACCGAAGATGGCGAAGTTCTAAATTGTCTAAGCCCAAAATTTTGAGTCTGGTGGCATAAGGTATTTTGTTGTCAGCAGAGGAGTGGAGGACTCATCTTGTAAAATATTTCTGGACTTGTTCGATTGTATTAATGTCCGATATGCAGTGCGGGTTCCAGAAGGTGAGCTGTATTCGAGAATTGGTCTGGTTGATTGATATGTTTTTATAGAAGTGGCTAGTTTATATTATTATGGGAAAACAAAAAGTTGTGGTTTGATGTTAATGATTTATTTTACTGCAACTGAGGGAGTCGGAAGTCAACATTTCTTCTTTTCTTTTCCCCAGTTCCTCCTCACCTTTCTCTCTCTCCCCCACCATGTCTTCTTATTTACTTTTGTATTTTGTATTTTGTATTTTATCTTATAACCTAATAAAAAATATTTAAAGGCAAAAAAAAATGATATAAAGCAAAATGGTCTGAGAAAAGAAAAAGGCATATAATTTTAATTACACATTGTATGTACTGTATTATCATGTTCATATGATTATGTATTAGTGTAGTTAATTTAGGTTCCTTTTAGCACTTCTTCCATTACAAAACTGATGGTGAAACTGACTGTTTTAATTAAAGTGAAGAATTTATCAAGTTTTGTTTCTATGTGAAAATTGCTTCTAGACTTTTTGCTCAAAAATAAAAAAATGAAACTTTGATTTTACATTTTGATGATTATAATGATTTTGGTATTATGGAAATGGCTTGAAATATTGTGAAATGTAAAGCAAAAGACTGAGGTTGTATATTTTTGATTTTACTACACTGAAAAAAGTCACCACTTCTTTCTCTCTCTTTGTACTTTTTCTTTCTCTTAATTTTCTAGTTTTTTTCTGAATTCTTATTTTATAATGAAATAATAAAATAAAATAAAATTTTAATTAAAAAATTATGAAGTCAGAAAACTGATGAAAACCTTTGGGAACATAAAATGAGTGGACACAGCTAAGTAAGTGACAACATTGTTCAGATAAATATAAAATGTAATGATATATATATATATATATATATATATATGCATATTCTCTCTAGCCAGGTTTTACCTATGTAAACTTAGTTGTTCTTCAGCCCTAGGTTCTGTGAAATCTCATTCACAAGTTCTTGGGCCCTTTTTCTGCTGACAAACTGCAACTCTGTGTTGCTTCCTGGGAGACCCAGATAGCTATTTCTGCCTCTTAAGGCGTCCTCGGTGGGCCACACCCACTTCCCACTTCAAGTGGGTGTGGCCCACCGAGGACGCCTTAAGAGGCAGAAATAGCTATCTGGGTCTCCCAGGAAGCAACACAGAGTTGCAGTTTGTCAGCAGAAAAAGGGCCCAAGAACTTGTGAATGAGATTTCACAGAACCTAGGGCTGAAGAACAACTAAGTTTACATAGGTAAAACCTGGCTAGAGAGAATATGCACATAAAAGCCTATGAAAAAAGAAAAAAGATACATTATGCCTTTTACAGGGAGGATAATTGGGAAGTGGGTGTGGCCCACTGATGACGCCTTAAGAGGTAGAAATAGCTATCTGGGTCTCCCAGGAAGCAACACAGAGTTGCAGTTTGTCAGCAGAAAAAGGGCCCAAGAACTTGTGAATGAGATTTCACAGAACCTAGGGCTGAAGAACAACTAAGTTTACATAGGTAAAACCTGGCTAGAGAGAATATGCACATAAAAGCCTATGAAAAAAGAAATATATATATATATATATATATATATATATATATATATATATATATATGTATATATATATATATATATATATATATATATATGTATATATATATATATATATATATATGTATATATATATATATATATATATATATGTATATATATATATATATATATATATATATATATATATATATATATATATGTATATATGTTTTCTCAGGTTTTCGCGGGTGTTTGTATGTAGGTCTTTGGTTATTCGGGTCTTCTCCCACGTAAAATTGGAAGTGTCTTGGCGACGTTTCGACGAAGTCTCATTCGTCATCTTCAGGCTGGTGTTCTCGGCTTCGTGCTTCCAGGAGCAATGCTCCTGGAAGCACGAAGCCGAGAACACCAGCCTGAAGATGACGAATGAGACTTCGTCGAAACGTCGCCAAGACACTTCCAATTTTACGTGGGAGAAGACCCGAATAACCAAAGACCTATATGTATATATATATATATATATATATATATATATATATATATATATATATATATATATATATTCTTACTTTTCGTATGATTTATGTGTGTTTTTCTTTTAGCCAGGTTTTTCCTACGTAACCAAGGTTTTTCTGCTGCAGAAAAACGTTGGTTACGTAGGAAAAACCTGGCTAAAAGAAAAACATATCTATATCTATATCTATATCTATATCTATATCTATATCTATATCTATATCTATATCTATATCTATCTAGCTATCTAGCTATCTAGCTATCTAGCTATCTAGCTATATCTGTATCTGTATCTGTATCTGTATCTGTATCTATATCTATCTATCTATCTATCTATCTATCTATCTATATATATATATATATGTATATAATGATTTATTGTTTATAGATATTTGTTGTTTTACTAATTTGGTTGCAGAGATATGTTGGAAAACATTGCTTGTACACTGCTTGGAGTATCACAGCTGAGTCGAATTAAAACATTAAAACACATAAATAAAGTACTAAGCAGAACTGTCATTACTTCGTTTTCAAGCCAAGACATGGTTCACCAGACTCTGCCACCTTCTGAGACAGATGTTTTAGTACTGTGCCAAAAATTCTGCCTTTTTAAACTCTTCTCATTTAATTTGTTGGAAATAAATTGCTCTCCATTTTTGCTTCCCCCCCCAAAAAAAGAACGAAAATTCAGACAAATTCATATGTGCCAATATTTCCCGTTACAATATTTGAGGGTCTGCCACAATGAAGGGGGGGGGGTCAACCTATTTTTCAAAGCACCAGAAAGCAAGACAAGAAACAATGGATGCAAACTAACCAAGGAGAAAATCAACCTAGAACTAAGGAGAAACTTCCTAACAGTGAGAACAATTAACCAGTGGAATGGTTTGCCTTCTGGAATTGTGGATGCTTCATCACTGGAGATTTTTAAGGAGAGACCAGACAACCATTTATCTCCTGCTTGAGTAGGGAGTTGGATTAGAAGACTTGCAACGTCCCTTCCAACTCTTATTATTCTGTATCTCTATCTGCCATATGCAGTAAGTAAATTACCATAGTCTTAATTATTCCTATTTTCATTTTTTAACATTCTGTTTTATTGCATTTGGCATGTAATGTGAACATTGTTAATGTCAATTGCTTTGATTTATTTTCACCAGAAATAAATGTTATGTATCTTCTGTAAATTATTTCAAAATAAATAACAATTATGAGCTGATTTAGGAGCCGTTTCAATTCTGGATGTATTAAACAGTCATGGAAGTTCAAGAAAAAGTAATTATAAGACTTATCACACCCATACAAAAACTCTCTCTTTCTCTCTCTCTCTCTCTCTCTCTTACATATACACAAACATACACACACAACAAAAGCAGAAGCAGCATTTTAAGACAATGCAGAAAACTCACAAATTCCACAAAAGGATCCTAAATTTTAAAAAAATGCATGCTTCTTTTGCAAAAGAAGAAAAAATGAATTTGGATCATATATGTCACAACAGTATTCATTTACAGTATTGTTCCCATGCATTTCACAGTTAAGGATTGCTTAGAATATAATAGGGGGAATGTAACATGTTACCAAGGATGCTATAAAATAGGATCTCAGGATGCTGTTGATTGGAATTGCAGTCAGCCTGAATTACCACATGCTTCCTTACCTATGGTGTCCAGATGATCAGGTTGCCTAGCAACTAGTCTAAGTTCTTTTTCCATATCTTTTCTACTCTTCCTGTGGAAGAAAAACCCCACAATGATGCTATCCTTGCACCAAATACTGAAAAATGTCTTTCCTTTCCCAGTGCATTCGCTTTATCTCCCTAAATCCTTTATTCGGTAGACAACACATTGAGACAGAAGTGTTTTTCTATGAAACAATTTCTGCAGTAATCATGGATGGAATGCTACAATTCATTGTCTGGTGTCTGTAGTACCAAAGCAGACATGTGTGAATGGAACCAACTCCATTAACAAGGATAGATGCCATTGCTTATGGTGTCAGGGCTCCAAGTAATGCGCCCATAGAAAGAAGAACTCCGAGTTAGGCAAATTCTTCAAAGAACAGTTTTATTGGATACATCATATTGGCATGACTGGTGAAAGCCGACTCTAAAATTCCTGCAGCTTTCATCTAATTAAAAGTAAAAGTTTCCCCTTTCCCCCAAGTCACTGGTCACCCTGTCCAATCCAGGAGCTGGCTGGTTGCTTGGTTACTTCATTCCCACAGGAAAGCTTTATTGTTTTGGCTACAAAATCCCATCTAACTATTTCAGGCAAACCTGAAACCTCTAAGATGGCTTCAGCCATGTTCACTTCAGGGTTGACATATGGTCTAAAAAGACTTCAAAGTTAAGGAAGTTACATACTCAAATAAAACCCTCACACCTCTAAGGGCTCATCCATATAGATACCATGCCCTGGCTCAGAAACGTTTGAGGACATTTTCTCCTACTATGCCTCCATCCGGGTGAACATTTATTGGCTTTCAGATTTACTGATCTCCAGGTTTCTGTTCATCTCCAGATATGTTGTAGTTAGAATCTTCATTGATGATACTTTATTGATGATACGCTGATGCAAATATTCCATCATCCTGTAGCCTTTTAATGTGGTAATGGCCAGAGTTCTGATCTAACTAGAAATTACAGGTTCTTGTATATATCTTCTAAGATACCATGGATGTTGACATCCCTGCTATGCAGAAGTTTGTGTTCTGTCCCCGTCTCACACATGCACACAAACAGTCAGCCAGGAGTTAAAGTAAACTTGCAGACAATAATTTTCTTCGATAACAGAATTGGCAGCAACCCAGCAGCTGCTTGCCAAAAACTTTACTCACAGAGGGAGGTGTTCCTCCTCCGTCAGATAAACCAAAATAAATTCACAAAGCCAAAGAATTGTCAAGTCCAGTCCATAATAAATCCAAGGAAGGCAGATAACGAAGCTCCAGAGACATGGTATGACTTGCTAGCTGTTCAGTTTTGTCCGTCACAAAGCCTGAATGGCCACCACACCCCCTTTTATCCCCTGTGGGGTGTGGTCCAGTGACTCAACTTAATCTCTGGCATGCCTCCTTCTCTGCTGTGTGCACTTGTCTTTCCAACGCTGGCGGGGATCCAGCCAAGACTTATCGCCGTCGCTGTCCAACTGCGGCTTCTCGGAGATGCGTGGCTCCTGGCCTATCTCTTCTCCTTCGGGAGACACCTGAAGCATTGCCAGAGAGGAGGATCCTGGAGAGGGAGGCCTTGCCAACTCCTCTCCTTCACTTTTGGAGTCTTCTCCCTCCAATAAGAGGGGCTTGGGGGTCGGAGTCATAACAGTTTGGTTTATTCCTTTCATTTCTGCTTGATCTTCTTTGAATCAGTTCTTACTTTGTCCACTAGCATTCTTTACCAACTTGAGACTGGAACCTGCTTGAGACTTTTGAAAAATGTTCCATACTTTTTTGTGTCTGTTTCCTCCCATAATGTCCTTATAACATACTTCCTTGTTTCTTCCAATTGCTACCTATCTTTATCATTTGAGGCTCTCTTCTCTTTTTGGCACTTTCCACTGTCTCTTCTGACATCCATTTGCTTTCTTCTATTCTTGGATCTCTGGCAGTCTCTCTTCACTTTTATTGTTAACACCTTTGAATTCATTCTGCAGGGCCTCAGGTTCCCTATTCAGTAAGCTTCCATGAGTTTCAGCCACATACCAGCAGCTGTCTTGGCAATGATGCTCCTAGTTTGGTTATACACAAAGTTAAGCTCACCCAGGACTCAAAAGTCATATATGAAGTCTTCTTTTTTTCCTCTTTCTCAACCTATTACGTGATATTACATGAATTCTGCACCCAACACCTGTTGGACAATGGGGCAAGGGATTTCTCTATATTTCCTGTGTGGAATTTATGGTTACCTGGTAGTCAATGAAATCAAGTCAAACTAGACTTCATATGTTTTCCTGGACATATTCTTGATAGCAATATAGAAGTAGTTTGCCACTCACTTCATCTAGGATGGCTTTTTCACCACCTAATCCAATTTATAGCTTGGAAGTTCTTGGTAATCTTCCACCCTACTGCTAACTAGATCTAAGTTGAAACATTTATCTGAAACAGTTGAGTCCATTAAATCCAGTATATTTTGGAAGGAAATGCCTGAAATCTTCTGTATTTGAAATATTACATTAGGGACCACATATTGTCATTGTGTTGGTAATGCGAGAATGTCAAATTGTCAGCATAAAAAGAACTCAACCTTTGCTTCCTGGGGAATTGCCATGGAATATATCATTGTTTTCACTTCTAAATAAACGAGATCGTAGAAAGCAGAACAGTATCTAAAGCATTTTAAGTAGGAATCAATGTGACTCTTACGCATGTTGCTAGTAGCTTTTGCTTTAGATATGAATCCAACAGTGCCCATTTACCAATTGTGTCCATTCATCCATTCCTATTCCATCCCTATTTTCTTGGCTGCTATAAGCTCTTAGAGCAGTGTTTCCTAAATCTGGGTAAATTACTGAAAATTGGATAAAAGTTGTTTTTCTTTGGGTAACAACAAACAAACACATTAGACAATCACAACAGGGACATTTAAATTTACTTAAAATGTTTACCTACATCGGGTAAAAAGAACTTTGATAAGTGGTTTTGGATAATGAAGGAAAAAGTTTGGGAAGCACTGTCTTAATGTTTTTCTTGTTAAACTAGGGGCCAATCAAGAACCAATCAGTCCCAAGCCATTTACAAGAGATAGTAATCCTTTCAAACATAGGCTATCTGTTTCTTCTGTAATCCTTTCAAACAGGCTATCTGTTTCTTCTGTAATCCAGGGATTTTTATATATTTGGGACCCCTTCTCCTCTTTCTAAGTTCAGAAAACCCTAGAGGTAGAGGCAGACGTGTCCCTTCTGGAAAATGAACCCCTTTACTCCAAGTAATGTTTTCTTCTTATCAATCCTGCTCTACCTTCAAACCAACATTGGCTTCTAAAATTTGTTTCTTCTTCATAGCAATAGCAATAGCACTTAGACTTACATATCGCTTCATAGTGTTTTACAGCACTCTCTAAGCAGTTTACAGAATCATCATATTGCTCCCAGCAATCTGGGTCCCCATTTTACTATCCTTGAAAGGATAGAAGGAGGACTCAAGCTTGAACCAGTCAGGATTGAACTCCTGGCTGTGGGCAGAATTAGCCTGCAATATAGAATGGAATGGAATGGAATGGAATGGAATGGAATGGAATAGAATAGAATAGACTAGACTAGACTAGAATAGAATAGAATAGAATAGAATAGAATAGAATAGAATAGAATAGAATAGAATAGTGTGATTGGACACACAAGGAATTTGTCTTGGTGCATATGCTCTCACTGTACATAAAAGAAAAGATATGTTCATCAAGAATCATAAGGTACAACACTTAATGATGGTCATAGGGTACAAATCAGCAATCAGGAAACAATATCAATATAAATTGTAAGGATACAAGCAACAAAATTACAATCATATAATTATAAGTGGAAGGAGATGGATGGTGTGATCGATGAGAAGATTAATAGTATTAATATTACATTCTAACCACTGTGCCATCACGGCTCTTATGCAACTTGTTTTGTTACATGTTGATCTATATTAGTCAATAGAAAATAGACATTTTTTTTTCCTTTTAAACTCCACTGGTTCAGCTGAATTAACAAAAGCATAACGAATCTAGCTCTAGTTTCCTGATATAATTTGCAATGTAATAAGTAATGGATCAAATCTTCCACCTGTGAGTTATTATAAATGCATAAATGGTATGTAGTTAGTAATCCTTTGGATTTCCAGCCCAATAGACCTTTGGCATTGTTTAAAAGCAAAGTTCTATGAAAATATGTCTCAGGGAATTGGATAGGTAAAGGCAAAGGTTCCCCTCTCACATATGTGCTAGTCGTTCCTGACTCTAGGGGGTGGTGCTCATTTCCGTTTCAAAGCTGAAGAGCCAGAGCTGTCCGAAGATGTCTCCGTGGTCATGTGGCCGGCATGATTAAACACCAAAGGTGCATGGAACACTGTGACCTTCCCACCAAAGTTGGTCCCTATTTTTTCTACTTGCATTTTTTATGTGCTTTCGAACTGCTAGGTTGGCAGAAGCTGGGACAAATAACAGGAGTTCACTATGTTACGCGGCACTAGGGATTCGAATCGCTGAACTGCCAACCTTTCGATCGGCAAGCTCAGCGTCTTAGCCACTGAGCCACTGTGTCCCTACAGCTACTGTATCCCTACACAGGGAATTGGATGTAAGAGACTAAATAATATGGCATTCCTTATCCATCTTTAAAAACAAGTAATACTTATTATTACTTTTAATAATAGTATACTGTATTATTGGACCACTTAAGCTCACATACCTGCTATATACCATATTTTTCGGAGTATAAGATGCACCTTTTTTCCCCAAAAAAAGAGGGTGAAAATCTGGGTGCGTCTTATACTCTGAATGTAGCCCCGTCCAGCTTCTCAAATGGAGATTTCAGAGGCTGAAAAAAGCAACAGAAATGAAGCTTCAGAAAAAAAGCCCTCAAACAGAGATTCAGAAAAGAAGCCCCCAAACAGAGCTTCAGAGGCTTTTTTTCTGAAGCTGTTTCGGATGCTTTCAGAGGCAGGAAAAAGAGCAAAAAAAGCAAGGCACAGAGCTCACAACCAAGGAACCTGTTGCTAAAATTCACCTCTGGGAACAGCTGATTGGGGGTATTCTGGGAGGCCTATCCACCTGCCAATCAGTTTTTTTCTTATTTTCCTCCCCAGAAACTAAGGTGCGTCTTATACTCTGAAAAATACAGTATGTTGTAGATGACTCCTGTTTTTTTCTTCTTCTTGGGCTACTGGAACTTTTGGGTTTACTTCAGATGTTTTGGAGGGCCTTAACTGGCTTGTATACTAGAGTGATGCCATGTGGTTCTAATAGTTTGTTGTTTTCTGAGATGTTTTTGGTGTGTGTAATGTTATCCTTTTCATAGCTTGTGTTGGTTGTGCGGTAATGGATCGGATGGTCAGGCATTTTTTAATAACTTTGTGTGGATATCTATTTTGTTCATCTACTGGAAGGATAACATTATAATATCTTAAAATTGTAACACCTTACAATATCCTCACTGACTTTGTTTGAAACAAGCTAAATCCTTATTGCAATGCAGAACTACAAGTTGTTTTCCCCTCCCCTCCCCTTATTTATTGAGTTAATATATTTATTAGATTCATATTCCAACTTGCCTGCCGGAGTTCAAGGTGGCATACACAGTGCTCCTTCCTCTATGAGATTAATTTAATTTAATTTGTACAGCTGTCTAATTCAAAACAATTCAGAGCTGGGCTGAGAGTGACTGACTGTCCCAAAGTGACCGACTAGCTTGGATAGCTAAGTGGAGATTAAAACTTGACTTCCCTTATTCTATTCAAACTCTTTTTACCATAGGAAATGGAGAGAGGATGTTATGGGCAACAATCCACCTTTTTCATCTGGAGTTTATTTCCAGTCTTCTATTCTGAATCAGGCCTGTCTTTAAACAGTTTTTTTTTTTAACCAGACTTAAGTCTTGAATTGGAGAATAAATAAATAAATAAATAAATAAATAAATAAATAAATAAATAAATAAATAAATAAATAAATAAATAAATAAATAAATTTATTTCTATACCGCCCTTCTCCCGAAGGACTCAGAGCGGTGTACAGCCTATTAAAAACACAAAGACAAACATCAGTTAAAAATAATTAAAATTATTATATAATTTCGGCTCAGATTTAAAACCCCAAAAATTTAAAACACCCAATTTAAAAATCATTACATTGATAGCCCGGCTTGGCGGAACAGCAGGGTCTTGAGGGCACAGCGAAATACACGGAGGTCGGAGATCTTACGCATTTCCGGGGGCAGTTCATTCCACAGGGCAGGGGCTCCCACAGAGAAGGTCCTCCCCCTGGTTGTCGCCAGCCGACATAACTTGGCTGATGGCACCCCAGAGAGAAAAAGCTCTCTGCAATCTGACTGGCTGGCTGGCTGCTCTCAGAGGGTCAGATTAGGTAATCATATCTCCTCAGCTCTTATTAAGACTGATACACCACAGGGTTGCTTATTGAATCCCTCACTCTCTACTATGTACATGACCGCATTCCCACTCACACCAGTAATACTATTATTAAATTTGCAGATGATACAACAGTGATGGAACTCATCTCTGGGGGGGATGAGTCTACCTATCTAGATGGGGTGGACCGGTTGCTTTCATGGTGTGGAGACAATAACCTGGTTCTTAACACCAATAAGACCAAGGAGCTTATAGTGGACCATAGAAGGAATAGATCAGACATCCAGCCCTTGTTTATCAATGGAGACCAAGTGGAGCAAGTGGCCAGTTTTAAGTTTCTGGGTGTTATCTTAAAAGAGGGCCTGACTTGGGATGCTCACATTGCAGCATTGGTCAAAAGGGCCCAGCAGAGATTATACTACCTGAGACTTCTCAGGAAACAACAACTGAATGTAAAACTGCTGGTCACCTTCTACCATTGCACCATAGAGAGTATTTTAACTTACTGCATCTGTGTATGGTTTGCCAATTGCATAGTGGCGGATAGGACAGTGCTCCAGAGGGTCAACGTCATTGCCCAGAGGATCATTGGTTACCCTCTCCCCTCTTTGGAAGAGCTTTATAGCTCCCGCTGCCTTAAGAAAGTTCAAAATATTCTTAAAGATCCATCTCATCCTGGGCACCCTTTTTTTGAACTATTACCATCTGGCAGACGGTACAGGTCAATAAAAACAAGGAGAAATCGGCTGAAAAACACCTCCTATCCCAGAGCAGTAACTATATTGAATTCTATTGTATAGTGCAATATTAGCGCAATATCAGGGGGTTTTTAATTCAATTGAATAGAATGTGAAGGATGTGTGCTTCTGTTTTATTTTTTATGTATAATGTACATTGAAGATGGCATTTAATTTCATTGTACGAGGTGCAATGACAATAAAGGAAACTAAACTAAATGATGGGATTTACTGTATCTTTCCCTTAGCATTTATCTCCCCTTTCGCCTAGATGCTTTGCATGAACCTGCACAAAGTCTGATTAATTAGCACATGGTTTTCTCCTAGCTTAATTCTTGCTTCTATGAACATTGCACACTCATGTAATTAGAAAAAGATTGCAGCAGCACTGTTGGGAAACAGTCAGCAAGGCAGGGAGGAGGGGTTAAGCTGGGAACTAGCTTTGAGTCCTTGCACCGCCGCAAGAGGCATAAGCCTAATACTCCCTTCCCCACACTAAGTTCCATAAAACCATATTAATTTGTTCCCATTCGAAGGCAAGCAGTCTGGGGAGAATCCTGTATTTTAGGTAAAACACAATAAAGCAGCTGACTTGAACCTTTCATGAATTGATCTGGCTGCTTGGACCTGACACTTGCCTTGAGAAAATGTGGAGGGCTGATAGCATGGGCGAAAAACTTTGGTTATACGATAGAATTGAATAAATGGCAGAAATTGTGGGATAGGAATTATAAATTAACGATGTCAACCACATATAAAGAGAATTTGTATAAGATGTTTTACAGATGGCATTTACCAGGGCGAGGTTGGCAAAGATGTTTAAAGATAAATCAGCTAAATGTTGGAAGTGCCACTAATGGGTATGAAATAGAGATGGGTTTTGGTTAAGTCAATGTCACCCTTTCCCCCCCTCCCCCCCAAAATAAGATAAAAGAGAAGTCCACACAGGATCCAAAGTAAATAATATAATCCCTTTGTAATGGAGCTTGTAGTCTCAAGGCAGAAAAGAAAACCATTAAATGGAACACTTTCATTTGCCAAGTAGAAGATGGATTCCTCGGATACAAGCGAAATACATTTCTTAATGTGTTGCAGCACAGTATTAGTTTAACAATTGTCTGCAGGTATTTATCCTTAGCCCAGCTCTAAGACATCGCTTCAAAGAAACATGACCAAGGACTTTTTGTAATATAAACAGAAACTTTGAATAGGTCACTGATTTAGTGACACAATTAATTTCCATTATACCAGAGAGCTGTGCTCTAAAGCTTTTTCGCTTCTCACTGATCACCAGGCACTGAGTTGGGGTGGCAGAAAATATCCCAAAGCATTTGACCTTCCCTACTAGATATAATCAGAAAGGCTGCACATGATCTTTACCGGACTGCAGTTGAGCCATCTTCACAAATACTCCTACGGCATCCTTTTTCCAAGCAGAGTGCCTTCCAGCTATATTAGAAAGCACCAGGTTGGAAAAGGTGGTCTTAGAATGTTAACTGAAGATGACATATGACTGAATCCTTGAACTTTATTAGAAACCGTTTATATAAAATGTTCTTCTCCTGCTCTTTTTACTTCACTTTTGCCAGGAAATTGCAGTAGGAGTTGGGCTGGTGGTTATAAATCTTCAGTTTCGGGGGGGGGGGGAATCAGTTCTGTACACTATCACTATAAATTGTGAATAGCAATAGCACTTAGACTTATATACTGCTTCATAGTGTTTTACAGCCCTCCCCTAAGCAGTTTACAGAATCAGCATATTGCCCTCAATGATCGAGTCCACATTTTACCAATCTTGGAAGGATGGAAGAATGAGTTAACCGGCTGGTCAGGATCAAACTTCTGGCAGTTGGCAGAATTAGCCTGTAATACTGCATTCTAACCAGTACATCATCATGACTGTTATATCTATAAAACATGAAACAGATGGACAAAATCTTGTAGTTAGGCCTGATCGTGAGTCTCCAAATGTAGAGCCATATATGGCACCTAGGATTGTCCACATCCACTAATGGTAAATTGCACTTGATTTGTAGGCCCTAATTCAGCACTGTAGAAAACTTTACAAAGGCTTTGAAACAGGAAATCATGCTTTTTGAAACAGGCTAGTCACTTGTATTTTCTGAAAAAGTCATGATGGCCTATGGTTGGAGAGAGATAGATGGTAAGGGAAAATGTCACCCGATTAGCCCATTAGGATGGCCTATTCCAGTGGTGGGTTGCCCCCGGTTCGGACCGGTTTGCAAGAACTGGTAGTAAAACCGGTGGGAGGCTCCACTCACTGACCCAGACATTATCAGAAGTGATCTGAGCATGCGCAGAAGAGTGCACATGTGCAAGCAAAGCAAGCAGGCATGATGCGAAGCAGTAGTAAAGGTAGTACAACCCATCCCTGGCCTATTCCCTATGCAATGATTTGTGGAGAAAGTTCTTTTTGACAGACTAAGTAGGAATGCTTACTAAATATCACTATTAAATCTAAGGACTCTAAGGACTCACCTTACAACGTAATTCAGAATAATGGGTCAAAAAACAGAAGGAGTGAGACCTTCAAAATTTTCATCTCGTGGATATTAAAGGTTTTAAAGTTGAACTGATGGGTTCTAATCCCGTTTCTATTCTATATACTGTAATTACAAGTTTTTGATCTGATTTCAATTTCAAAAAATAGTATAAAGATTCAGTCATGATTTTTCTGATGTTTTGGATAGTACCAGTCCTTTTTTTGTTTTTTTTAATGGTTGCCTCTAACAAGCAGTCTGAAAGTGAGACAATATCCTTGGCTCCAAAATGAGATTGTGTGACATTAGTTAGAACCAAGCCGAATCACAGCAGGACAACCAGTTTAAATATACAAACGGAAGAGTCGGCCATTGGATCTTTAACAATTATCTGTGCATGTGGACTTTCCCCAGTTTTATACATTAAGTAGGAGCCGTGAGTTCTGTTGTAAGAAATGAGTGTCAGTTGTACAATTATCATGAGTGGGGAAGACAAAACTGGAATGAAGCAGCTTTTCAACTATGGATTTTTAGTATATGAGTGCAATGGAGCAGACTGTCCCCAATTTGGGAATGGTTGTCTACCCTACCATGTTGCAAAATCATCTTATATTTTCTGAGTTTGATTGCAACTTGCAGGAAGATAGTGAATACACCACAAAAGGCATCATAATAAAAAAAAAAGTTCAAAGTTGAACTAATTGCAAGAATAGAAACCAGTCTTATTTGCCATTAACATGTTAACTTCTTTTTCATTCATTGGTGACCTACTAATTGTGATACATTAGTTGTTATAAATCGAGTTGCTACTAACGATGAGAATAAAAGATTGATGCTAGTTTGATTATTACTTTTCAATGAGTATGACTGATACATTTATAGAATTGGTTGTATTAATCATCCAAGGATATCTATGCGGGGATCTAAAAAAGTCAAAAAGGTTTGAATGATTTGTTATTGACATCTGCCCCTTCCTATGTGCATCTTACACAAAACATATGTAAAAGGAGGGCTAGGCATCAGTTGTGTCCTTGCAAGCATAGCCTTGAATTTTTTGACTCCTCTTTTTCCTATGAAGTCCTTTCCAACTCTGGTATTCTGCATTCTGAAGCTTGTTAAAGAGAGATCCAACCTAAAAGTACAGAGAAATTTCCTGATTGTGAGAACAATTAATGAATGGATTAGCTTACCTCCCAGAGTTGTGGGTGCTCCATCACTGGAGGTTTTCAAAAATAGGCTGGACAATCATTTGACCAGGATAGCATAAGGTCTCCTGCCTTGAACAGGGAGTTGAACTAGAGGACCTCTGAGGTCCCTTATAATCCTATGATTCTATGTTCTGCAAATATCCTTGTAACCAGTAGTGGGATTCAAATAATTTAACAACAGGTTTTCTGCCCTGATGACCAGCTAGGTAGGTGTGGGCATGGTGGGCATGGCCAGGGGTGTGTGATAGGTAGCACTCGGTCTCCTGCACCACCCTGGGAGCAAAAATGGGTCACAGGGGCGATGTGCTGCTTCCCCCGCACCCCGTTTTGGGCCTAGTAGGCCTCCCTGCAGCCTCCTGGGAGCAAAAATGGGCCACAGGAGGGGGCACCGCCCCCTGTGACCTGTTTTGGGCATAGGAGGCTCCCTGAAGCCTCCTGGGAGTAAAAATGGGCTGTGGGGGAATGTGCCGCACCCCCATGCCCCATTTTAGGCCTAGGAGGCCTCCCTGCACTTACCTGGAAGCCAAAATGGGGCACATGGGGACTCCTGGAAAGGGTAGGGCAGGGCCAGCCAGAAATTTAACTACTGGTTCTCCCAAACTAGCTTGAACTGGCTGAATCCCACCATTGCTTGTAATTGTCCACATGGTGATCTCACTTATGAGATAGAATGAATCCAGGCATCACACAAAATAGACTCCCAAATCTTGCTTTTCAGGGCATACAAATGCCCCAATGTCTGATTTGAAGAGCTTACAACAGAATGAGGCATTCAGACAGATAGGCAGCCATTATGATTACTCTTACCAGGGAAAGGATGTAGTTCTGCTGTTTACATCTCTCTAAGGACTTGATTTTTAAAAAATAAAATGAATTGATTTCACATCTTTTTTTCCCAGAAGGTCAAAATGGTCTACAGCTTACTTGAACCTTCAAACTTCCAGTCAAGTTCTTTTCATGTCCATTTGCTTCTTTTTATTGTGTTGCTTTCTGAGTTCATTCCTTGTACTAGAAGGTCCCCCTGGGTAGTATGAAAGAATGTCTGCTGGCTTTTCAATTTCAGTTTCAAAGTCCAGCCACCCGCTGCTCTGTTTAGCCATCGATCATGTCAATAGCCACAATGAAGTCTCAAGGCAATGGCTTACATTGTGCAAATAGCACCCTTGAAGTGTTTGCAAACATTGGATCCAGAAATGATTTAGCTGGGGGATAAAAAGTATGTGGAGATTTGATACCATAAAATTTTTTTTGTAATATGTGAGATTAAGAAAGCAATGTGATTTTTTAAAAAAAACAACAACATCACCCAGTGGGCATAGCTGGATTTAGAAATTATGTCATGGATTAATCCTTTGCTGAATTCTGTTTTCTTGGAAGATTTGTTCTGTGGTAAATCCATAGAATCCATTCTATCCATTTCATTTCTTACATATTCTCAAATTGCTTTGTGCCGATGTTGTAAAACTTCTTCTATTACTGTAAAATAGCAGAGGGAGCTATCACTCTTTTCCATTGCATGTTTCCCCCTCCCTTTGGAAGTTCCTTGAAAGTCGTGGTAGTGTAGTGATTAGAAAGCAGCATTGCAGTTTAACTCTGCCCACTGCCAGGAGTTTGATCCTGACTGGCTCAAGGTTGACTTAGCTTCCATCCTTCCAATGTCAGTAAAATGAGGACCCAGATAGTTGGGAACAATATCAGTGGTGGGTTGCCCCCGGTTCGGACCAGTTCACAAGAACCAGTAGTAAAACTGGCAGGAGGCTCCGCCCACTGCCCCGGATGTCATTATAGGCAATTTGCACATGCGCAGAAGCTTGGCATGCACAGGTGAGCGAAGCAAGTGTGCGCACACGCGATCCCATTGCGAACTGGCAGTAAAGATAAGTAGAACCCACCCCTGGGCAATATGCTGACTCTGTAAAACTGGTTAGAGAGTGTTGTAAAGCACTATGAAGCAGCATATGAGTCTAGAAACTGGAAGAAGGAATTGTTGCAGCCAATAAACACTTCACAGAATGGTACCAGATTAAAACAAAGATGCTATTTTTCTTGCAGCCATAATCCTTTTGTAAACATTGTGGCAGAGAGAAACAAATGCTATTGTATAAGAAAGAAGTCGGTAAATTTGATAAGCTATTGCCTGATCTCCAGCTTGCCTTGCATAACATCTGAATTCCATTAAATGTACATTCAATATTGCCTATCTGGGTTGCCAGCAGAACTGTAGTTTCAAGAAGGAATATTTCATAGCCAGGAAGTGAAGCCTTCACATGTTTCATACAAAGCATGTACTTTGTCATGAAACTAACTTACTTCTCTTTAGAGATGTTTCAATAGTCATTTGTAGCTATTCCAAGGAATAGTTTGTTTTCAACTTCTGATCCCTTTTCAGGCTGTATCTTAATCTTCTTTTGTCCCTATTTTCATGTATTGTTTCCTGGTGAATCATTGACCCAATAGTGTTCCTTTTTAGATAATTGATTCATTTTCTTAATAATCCTAAAATGTAAAAATAAACCACTGTCACTATCATTCTATAAAATTCTAGTATCTGTTTTGAGTTTAGAAAAAAATTAAGGGTAAGGAACAGTGAGATGGGGAAGATCAATATATCATCTTGAAACTGATTGGATTGGCCTATATATTTCAAGAAATAAAGAAATATTTAAATGATAATAAAAAAAATCTGCTTTGAGTTGAGTTGAGTTCATGATCTTACGAATGTATAGTTCTTTACAGAGGCATCTACAGGAGTGAGGGATCAATTATGACAAAATTATGCATGTAGTGGGGTGATCAAAGACCATCCTCTTGTAATGTGTGTGAGATACATATAATACATGTTATTTAAAAAGTGGGGTTTTTTGGTGTGGAGCCACATCTACCAGTTTTATGTGATTGTTTCCTCCCTGATAGAAGCGCTCTCTCTCTCTCTCTCTCTCTCTCTCTCTCTCTTTTGGTAGAATAATTGCAGGACCCAATCTGGGTCAGTCACTGGGACTGGAGGTTTTGTCTTCTGAGTTTCCAGATTCGTGCTGGAGCCCAACCTCAGGCAACTTCTCTGTGTCATAAATACACGTATTTCCCACTGTCTTCTTCTAGCATGTTTTCTGATTTCCCAGTCTAGCCATCATCTTTGAGTTCAACATGGTTCTCCATGTAAAAAACACTAAGGTCTCTTCTTAATTCCTCAAGAACTAAGCCAAAGCTAACAACAGCATATCTATAATTGTACATCCATAAATGTTAAGGTGTTATTTCATCTCCTACAGATGCAATAGTATAGTTTGTCCACTCAGTAACCTCATAAACCTTATGAACTATATTTAAGTACAATACCTGAGGATTGAAGCAATTGTCCTTTGTTAGTCAAGAGCATGGTTAGCATTTTTAATGTCCAGGATCTCAATGGACAAAGCCAAGATCTTTCTGGTCTGTTTTGTGGGAAATTACTTAAAAATGCTAAGCCTGTTTTATCACTTATAATATTGTTTAAAAAATGTTTCCCACTCAAATTGATGGAAATTATGTCAGTATAATAGTGGTGAGAAATGATTCCATGAATCATAAAAATCTGGCTGGGAGGTAGGGATCTGTATGCATTTCTTCTTATTATTATTTTTTAGTATAATAGTTAAATATAATACCAACTAAACTTCAAAGAAGAAAAGAGACTGGAAAGAATGATTAGAAAGAGTAAGGAAAAAAGGAAGAGAAGAAAACAAACAATCTCTGTGGGGGCACCTACCGTCTGGAATGAGCTCCCCCCAGAGATACGGAGGATCCCGGATCTGCGCACCTTCCGCCGCGCTGTGAAGACTCTTTTATTCCATCAAGCAGGCTTGGCCTAATCTCCTCCCTCTTTTAATATATAAATTTTAAATCTGTTCTTAAATTATTGGGGTGTTTTAATTTGTCTGGGCCAAAAAATGATTTAATTCGATTTTAACTGGTTTTTTAAATTTTTGTATTTATGTATCTTATTGCTTGGCTGTTCACCGCCCTGAGTCCTTCGGGAGTAGGGCGGTATACAAATCAAATAAATAAAATAAAATAAATAAAATAAATAAAATAAAAAGAAAAACAAGACTATAATAAAGAAAGAGAAGAAAGAGAAAAGTAAGGATATAATAAAGGAAGAGAAGAAAGAGAAGAAAAAGTAAGAATATAATAAAAAAAGTGAAAATAACTATATAAAGTAGTGATTTTCATCCAATTTTCATTAACAGTATAAAGAAATTTAGTAAATCTTCATCTTGTCCAAAATTACAAAAACATTTATCTCTTCATTCTATATCCCCACTCTTTTCTCTAAAGAAATCCATAAAACTTCTTTTTTTCAGTCCTGGTGTCAGAGTAATCTATAAAGATATCAGTTATTTCTTTCATTCAAGACTGAAGACAGAATCACCTGGCATTTTAAACCTTGGTATCCCCAAAATCTGTAATGGCTTAGAAGTAGTGAATGAGCAATTTTCAAAAGTAATAACAAAGTGAGGCTTGGAAGTTTAGTGCTTTTTAAATGTTGCCACTGTGGTTATGAGTAAAGTGGCTAATCCCGTCATCTCCTGGTGTTCAAAACCATGGAAAACTCTCAAAGTGTATATTTAATATTGCATGTATTAACAGCAGCGAGGATTGTATTTGCGCAGCATTGGAAAAATGAAGAAATGCCACTAGATGAAGAGATAAGTAAGAAGATACTGGACTGTGCAGAAATGGACAGACTTACATTGAAGATTAAACAGAAAGAAAATACAGAATACTACCAAACATGGAATTTATTTTATCAACAGCTGGAAAAAGAGCCTTGGTACTACAGTGGTTTAAAGCACCCTGTTATTAACACAGCTGCCTGCAATTTACTGCTGGTTCGAATCTCTCCAAGGCTCAAGGTTGACTCAGCCTTCCATCCTTTCTAAGGTAGGTTAAATGAGGACCCAGTTTGTGGGGGCAATAAGCTGACTTTGTATAAATATACAAAAGTATGAAGGCTATTGCTTAACGCACTGTAAGCCGCCCTGAGTCTCTGGAGAAGGGTGGCATATAAATCAAATTTAAAAAAAAAAAAAGGGGGGGTAAAGATTAGCAATATAATTTGTATTGTTAAGCAAAGAAAAGAACCCAGACAACATGATGTTAATTAAGCACTAATTAAATGTAACAGTAGAAAATTAATAAAACATTATTTAAAAAAAAAAACACAGAAAACTCTTATCCTGCAATCTCCTCAGGGGGAAGAATCATCCAGAGCACAAGTGGAGGATCTCCCATCCTTTCCTTATCTGGAGAGGGGATCCAGTCTACTCACCAGTTCCTTGATCTTTGCTGCAGTCTTTTGCAGAGCTACCTTCAGTTCACCATAATTCCTCCAGAAACTTTGCATAATACTAATATTGAAGAAAAATGGTGAGAGGTCTGCTGAGATATCCAGGGATGGCTTGGAATCCTTGTGCCAACTCAATTTTCCATCACATACAGTAGAACACTGTAGAAACTTTGAACTGAGTTCCCCCTTTCCCTCTCTTTTTTTCCCCTTAAACTTTTCTTGAAAATTCCAGAAAATCACACCTGAAGAAAGTTCACAAGTTTTATTTGCACACTTTAGCATAGCATATATGTCAGTTGTTCAGCCAAATGGCTTTTAAATGAAGAAAAAGCTACTTTAGAGACTTCTATGCATTCAGCAGTTAAAGGAAAGGGTGTCGCCCTCAGACACTTCGTGAAATGTTGGAAGATATACTGTAATTTGTTTCGGGAATCCATCTACAGCAAAGTTGATTAACCTCAAATCTTATACAGTAGTGGCCAAAATTGTGGAAATCTTTTGGGGAAAGTGTATTTTCTAAAACTAGCTAATAACACCACTTTTTTTTTAATAGTACCATAAAATTATATATCAATATAGCAAATATGATATAGCAAAAATGTAATGCAATAACTTTTATGAAGGCTTTGCTATTAGAATAGCATTTACAATATAAAGAAGAAAAGTGAAACATGTAGATATACCAAAATTATCAAGTCATTTAATACTTAGTTGGGTAACTTTTAGCATGAATTACGGCCTTACAACGTCTTCCTATGGAGTGAACCAAGTCTTTTACTTCTGCAGCTGTTATAATGTGAAACCAAGATTGAATGATTGCATCTATTAACTGGGATTTATTGCTGGGTCTCTTCTGACTAACAAGTTTCTTTAGATAGATTTTCAATTGGGTTAAGGTCTGGGTTATTCCCAACCCATTCCAGCGTTGGAATATGATTATCTTGAAACTCCCCCAAAAAGATTATTAGCCATCAAACCTCAAAAACACCCTTTTCCCAAAAGGTTTCCACAATTTTGGCCATTACTGTATATGCCAATGTGCTTCTTTTCTCACAAGAGTATGCAAGTTAATTAACTAGTTTTATATTATGTTCAAGACACTTTCAACATTCAGATTCCCTGTGGGATATATAAGGTACCCTGAGGCATTCCTCTAGAAAGTATCCACATGGGGTTCTTTTAAGAAATACAGAAAGTCACTTTGCTTGCTAATCCTCCTAAAATAAAATTACTCCTAGAGAAAGAAAAGTTTTTACTAGAGTCACATATAATATGCTACCATCTTCAATTATGGAGAACAACTTTAGCATCTGAACTACACTAAAGAACACATTGTGTAAGCATAACAAAATATTCTAAGAAATCTTACAGCTTGGTTTATGTTTAAGACCAGGGACATTCAGATCTTAGCCTGCTCTCATCCACAAAAGGTCATTGGTGGATGTTAGGCCAAACATTATGTCTCATCCTATCCAATCTCACAGGTTTATGAAGCAGGGAAAATTGGAAGAAATGTGAAATGTGCAGTACTTGCAGTTGCTAGGAGAAAAACATGTGAGATATATATACCCAACTGATAACATAAATAAATCATGATGAATATAAACAACAACATTACAGAAGCAAAAGCTTAGGCCACATTTCCTTTCTTGAAAGCTCATGAGCAAAAAGGTTTCCAAGTATGTTTTGACTCAGTACACCCAAATTAATTAATTATAGTATTTTGTTTGTGTGTGTCTCACTGTTTTAATTAGTTTATCTGCAATTTTTATCTCGTGTATCTCTTTGTTATGGACATTCTTTGGTCTATGACTATAAATTATTTATTTAGGAGGAGCCCTGGTGGTGCAGTGGTTAGAAGGCAGTATTGCAGGCTAACTGAACCCACAGCCCAGAGATCGATCCTGACTGGCTCAGGGTTGACTCAGCCTTCCATCCTTCTGAGGCTGGTAAACTGAGGACCCAGATTGTTGTGGGCAATAGGCTGACATTGCAAACAGCCCAGAGGGGCTGTTGTTCTGACCTAAGCCTCCTGAGTCAGTAAAACACACGAGTAATCCCAAAAACCTGTTTTATTTTAACAGCTGTGAATTCTGTTCATTCACAGATGAGTCTCAAATAGTTGTAAAGAGTCCTTCGGGATAAGGTTGAAAATCACCCACCTTTATCTCCCTTGACATGCTGCCAAAGACCTAATCGGCAAAGCCACAGAGAGTCCAGAATCAAACAGAGCTTCTGACTTTAAACTCCACAGAATTAACAACAGTGCTTCCTGCAAGGGCCCACATGCCTTTGCTCCTCTTTTAAGTCTTATGGGAAGGGCCAATCATCTCCAAGCCTTACTCCCAAGACGTCCCTTTTGTTTTAACTGTTCTTGCCTTCTGGCAGCTCTGCGCATGAGCGCCCTGAAAAAAGGCTCCCCCTGTTCTGCTGCCTTGCTGAGGTCTGACTCTGGAGGCTCTGGACGCAGCACGTACCTCCCAGATGGCCCTTTCTCTGCCTCCGATGCAGAGCCCTCATCCGAGCCTTCCACAGGCTCCAGGACTGGCCCATGTTTCTCCCCAGCCTCCTCACTGTCCGCAGGCTGCTGGCAGACCACAACAGCTATAAAGCACTGTAACAGTAATGTTATTACTATTTATTTATTTATTTATTTATTTATTTATTTATTTATTTATTTATTTATAAACCTACCTTCTTTCACAGATATCATTTATCCCTATCTGATAAAATATTCAGATTGTCCAGTGGAACTTTATCTGGACAATGGACATTTTGAAAACACATGGGATGGGAAGAAACACCTTCACATTTTTTTTAGTGCAAGACTAAATACAGTGATTGAATGCAAGTAAGACTGATTCATGCAGTGGTATTCAACACTAGTAGCTTAAAGCTGATTTATTGTCCAATTCCAGTTCAGTTTGTTTTAGTTGTTGTGGGTAATGCTGGCCAGAAGAAGGAAGAAAGGTTGAGAAAAATTGAATAAGATGTACAGTAGTGGCTAAAATTGTGAAAACCTTTTGAGAACACTGTATTTTTGAGGTTTGATGGCTAATAACACCATTTTTGGGGGGAATATCAAGATATTCATATTCCATGGCTGGAATGACCTGGGAATAGTCTAGACTTTAACTCAATTGAAAATCTATGGAGCCGACTAAAGAAACTTGTTAGTCAGAAGCGACCCAGCAATAAAACCCAGTTAATAGAAGTAATCATTCAATCTTGGCTTCACATTATAACAGCTGCAGAACTAAAAGACTTGGGAAGACGTTGTAAGGCCGTAATTCATGCTAAAGGTTACCCAACTAAGTATTAACTGACATGGTGTTAATGTTTATATATCTCATTTTTTCTACGTGTTTCACTTTTCTTATTTATACTATAACTGCTATTCTAATAGCAAATCCTTCATAAAAGTTATTGTATTACATTCATGATTAAATTATCTTTCCATTGATATATAATTTTATGGTAGTACTCCCAAAAAAAGTGGTGTTATTAGCTAGTTTTAGAAAATACACTTTTCCCAAAAGGTTTCCACAATTTTGGCCACTACTGTAGACATACTAAGAAAAATATCCAAACAGTTTCCAGCCAACAGCTGGAGAAGCCATTCTTTAGCACATTATCCCTTCAGAGTTTTCTAGCCAGGACAGAATAAGTTCATTTCTTTTCAAGATCAGCATATTGCAGTGAAGATACTTAAGTGTGTTACACAAAGCAAGTTCCAGTGATATCTTTATTAACAGTGTGCCAACATTTTTTCTTGCATTTCTTTTTTTAAAAAACTTCATTATGAATATCATGGAATTTGTTTTGGATTTTTCATGAAATCTTTACAGGTATTCTTGGACTCACAAAAATATAAGAGATTCATCCCTTAAAACTAATAAGTGTGCTTGAGTTCTAACTCCTATTATTTCCACCAATTCACTCTAGGTTCTATCATCTCTGATTCAGACATGTCTAAGGATTCGAAATTTGGAATTCCCAGATTGTTAAAAATGCTAATCTTATTAGAATGACAAGAGAATTAAAACGAAAGGCATTTTTAAGCAAGCCTTTCCCCCTCCATCAATCACCTGTCTAGCCCCACTGATTTATATATGAACTCACGTATAATCCCAAATTATATGATTCCATTACTCCAAATGCAGTTAATTCTGCCACAATCGATCAACCAATAGGCCCAGTTAATTACACAATTTGTTTTATATATATATATTTTAAACACACACACATTAGCTGGTCGCCCGTGCTTCGCTACGAAATGTGATCGGGCGTGATAAATTGACATTTAAATGTAGAGTGTGTAACTCTGTAGCATCAGAGCATGTTAATATAAGGCAGCTAGCAATTGGAACAGAGGGGGAAGGGGAGTAGAATGTCCCAACCCGCAGGCTGGATGAGTCATGTGCTAGCCACACCCATGCCCAGTTTACCAAAGGGGTAGCATCAGAGCATGTTAATATAAGGCAATTGGCAGTTGGGACAGAGTTCCTTTCAGGTGGGGAGGGGGAGTAGTATGTCTACCTCCTTAGCATCAGAGCGTGTGAATATAATACTGTATATGAAATAGTAATGATCTGATGGTCATTTCAAAACATCCTTTCTTAGCAAGCACCTAGAAGCCAAGAGGAACATATGTGCCAAATTTCAAGTTTGTAGGCTTTACCGTTCTGGAGATTTCATGAGTGAGTGGTATTTGACTTTTATATATATAGGTGGGGGTGTGCGCAATCTGGTTTATACCATTGAGTTTCATTATTTCCTGGTCTTCTTCCCAAGCAATCCACCCATCACATGTTCAGTAAGCTTCTGGGATTCTCTTTCTCGGATGTGAGTCCCTCTTTGTGAAGTGGGGCCGTGGGGTGCAGATGGGTTTGCTGACTGCGTACCTGGCTCCCTGCCACATGGCAGCGACCCTGCCCGAGCTACTCGACGTCATTGCCGGGGTGGCGGTTGACACCCCCAGACTTATTGTCATGGGGGATTTCAACCTTCCGTCTGCGGGTGAGGCGTCAGAGGCGGCTCGGGAGTTCATGGCTTCCATGACGGCCATGGACCTGACCCAGTTAGTTCAAGGCCCGACTCACATAGGGGGACACACTCTGGACCTGATTTTTGTCTCTGGTCAGTGGTTGAATGATCTTGGTAGAGGGGACCTAGACATCAAACCCTTGTCATGGACAGATCATTCGCTCCTTCACTTGGACTTTCCTACCGCTTTCCCCCGCCGCAGGGAGACGGAACCGACCAAATGGTTCCGTCCCAGGCGCCTGATGGACCCCGAAAGGTTCCTGACGGAGCTTGGGCCGTTTCCTGAGACTCTGGCACACGACTCGACTGAAGAGCTGGTGGCCGCCTGGGAGAGTGCGGCCACCGGAGCTTTGGACCGCGTCGTGCCTTTGCGGCCTCTGACCCGATGCCAATCTCAATTGGCTCCTTGGTTCTCTGAGGAGCTGAGAGAGATGAAGCGTCGGAAAAGACGCCTAGAGAGCATTTGGAGGACTAGTCAATCTGATTCCGACCGGACACAGGTGAGGTCTTATATCAAGACCTACCTAGTGGCGATAAAAGCGGCGAAATCTAATCATTTTTCCGCTCTTATCGCATCTGCAGAGAACCGCCCAGCCGCCCTGTTTAGGGTGACCCACTCCCTTCTTCGGGGGGGAGTGCGGGAAGATCCCTTACAAGGCCGCGCTGAGGATTTTGTGCAATTCCTGCATGATAAAGTCGCTCGGATTCGGGATGGCTTGGACTCCGATTGGATGAGTCCAGGGGAGGAGACAGGGGCAGGCCTTGAGAATATTATCTGGGAGGAGTTTGATCCTGTGGCTCCCGAGGATGTGGACAGGGTTCTGGGTAGGATTAGTGCCGCCACATGTTTATTGGACCCGTGTCCCTCCTGGTTGGTACTGGCCTCCCGGGAGGTTACACGAGGCTGGCTCCAGGGGATTATAACTGCTTCTCTGAGTGAGGGTGCCTTTCCCGCCGCCTTGAAAGAGGCGGTGGTGAGGCCCCTCCTCAAGAAGCCTTCCCTGGACCCGGCTGAATTAGCTAACTACCGTCCGGTCTCCAACCTTCGTTTTGTGGCGAAGGTTGTTGAGAGTGTGGTGGCACGACAACTGCCCGGGCACCTGGATGAAGCTATCTATCTAGACCCGTGCCAGTCGGGCTTCAGGCAGGGGCACAGCACAGAAACGGCATTGGTCGCGTTGGTGGATGATCTCTGGAGGGCTCGGGACAGGGGTTGCTCCTCTGTCCTAGTCCTATTAGATCTCTCAGCGGCTTTTGATACCATCGACCATGGTATCATGCTGCGGCGGTTAAGAGGGTTAGGAATAGGGGGCACCATTCTGCGGTGGTTCTCCTCCTTCCTCTCCGACCGCTCGCAGTTCGTGTTGGCAGGGGGGCAGAGGTCGACCTCGAGGCATCTCGCATGGGGAGTGCCACAAGGGTCGGTCCTCTCGCCCCTTCTGTTCAACATTTATGTGAAGCCACTGGGTGAGATCATCCGTGGTTTTGGGGTGAAGTGTCATCTGTACGCTGATGATACTCAGCTGTACATCTCCACCCCAGACCACCCCAACGATGCCCTTGATGTGATGTCTCGCTGCCTGGAGGCCGTGCGGGTCTGGATGGGGAGGAACAGGCTCAGACTCAACCCGTCCAAGACCGAGTGGCTGTGGCTGCCGGCGTCCCGATATAGTCAGCAGGTGCCATCGCTGACTATTGGGGGTGAATCTTTGCCCCCCACAGAGAGGGCTCGCAATCTGGGTGTCCTCCTGGATACACGGCTGTCTTTAGAAGAGCATATGACGGCCGTGGCCAGGGGGGCCTTTTATCAGGTTCGCCTGATCCGCCAGTTGCGGCCCTTTCTGAACCGGGACGCCTTGCGCACGGTCACTCATGCCCTTGTCACCTCCCGGCTGGACTATTGTAATGCTCTCTACATGGGGCTCCCCTTGAAGAGCACTCGGAGGCTCCAACTGGTCCAGAATGCGGCCGCGCGGGTGGTTATGGGCGCAACTCGTTGTGCCCGCGTGACACCCCTCCTGCGCGAGCTGCACTGGCTCCCAGTGGTCTTCCGGGTGCGATTCAAGGTGTTGGTTACCACCTTTAAAGCGCTCCATGGCATAGGACCCGGGTACTTTCGAGACCGTCTTCTGCCACCAATAGCCTCCCACCGACCAGTCCGCTCCCACAGAGAGGGTCTCCTCAGGGTGCCATCAGCCAAGTTATGTCGGCTGGCAACGCCCAGGGGGAGGGCCTTTTCTGTGGGAGCCCCAGCCCTGTGGAATGAACTGCCCCCGGAAATACGCAAGATCTCCGACCTCCGAGTGTTTCGTTGCGCACTGAAGACCCTGTTATTCCGCCAGGCAGGGCTATCAACTTAATAATTTTAATTGGGGTATTTTAAATGTTTGGGGTTTTAAATCGGCCAAATCTATGTAATTATTTTAATTTTTAATTATTGTTGTGTGTTGTGTTTTTAAATTGGCTGTACACCGCCCTGAGTCCTTCGGGAGAAGGGCGGTATAGAAATAAAATTATTTATTTATTTATTTATTTATTTCTTAAAAAAAGAAGGAGAAGGAGAAGGAGAAGGAGAAGGAGAAGGAGAAGGAGAAGGAGAAGGAGAAGGAGAAGGAGAAGGAGAAGGAGAAGAAGAAGAGGAGGAGGAAGAGGAAGAGGAAGAAGAGGAAGAAGAGGAAGAAGAAGAAGAGGAGGAGGAGTAGTATTCTTCCTCTCTCCCCATTCCAATACTCTCTTTTTTAAGCCCTGGAGCAATGAGAATGGGTTGGAAAATCACTGCATTTTTACTACCGTTGATAGCAACAAGAAAAAAAAACACTATTTTCTGCTCTCCTTTGATAGAAAGCAGGGGGGTCTGCAGGAGACAAGTGTAATAAAAACATTTAAAATATGCTACTGTTAATCCATTGATCTATCACTTTATCAAGGGTTCAGGTTGGTGCTAATGCTTAATTTCCATGCAAAAAACAAAACAAAAACAAGAACCATTATTAGCTAATAATCTTTATCTCCCTAAATTCTGATCATTATCACAATGTTATATTTGGCATGTTTCTAAAGACAAATATTTGCTAATAGCCAATGAATTTATTTATTTTGTATGCAAGTATCGATCCAGGGAAAGTTGTCTGAAGATTGTTTGAAATTGTCTGAAGTTTGATTCGTTGCAACTGAACTACTTTGCTGTTGTTGTTGTTAGTTTGAGAGATGTTTCACTGCCCATCCAGACACCTTCCCCAGTCAGTTATATGCAAGTAGATATTTTACATGAAGCATCATCCTGAACTATCAGAGTAACATAAGCAACTTTGGTATTGATAACATAAGTTATCAATACCAAAGAACAGGAGCTCATATTTCTAGTGGAAACTAGACTGTGTTGTTTCTTCTCTGTGTCATATAATATATGTGATTATGTGGGTATATGCATAATTTTTAGTTATTTATTTATTTAGTCATGTTTATGTAGTGTATAGTGTTTATGTAGTGTATGTTTATGTAGTGTAGTGGTTTAGTGGCTAAGACATCGAGCTTGTCGATCGAAAGGTCGGCAGTTCAGAGGTTTGAATCCCTAGTGCCGTGTAACAGAGTGAGCTCCCATTACTTGTCCCAGCTTCTACCAACCTAGCAGTTCAAAAGCACATAAAAATGCAAGTAGAAAAATAGGGACCACCTTTGGTGGGGAGGGAACAGCGTTCCATGCACCTTTGTCATTTAGTCATGCCGATCACATGACCACGGAGACGTCTTTGGACATCACTGGCTCTTCGGCTTTGAAATGGAGATGAGCACTGCCCCCTAGAGTCGGGAACGACTGGCACGTATGTGCGAGGGGAACCTTTACCTTTACCCAGTGGTGGGTTCCTCCCGGTTTGGCCCGGTTCCCCCGAGCCGGTAGCGGTGACGATATGATCCACCTCTGCCTTTACCTTTATGTAGTGTATATTGGAGGTGGTGACCCTTTAAGAACTATGCAATGAAAATTCATTTTAATGTATGACGATTAGTGCACATTTAAAGTGACAATAAGTTATCCTAAGTCTAATACACCCACCCACATGGGCCGTCTTTCACTATGCAGAGTTTAATGTTTAGGATTGCTAAAAGGGGTATATTAAAGCAGACTATGGTAAATACTCTGTGATACTTTGAAAAAATAAATTGTTTAAAGCTATGAGCTACTTGGGAGTTATACAAACAATTTCTAGCTAATGTACTTCCAAAATGTCTTATTTGATCTTCATGTGCATACGAGTTTGCAAACCTTCTTTTTAAACATGTCTATTGCTTAGCTATGCCACATTCGTTTTCTCCTGTCCGTGGAGCAAGGAATTTCTGCTTCTTCACGTAGCATGAAATGAGCCTCCTAAAACCAAGCATTGTGGGATAAAATAGAACTTTAGTGAAAAATTGTATAATCTCAGCTCAAGTCTCAGCCTTGGGCCCATCTCCAAGCAAAGTACTTTTACTTGGTATGCAATTCACCATTGGAAGATTTTCCTCAAATCTTTGGAGGGCGACCTGTAGTAAAGATGCCCTAATCCTACTCTGCAAAGTTAAGCTAAATGGATAGCTACAAACAGTTTGAAGGCCAGTGGAATCTTCCATTCTCCTTTTGATTGAAAGAAAGAATAGCTGCAGGATTTTTAGCCCTTTCTGGGTAGCAAATAAAAAAAAGTGCGGTCTTCAATTCCCAATTGAATGAATTATCATCTCAAGATAGCTAAAGCAAGCCATCTGTTCAAACATCTTCCCATTAATAATTCCAATAGAGGAGAATATATGTAGCTCAGGGTTGAACTGTGGAGTCATCAAGCAAGCAAGTTCAAAGAGCACCAAGGATTCCACATTAATAATTCTATTCATGTTTTTAGGTATTTTTTGAAAATGCCATCATATTTGTTTTACTGTAGTTTGCTTAGAGCTGGGGGGTTTTGTAGAAGGGGAAAGAAGAGTGCTCTTTAGGCCTATCGGTGTCTGTGTTGGAATGACAGTATCTACAGTAGTGGCCAAAATTGTGGAAATCTTTTGGGGAAAGTGTATTTTCTAAAAGTAGCTAATAACACCACCTTTTTTGGGAGCAGTACCATAAAATTATATATCGATAGAAAGATAATTTAATCAAGAATGTAATGCAATAACTTTTATGAAGGATTTGCTATTAGAATAGCAGTTACAGTATAAAGAAGAAAAGTGAAACATGTAGAAAAAACGAGATATAAAAAATGATCACCATAGAAAAAAACAAGATATACAAAAATGATCACCATGTCAGTTAATACTTAGTTGGGTAAACTTTAGCATGAATTATAGCCTTACAACATCTTCCCATGGAGTGGACCAAGTCTTTTAGTTCTGCAGCTGTTATAATGTGAAACCAAGATTGAATGTTTGCTTCTATTAACTAGGTTTTATTGCTGGGTCGCTTCTGACTAAGAAGTTTCTTTAGTCGGCTCCATAGATTTTCAATTGAGTTAAGGTCTGGGCCATTCCAGCAATGGAATATGATTATCCTGAAACTAAAAAAAAAAAAAAAAAAAAAAAGTGGTGTTATTAGCCATCAAACCTCAAAATTGCACTTTTCCCAAAAGATTTCCACAATTTTGGCCACTACTGTGCATAGATTAGCACCACCATAGACCTGCCTACAATATTTGAGTAGGTGAAGGAGCCTTGGTAGTACAGGGGTTTAAGGCACCCTGTTATTAAGCTTATTAAGACCAGCTGCCTGCAATTACTGCAGGGTTCGAATCTCGCCAAGGCTCAAGGTTGACTCAGCCTTCCATCCTTTCTAAGGTGGGTGAAATGAGGACCCAGTTTGTGGGGGCAATAAGCTGACTTTGTATAAATATACAAAAGGATGAAGGCTATTGCTGAGCACATTGTAAGCCGCCCTGAGTCTTCGGAGAAGGGCGGCATATAAATCAAATTAAAAAAAAAAGGATGTCTCCCTATACTTGTCCTTTTATTCAGGTATAAGCCCAGAAAAGCTGATACAGCAGTTCTTGGGTGCATCCAATTCTTCAGTGAAAACACATTTTGTCCTAGTCTAAAAAAAAAAAAAGTCAATTGAGTGTCCTCCAGATGTTTTGGGGATCATATGAACCTTTCCCAGTGGCATGAAGCAAAGAGCCTTTCCCCCAAACCATCCTGAAATTGGATTCATTAATCACACTAAGCTATAACTTCCCTGGGGCTTGTTTCCATTGGGCTGTACTAACTCACGGTTGCAATTCGTAAAGCATGGTTTATATCTTATTGTGCTGTGTTGAAGTAGACAACTGAAGTTTGTTTGGTAAAAAATTATGATGAGAAATCATTGCTCAGTGCAGTATGTTAACCCAGTGTCAGGGTTCTGATGGCTGCCCTAATTACATCATGAGTCTCAAGCCAAGCTTCCAAAGAAATCCAGTTATTTATTAGGAGCTTCATGTTGGCACTTTCCCAAGTGAAGTCAGCTCTGACCCTACGTAATTTACACTCCAATTATGACCCTGTTTCCCCTCTCCCCCCAGGGTGTGTCATCAATCATATTCGCCAAAGGAGCAATTTTTGTAGAGGTAACTCCCCTTCGACTGCTGTAGGTATCCCTGAGATACAGCCTTGAGGGAGATAAGCATGGAATGTGCATCTGTTTTTGGCTGCAGCTCAGTTTCACCAGTTTCCCATGCCCCCTGGCCTATGGCGATTCGAGAGCAGGCTAGGGATGCTTTGAGAGTTAACACTTAGACTGTGTGTAACAAACGAAGGGCCCATAAATCTGTGGACTGATCTGGGTGAGTTGAGATTCATCAGTTCTGATGCTACTTACCTTAGCATCTCTTCTTTACATTTATATACTGACACATGGGGTCATTGGTTAGGAATAAATGGGAACAAATAATTATCTACATCCTTTTCAGATCAGAATGTTGCTTATTCGCAAGAGCAAATAGCTAAAAGTTTCCCCTCTATAAAATAATTAAATCCTGGGTCTAATTTATTTAGCTGTATCCAGAAAAGTGAATGCATACTGATTATCATAATGGTATCAGTTGCATAAAACAAAGTAAAATAAATACACAGGAATGTGAGAGGAAGAACAGGAACACAATGTAACTAGTGGAAAGTCAAGGTGAGGTCAATTCATAGCAAATTATCACAGGAGAGAGAAAAAAACATTTTATACTTTTTATTATGTATCGGAGGTATCTTTTTGTCAGAAAGGTGTCAGCGTTCAATTTTTCTGGAAGGAAGATAAAGCCCAATATATAAAATTAATGTACAACTCTGTATTTCACACTGATAGAAACAGCTTTACCACTAGAAAGGCAAGGATATATTTTAGCTTTTCTCGCCCAACTTTCTTCTCCTTAGATAAGGCACCTAATAGAATCCTGCCTAATGCTGATTCTTAAGCAACAGAGGGGATATTTTAAGGCATGTCTGCCTTAAGCTCATAATGTTTTATAAAAGTTATTGAAAACAAAACTGCACAATCCATCTTGCACGGTCCAAATGTATTATTTGTCCTGTACACACAGAAGGCTGCGAATACATTGAATAATATGCAGTGTAATAAATAGACACTTTAGAATCACCAGGTACATTGACCTTCATTTTAGAAGGACATTTCATACATATTCTACAGATGAAAACTGGGAGGAGGGGGAGGAGGTTGGTGGTAGCCGTGGTTCTGATCAAGAACCACGACTGAATGACCATGGTGGCATCCTAAATAGCACAATGCCAATGGCACACTGCCACAGAAAATGGCAGCATAGGTGTCATGCCATGAGCAACTCGTTTCTTTCTGTCACAATGGCATTGATATTCTTGGAAGCCATTTTAGATCTCTCCTCTCTCCATGCCAACTTCTTTGTTTGTTACAGCCTTAGCTATCCAAGTGGACTGGACTTATTTATATGCAGCATTTTTGCTTTCTTTTTAATTTGGTGGTATATGTAGCTTTTATTTTATGTGTGAAGGGTCCCAAAAGTGCTTTTTCAAAAGGCAACTGGATCGTTTTTTTTCCCTTGAGGATGAAGAAGACATTTTGCTTCTTATCTGAGAAGCTTCATTGGTTCTGGAAGGATGGTGGGGCTATTGAAAGGATTCGTTCAGAATGAATCCTTCCATCGGCCACCATCTTCCCAGAACCGATGAAGCTTCTCGAATGAGAAGCAAAACTTCTTCTTATTATTCTTCCTCAAGGAACAAAATAGTCCAGTTGCCTTTTGAAAAAGCACCTTTGGGACAACTATGACCTGGATGACTGAGAATCTCCACAGACATCTGTGAAGTTGGGAGGAAGTTGGGCTTGTGCATAGCTGATGAACTTCATTGTTTTGCTAATCTTTTCACCTTCTATGTGATAATAGATTGCATTATTATTTACTGTTGGTAAGCACTCTTCCTGTCTTTTAGATGCAATCCTTTATTACAATTCAGGCTGCATTTCTCATTTGAAGAAGGGAAAGCATCAATGGAAAAGGATGAGCTGGATTAGAAACTTCATAAATGTTATACTTCCCAAGAGTAAAACCTGAACCATCAAAAATTGAACATGGATCCTAATTATTGATACTAGGGTCTTTATTCAGTTTATGATGAATGGTTCAGAGTTTAGACTGCAATGCTATGGTACTTAGGAAGATATTCATAGGATCAGTGGTGAAATTCAATTTTTTTTTACTACTGGTTCTGTGGGCATGGCTTGGTGGGTGTGGTGTGGCTTGGTGGATGTGGCAGGGGAAGGATACTGCAAAATCACCATTCCCTCCCCACTCCTGGGAAAAGGATATTGCAAAATCTCCATTCCCACCCCACTCTGGGGCCAGCCAGGGGTGGCATTTGCTGGTTCTCCGAACTACTCAAAATTTCTGCTACTGGTTCTCCAAAATCTGTCAGAATCTGCTGGATTTCACCCCTACATAGGATATATTGGAATTTCCCCCCATAAATTTGAAGAATGACAGAGAAAGGAGGCATTGTACCTGAGAAATCTTATTCTTATTTAATTTGTCTGCTTTTCATCCTATCTATGAAAGATAGACTGTGGTACTGGCCTGAATAATTTCTATTGTTTACTGTCAGATGGGCTTTTTTTTTTTCTTTTCTAAAAAAATATATATGCCATTTTAAGATCTAAACCTCAAATTGTATTTCAAAATAGCTATTGAATTTCGGGCATATTTCCTAAACTACTGTGCTAGAGGAGGTATATTCCATCGTTATGGCTACTTATTGATAAGCAATATGTGGAACAGTTTTAAATAATATTCAAACTTAACCCACACAATCCATATGTTTTTTACATAAATAACCGAATGCAGGTGTAATAAAGCAAAGCTAGAGAGAATTTATCATCTAACTATGGCAGGTAAACAGATTGCATTAAGAACATTCAATTAGGACTAAAAGAAAAGCAGTAATTGCAATTGAATTTGCTGCATGGCTCCCAATATTAACTCATTCTTCTGCTTGTATATTTTCAGAGGCAGGTTCCACAAATCTATATGTCAGTTAAGCTAGTAAAGAAGAAAAACAAAATCAATCCTAGCTTTGATGGACCAGTGAGTCACTAGGGGGAAAGTAAATAAAATTTTCCAAAAAAGAGCTCAAAAGCCTTGAAAATAGAGCAGATCTCCTCTAGCCCAGGGGCCTCCAACTTTTTCAACGTTAAGACTTGTGGACTTCAACTCCCAGAATTCCCCAGCCAGCTGGGGAGACTCCTGCTCTAGCTTCTCTACCTTAGTAGACCTATGGCTGCAGACCGCTCCCAGGTGCTTTGGAGAATAGCTTGGCTCCCTCTTCTTTGTGGCAGCCCCTGAGATGTTGGAACATTGCTATCATGTCTCCCCTAGTCCTTCTTTTCATTAAACTAGACATACCCAGTTCCTGCAACCGTTCTTCATATGTTTTAGCCTCCAGTCCCCTAATCATCTCTGTTGCTCTTCTCTGCACTCTTTCTAGAGTCTCCACATCTTTTTCACATTGTGGCGACCAACACTGAATGCCGTATTCCAAGTGTGGCCTTACCAAGGCATTATAAAGTGGTATTAACACTTCATGTGATCTTGATTCTATCCCTCTGTTTATGCAGCCTAGAACAACTTTTCATCTTGCACAGGCCATTGTGAATTAGCGGGAGTTCCATATATGACAAAGCTAATGTTGCATTACAAAACTCTTTTCCACTGACCGTCACTTATGCACATTCCACTAAGTTTAAACTGGCTTTTCTGGCCATGGTGCCCCTCCCCCTATATTTTATTTTATTTATTTATTTATTTTATTTGTCAAACATATATAAGATGACAGATATAAATATAAACATGATTATGAATACAGGAAATGGATACGTATAAGAAGTATGTAAGACACTTACAGACCTCTTAGGAATGGGATGAGGTCAACAGTAGACAGTCTAAGACAGGGGTCGGCAACCTTAAACACTCAAAGAGCCACAAAGGTCCTAACTGGAAGCCCCCGTTCAATTCTGGAGCCGACCGGAAGTCCGGTCCCCCGCCCCAGTCTCCTCCTAGCACAGCGTCCTTTTTCCTCTGTCGACTGGAAGTCAGTTCCCCCACCATAGAGTCTCCTCCTAACATGGCATCCTTTTTCCTCTACCTGTCCTAACCGAAAGCCCTATCAATTGTGGAGCCGACCAGCCACAGGGAGGTACAGCAGAGGGATGAAAGAGCCACATGTGGCTCCAGAGCCATGGGTTGCTGACCCTTGATCTAAGGTTAAAGTTTTGGGGATTTGGGGAAGAAACCACAGAGTCAGGTAGTGCATTCCAGGCATTGACCACTCTGTTGCTGAAGTCGCATTTCCTGCAATCATATTTTCAATATATTTTGAATATACTGTATATTCTGACTATATATTGAACTTCTATTCCTAACCACCCAAAGCAACAGTTATAAGCCTCAAAATATTTTTGAACATAAAGCAGCTCATCAAACAAATAAGTTTGGGAGGAGAGCAATATCAAGGACAAATGCACCCACTAAAAATTTATTGGTCTTTCCTGCTACCCAAATCCTGCTGGATGAGATCAGTCGTTCTCACTCTTTCAGAGTACTCAGCTTCAGCTACAGCTAAAGGACAAGGAACTCGGATTAGTATTTTTTAAATTGTCTATCCGTATCTGTATCCATTCCAAACTCTTAAAACAAAAGGACAAGTTTATGAGACCGCTTATCTGATCTGTTCTAAAGGAGGACGTGATGCAATTGGCACAGGAAAATCAAGGTAGGAAGGTTAAGGAAAGGGGCAGAGAAGGTTAACAGGGAAGCAATGAGGGACAAATCAGAATTGTAAGGTGGGTAGTTAAATAGATCAAATAAATAAGCAAACAAATGGCTTGTAGGCCATAATGACCAACAGGGTCAATACAGTAAACCCAACTTCAATTTTATTCCTGTCTGGGAGGCTTACAAATTACCACAACAAACAGATGTTTAAAGAATTGCACTGAGCTGCTAAAACAAGGAGGGGAGAATTATGGCAATGGACTGACATTATGAGTAAATGAATTACTTGAGACCTGAGAGGAAACCTAAGGGAGAACAGTAGGATGAGTGAATCAATATGAGGTCTTCATGATGAAGAACAGAATTTCTTAGGTCAAGTTCTTTTCAGATGATTTAAACCAGGGGTGTCTAACCTGCAGCCTAGAGGCCACATGGGGCCCTGGACCACTAGTAATGTGGCCTCACAAGGTAATAAAAACATTAAAACATAAGGTTTTTTAAAATTTATATACATTAACTTTATTCTATATTTTATACAGTATGTGGCCCAAGACAATTCCTCTTCACTCAGTGCAGCCCAGCCAAGCCAAAAGATTGGACAACGATATTTTAAATACTTCCAGTTTTTGCACTCCAGGTCAAGGGGATGACTTCATTCCATTTTTCTTTCTCCCAAACTTTCTCTTTTCCTCACTTCTTCTCAAAAAGGTCAGCAACCAGTTGTCAGAATCAAAATCGCATGCTTGAGAGGGATTACGGGACCTCACCTTCAGTCAGGCTGGTTGCTGCTGCTGGGAATTGCAGGTAAATCGCATCTGGAAATGACATATGTTATCTCTTCTTCACGTATTTCTTCCCTGTTAACTTTTGCCTTTGTTTTTCTTCATCTTACTCTGTTGTTTTCCCTTGTGCAAAATATTAGTCTGTAAATTAACTGGGCAGATCCATAAAGTACACTGTCTTTTGAAGAGATTCTCTAAGATAAATAAACAAGGAAAAACTATTGAGCAAGATAGATAGATATATGATAGATAGATAGATAGATAGATAGATAGATAGATAGATAGATAGATAGATAGATAGATAGAGTGGTGGGATTCAACCGCACCAGATTTCAACTGGGTGTAACAACCAGTTCGCTGAGAATGAATACAACCAACTAAAGATAATGAATCCAAGATTAAGGATTTTGAATTCTTCAAGTTCTTTTCAGGCTTCTTAATCATCAGTACCTGATCACTAACTGACTTCTCCCTCTTCATAAAAGTATCAGCTGATAGAATTCAAATTTCCTTTAAACTCTTTCTGAAATATTCCAAAGATTGACTATACATTTGAAAGCCTATAGTTGCAATCCTCTTTTATTGTAGATTATGCAGGGGAAAAGAAAAGGAATTTAAAGTCCCTCTACCTTTCTCACAGGAATACAAACCAAGAAACAAGTGCATAATATATATGTAGGTCCTTGCTAAAGCATCCATGCCCACAACCCTTCTCATTGTGAATAAACTCAAAATATTTCACGAAAACAACTTTCAAATTTAGATATAGACTTTGAAGTTTTTTTTTTTTATATTAACACATTCATTTTAAAAAAAAGGAGGAAAAAATAATTTGCTGCTTATAGTGTTATAATGAGAGAGTGAAACATGAAAGTTTCAGGGCATCCACTGCATAAATTAGAAGCATGGAGCAAAAAAAACAGTTCTGTTAACTTAAATAACTACAATTACAATATTTGTAACCTGCCTTTCAGCTAAGGATTATTGCCTGTTAAATTATGCATTCTTTTAATACTTAAGTGCTGTTTTTCTGTGTAATCTTACTGCGCTGATGATGTGTTTTAACTTGTTTTTGTATAATGCTATGTTCATTTATTGATTACCAGTTCAGTAGAGCAACTTATGAAAGAGGAAGAATATTTAAATAAAATATTTATGTAACAACAATTGTCTATTTGTTCACCCTTTGTTCAATCCCCTCAATATTTAGGCTTTCTGTGCTTTTATCTCCAGGGACTTTGTCCTACTGTTCAGCCTAAATCTAAGACTTAATCGCAGGCCCACATATAACTTTTATTTCCACCCCAACTGAAAAGTAAACATCCTGAGAAACTTATTATTGTTTAAATTTTTAAAAAGGTGCAAATGTAGTAATGAGTAAAATATTTTAATTATTTTCCACACATGTGCTTAAAATACTTTTAAATATTTTAAAAGTATTTTAAGCACGTGTGGAAAATGAAGAAAAAGTGTCCTAGGCTTTATTGTAATGTTCAATGCAATGTTAACAGTGTTTCAATATTTAAGTGGTGGCCACAAAGAAGAGGGGGTCAATTTATTCACCCAAAGCAAGGCAGGGCAAGAAGCAGTGGATGGAAACTAATCAAGGAGAGAACCAAACTAGAATTAAGGAGAAATTTCTTGACAGTTAGAACAATTAATCAATGGAACGACTTGTCTCCAGAAGTTGTGAATGTTCCAATACTGGAAGTTTATAAAAAAGAGATTGGACAGCTATTTGTCTGAAATGGTCTAGGGCAGTGGTGTCAAACTCAAGGCCTGTGAGCCAGATTTGGCCCATGGGGTGCTTAGATTTGGCTTGCAGGGACACCCTGGAAACAGTGAAGGACCAGCCTGTGGTGCCTCTGCCAGCGAAAACGGAGCTCAGGTGGGCAGTGCACAGCTCTCTCAAGCTTTGTTTTTGATGGCAGAGGGTTGCAGGAGGCCATTGCAGCCAAAAATGAAGCTCATTTTCACTGACAGAGCACTTGGGCCACCACAGGCACCCCAATGCAAGTGATGCCGAGCTGACCATACCCACCCTGACTATGCCCTGGCCCCCCAAGTTCAAACATAAACCTGATGCAACCTGGTTCCTGCCTGAGCAGGCAGGTCCCTTTCAACTCTGTTATTTTGTAATAATTGGGTGCTAGTTCTGTAGTATTAAAAAGTATTCCTAGTTCGACAAATGCTTTAGACCTCTTGCGTATAGGCACAAACTGTTAATTACACACACAAAGAGATTATAGAACAAGAGCAAGATCTTCATAATTATTGCAAGGCAATATAGTGCCAAATCTAATATGATCCCATTACATTTGCTTAAAAATGGCACCTGGAATAGGGGAAAAATTAAAAAAAAAAAAAACAGAGAGCAAGGAAAAACCAAAGATGATAGCAAAATATCATAATAAAACTCTATGGGGATTTCTCCCTGCCTCTCAGGTAGCAAACAAAAATCAGATAATAATGTTAGGGAAACAGAATCCCACTTAGGGTGATGAATGAGAGGGGCTGGCATCTTCCACAAGCAATAGTCTGTGGGGAAATTGGGAATGTCAGACAAAATAATTAATCCTATGGCTTGAAGACTGCCATATTGAAAACAGTATATTTGTGACCATTATTTCACGCTATACAAGCAGCAATGAGCACTAATAGAAAAACAAGGGCAAACAATTTGAAAACAATAGCTGGGCTTTACATATTAAATTTGTGTGACCATGGCTCATTGAATTGATTGGTTTCCACATTAAGCCTACAAGATTTAGGTTCATAGAATACATAAAGTTAGAAACAAGGAAACCTCATTACAGATAAATGCTATGTTTGACCAGGCTACAGGATAATATTTACAGTATTATAAAATTGGAAGAGCCATTATGCTCCAGAGTCCAGTCTACTGTTCAATATAGGAATCTAAATGAAGAATGTCCAGAGTGACTTCTGTGGAGATTCTCAGTGATCCAGGCCATCATTGTCTCAAAGATGCTTTTTCAAAAGCCAATTGGACTGGGTTTTTTTTCTTGAGGAAGATGATGTTTCACTTCTCATCCAAGAAGCTTCATCTGTTCTGACCAGACTTCGCTAGAACCATGGAAGCTTCTTGGATGAGAAGCAAAATGTCTTCTTCCTCAAAAAAAAAAAAAAAAACCAGTCCAGTTGCGTTCCAGAATGATGTTTTCCAGACTCTGTTTTATCACATCAGTGAATGGGTAATTGTTCCACTGTTAAATTGTTTTATACTGTCAGGAAGGTTTTCTTAATAGTAAATCAGAAACTATTGCTCAATTAAGTGTATTTATCTGTATTCCACCCTTTAGACAGAAAGAACAGGTTTTGACGTACTTCTGTGTCACATCCTTTCAGATATCTGAAAAGGACTATTATGATTACTTTGTTTTCTCTTCTCAAGGTTAAACATTCTAAATCCCATTAATTTTCTTCATTGGACTTTATTTTTAACTCCCTCATTATCCTTGCCACTGTCCTTTTACACTTCTATTGAGGCAGCTAAAATCCTAAATTGTGCATTATTTTTGTTTTCTAAATAAAGAATTTTCTATTTATCTCTATTTATTTTCATAAGTTATTCAGCCCATTTCTCTTATCCATATTGTTTTGAATTATATTTATTTTTAATTACCCTACCCAATTTTGTGTCATTAAAAAGTTCAATAAGCTTTTCCTACAACTCAATGATGGATAAAATATTGGAGAGTACAGAACCCAAAATGGAATGGAATGATACCATACATATCAATACTATATTCCAATTTGTGAAGAATTACTGAAGATACTACACATTCAATTTTATTTTCCCTTAACAGGAACTGCATAATTACATGGTCATCCTTCACCAATTTTTCTGCTATCTCTATGACCTCTAATAAATATTTAATGTTGATTATTATAAGGGCAGGATAACTGTCTTCTTGTGCCTTCCTCCATCCACTGACGCAGAAAGTTATTGGTAAGAACGTTATCCTAGAAGGATCATAATTAGTAGAGTTGGGAAATAAACTATATTGGAGTAATTAAGGCTCATCATAATTATTATTATAATCATATCTCTCTAAAAGTTCTGAAATTTGTTTTTGGAAAGTATTATCCTCATTTCCTTTGATGAAGCCCCAGACCAATAATATTGCTTTAGTTTTATGCTTCATTGGTTTAAACCAGAAGTTATCTATGATATCACCAAATCCACTCACTTGGATTTCAGAGAAGGTATAGATACCTTCAAGTCATGTAGGATCCCACGCTGAGTGTTCCTAGAGGATTGGTGTTCAGTCCTTCAATTGCTTCACGACCCAATGGACATCATTTCAACAATATTTTTTGTCATCTCCTTCTTCGACTTAGCCTAGACATGCTTGTGTCATCAGTGATAATAACTAGTCACCTTGTCTTCTGATGGCCTCTCAAATGCCTTCCAGAGTCTTCTCCAATAGCTCTTGCTTTTGTATTATGTGTCAAAATGGCCATGAAGCTTTAGATTCATCATTCGTGTTTTCATGATCATTCTGCTACCTTCTGCTACCTTCTGTCTCACTGATTTTGACACCCTTTTGCTAGTAATGACAACTACTCAATTTCGTTTAAGATTTTTTAAAGCTGCAATAGGAGTTCTAAAACTTTCTGATATAAATTCACTTGTTCCAGTCCATTTCAGTTTGCTGATTCCCAAAATGTCAGTGTTCAATCTTGACATTTTTGCACTGACAATCTCAACTTTACTTTGATTCATGGTTCTGACATTCCATATACCACTGCAGCAAAATCTAACATTCCTTTTGCTTCTGGGGACATCAGAAGCTAATGTTTTTGGTGTTTTTTTTTTTAAACTTCAATCCATCCACATTTAAAAAAAATACCAAAGTATTAATAGTACTTTCTCCCTGCTCCTCCCCAGTACTTCTTTGGGTATTTTCCAAGGTCATCTTTCATTATCATTTGACATTATTTTGGTTGTGAATTTTTATTTATTTATTTTATTTATTTATTTTATTTTTCAAAATTTATATGCCCCCTTCTCCTGTAGGACTCGGGGCGGCTCACAAGATAAAAACAATACAACAATGCAATACTAAAATTAATCAATTTAAAAATCCCCAAATGATTATAAAGTCTCGCAACAGATCAGGGAATTTGCTGAAAAAGCCATGTCTTCAGCTCGGTGCGGAAAGTGCAGAGGTCAGGGGCCATCCGGAGCCCGGTGGGTAACCCATTCGAGAGGGTCGGTGCATCCACAGAGAACGCCCTCATCCTGGGGGCCACCAGCCAACATTGTCTGGCCGACAGCACCCGGAGGAGGGCAGCCCTATGTGAGTGCACTGGTCAGTGGGAGGCCGGTAGGAGGTGGTCCTGCAAGTATTTGTTCTCAGTAGCCTCTCACCGGCCGGTACGCTCACATAGAGAGGGGCTCCTCAGGGTGCCATCGGCCAAACAGTGTCAACTGGCGGCCCCCAGGGGGAAAGTCTTTTCTGTGGGGGCACCTGCCATCTGGAATAAGCTCTCCCCGGATGTACGGAGGATCCCGGTTTTACACACCTTCCGCCGTGCCCTCAAGACTTTTTTATTTCAGCAGGCTGGCCTGGCCTAACTTCCCTTTTAAATTGTAAATTGTAAATTTGTTTTAAAACATTAGGGGTGTTTTAATTTGTTTTGGGCCAAATTATTTAATGCGTTTTTATATTGTCTTTTAAATTTTGTAGTTTGTGTGTTTTATCTTTTTGGCTGTTCACCTCCCTGAGTCCTTTGGGAGTAGGGCGGTATATAAATCCAATAAAATGAAATGAAAATGAAAATGAAATTTGGTTTTCTTGGTATAATAGTACAGTAACATGGTGGCTAGCCATTTCCTTCGCTGGTGAATCCTATGCAGTAATTCTTCATATATAACTTGCCTTGCTTGGTGATTTTCTGCAGTACAGACCTTCAATGAGCATCCATGTGATTTGAAATCTCTTCACCACTATAATGTAACAATCTATGAAAGATAACACAAGACATCAATCTAATAACTGTGCTAAACAAATAATTCCCTCAACTATTTACTAAGTCTGCACTACTATTAATCTTCTCATCGTTCCCACCACCCATCTCCTCCCACTTATGACTGTATGACTGTAACTTTGTTGCTTGTATCCTTACATTTTATATTGATATTGATTACTTATTTGTTCCCTATGACTATCCTTAAGTGTTGTACCTTATGATTCTTGATGAATGTATCTTTTCTTTTATGTACACTGAGAGCATATGCACCAAGACAAATTCCTTGTGTGTCCAATCACACTTGGCCAATAAAAAATTCTATTCTATTCTATTCTATTCTATTCTATTCTATTCTATTCTATTCTATTCTATTCTATTCTATTCTATTCTATTCTATGTAATAATCTATGAAAGATGCACAAGATATCAATCTAAGAAGCAACCATTCTTCAGTGGATAGAGTCATTCTAGATTCCAGTTGCAGGAGTCACCTGTGCTTGTCTTTGGCTTTGAGTGGCATTTATGTAAAAAAAAAAAAAAAAAAAAAAAAACCTGCCAGAATGTGATTTTTCTCTCATCCAAAGAGAAGTAAGTTGGCACCAACTCTCTTTTGCAAGCTACATCATGAAACCACTTTTTATGGTTTTCTTTGCAGAAAAGTAGATGTGGTTTTTTATTTTCTTATTTCTGCAAATAATGAGAGAAGAAAGATAAGAATCAAGCTCAGTTTTTTAAAGTTAAGGTTTCCTTTTTCATTTAGTCAATTTTGTTTCATATTATTATATGAAATATTGTTTCATATTACCAAGAGCCCCGCTAAGTCAAACCATTGTACATGTCTATCTAATTAAATGTTCTATTAGCAACATGAATAAGGAAGGTGCCAATAGAGGCTTTACAAAAGATGCATAATGAAACAGATTTCCAGATCATTCATCTCTAAAATCTGGCAATCTAATGTTTAAAATTTACTATTTAACTATGATATCTAACAGACAACGATGGGCTTGTCCTCTTAGAACTGCTGTTGTTACAACTTGTGACAGTGAGTACAAATGCAGTCCAAACCCAGAAATACACTCAAATTTAACAGAATATTCAAGGACGGAGCTTGGATCTGATAAATAACTTACTATAGTCCTAATTAGGACTGTATTAGGACTAATTAATCCTAATTAGGACTATGGTAATTGATGGCATGGAGCTCAGAGGATAAAGATGCTGAGCTTGAAAGCAGAAAGACCAGGTTTGAGACCGGAGCGGACACAATAGGATGCGCTTCTGTTCCTTGCCCCAGCTCCTGCCCAAAAGCATGCAAAAGCAAGTGCCAGCCCTGAATCTGGCTTGACCAAAGCCATCTTGGAGCTTCTGTGTTGTACACTGGAGCTGAGGGATAGGGATGGGGGATTAGAGATAGCTGGGGTTGTATAGTCAAAATAAAATATTTTCTCTTGGGAACCAAGGATGTTCTCACACCTGGTTAGAGGAAGGAGGGATGATGTCACCAGACCATCAGACAGTGCATGGATTGGACCATGTGACTGATTGTTTGGGGTTGAGAGGAAAACATTTGCTTTTAATTAGGTGAAAAACCGTGGGACTTTTCAGAGTTGGTTTTCACCAGATATGTGCCAATATGATATTTCCAATAAAGCTATTCTTTGAGGAATCTACTTGCCTTGGAGTTTTGCTTGGTATGGATCTATTACATGGAACCCTGACAGCAAGTAGATTAATATGTACCACTTCTGTGGGAAGGAAACAGCATTCCATGCACCTTTAACATATAAGCCATGCTGGCTACATGGCCACAGAAAATGTCTTTGGACAACACTGGCTCCCTCAGCCAAGAAACAGAGAACTGTACCCTAGAGTTGAACATGATTGAACAGGGAAAACTTTATCTTTATTAATCCTAATTATCATGAGGATCAGCTTCTGCAGCGTCTCAAAATTCCCATCTGTCCCCACCCATCCCAAAGTTTAAATTCTGACTTTCTTTCTCCCACCGTTTTGTTGTTAAAACAAATGCTGGTTCCCATGCTGGCCTCTTAATAGCACTTGGTTGTGTTAACAAAATGGCCTTGTCTGCTCCCAGCCTTCTCATTTCCTGTCTTGCCAGTTTCAGTCCTTATAATTTACACCTATCCATGTAATATGTAAACCTAAGGCATAAAGGGGGGATCCGGTGAAGCAAAAAAAGCACTTTCACACATGAATGGAGAGAGGTCATCAACTTTTGTCCCTCTTAAATCTTCCCTCCCTTAAAGGAGGAAAGATGGGACCAGAAATATCTGAAGTGCACACTCATACAATGACATCACTCATAACAACTATTTCAGATGCGGGAGAGTTTGAAAGACTCGATTAAAGCCTCTGTCATTTCTGTATTCATTATTTTCTGTGTTCATTATTTTTTTTTATCTCCCTCTGCTCCCTTTCCCTCAATCCCCCAGCGTTCCTGGCCTCTTGGCATTTGTATCTACTCAATTTTATCTCTTTCCTCCATAATTGTTGTTTTGCATAATGATTGGTTTAGGTGATGGGAGAATCAGACACATTTATTCAGTAGTTTGCTTAATGCAGGGCCAATCCTACTAAAAAAGTGAGTCTTCAAAGATAGAACTCCAACTACCATATCCATCTTAGTGATCATGGCATTGGTGATAACCAACATGAGAGAATTTAGTTAATAAGACAGTCCAATTGGAATGGCCACTTCTTTTATCAGTAGAACCAGAAAGAACAGCTTTATAAAGTGATAAGTAAAAGCCATTTATTTCTGTCAGTGCTGAATGGCCTCCTCCAAAGCGCTGAAATGTCTTTAAAAAGCATCTCAATAATTTTCTGCTCTTTTGGGTTTGTCCTTGTATTAATTAGCTTGCTCCCTCTCTAGTAGAATGGCTCATTAGCAGAATACTTTATATCTGTAGATTGATTTCAAGAAATGTCAATAGCACCATGTTGAGAATCATTGCAATAAAAGGGAAACATACAACCGAGTCCAAACTTTGCCATTCTTTAAGTCAGACTTATTTTCTGAGCTGTTCCATTCTCTTCAGCACCAGAAACAAGAAATCTTTATTTGCTGACACATTGTGGCTTCTGTTTTATGTTTTTGTTTTCACTTTTTTTTCATGACTGATAATGTTCCAGCAAAATCCAGTTGAATCTACCCAGCAGAGGTAGAAATCTTTTCAGAAACACTACCCAACCAAAATTTCTCATGACATCTGAATGGGTTTATCCAGCAAATAAAACCTGCTGGAATAACTCCCTCAACTGCTAAAAAAAAGAATCTGGGAACATTATTTTGAAGCTGATTAGGGCCAGCCTGTGCTTTGGCAGAATATTTTAACTGGCATATATGAAAAAAATGCACATAAAATAAGTCTGTGTTATTATTTGTGCCAATTGAAAAGAACATATGTAGCTCAGGATTGAACTTCGGAGTTTTTGGTGCTTCAGAATTATTATTTGTTTTAACTACTTGTTTTAACCTCACTTAATAGACTCAAGCAACAAGGCTGGATCGGAAAACAAAATATGGTAAGTCTGCATAGTCTTGTATTTATTTGTTAGATTTTAATCCCATTTTTCCTCCAAATTTCCAGAGATTGGGACAATAGTGAAGGAGACATAGCATGTTTTAAATCCCATCACTAAAAGGAAATAGAAATTAGGATGGAACTCACAAATTGATTGAGGAATAATTATGAGCCAATTTTAACCCATAGATAAACATATATGGAACAAGGGTAGATTTCAAAAAAAATTTACTACCGGTTCTGTGGGTGTGGCTTGGTGGGTGTGGCATGACTTGGTGGGCGTGGCTTGGTGAGGGTGGCAGAGGAACGATACTGTAAAATCTCCATTCCCACCCCACTCCAGGGGAAGGATACTGCAAAATCCCCATTTCCTCCCGATCAGCTGGGACTCAGGAGGCAGAGAATAGATGGGGGCGTGGCCAGTCAGAATTTTTACTAACGGTTCTCTGAACTACTCAAAATTTCTGCTACCGGTTCTCCAGATCTGGTCAGAACCTGCTAAAACCCACTTCTGATATGGAATCCTGGTAAATTGAGCATAGTTGGTGCTGTTCACAAGAGATTTTTCAAGGCCTTTTGTGGATGTCCTTTAAAAAACTGATAATAAATGTAAGCCTTCTTCATTCAGCACAGGCTCAGTTTGCAAGAACAATTCTTCCAAATGAGTGGAATACATCTTCTTTGCCCAAGCTCTGAATTAAATCCAGATTCTTATTCTCCTAAAACATTGTTGGGAAACCTATTGTGATGGTGACCTCAAAATAATCAGCTTTTTGCATGTTACTTTTAGCATATCTGAAATTCACATTGGTACTAATACTGTGAACGGTGTCCTTCAAATACTCTTGTTGTGGAATTTCAGATATAGGAGAATAGTGGAGATCCATAGAAAAGCCTCTAGAAGATGTTCCTTCTTACTACATTTTTGAAGGGAAGAAAGAAAAGGAATACTATGGTTAAGAAGATGCATCCTTCTTCTTCTTGTGCCATATCCATCATCGGACGTTGGTATCATGTTGGCAATCCTATTTTTGTCAACAGCCACATGAAAAAGTGCCACTGAGTTTTGTCCAAACCAGTCCCTTAGGTTTTGAAGCCATGACATCCTTCTTCTGCCTGGACCTCATTTACCTTCAATATTTCTCTGGACGATTAAGTGAAGGATGCCGTATTTTTCTGGGTGTCGCATCACATCTCCAAAATATTCTAACTTTTGCTTTTTAATGACTTTGATGATTTCCCTTTGCTTTCCCAAGCGTCTTATCACCTCCTCATTTGTGATTTTGTTAATCCAGTTTATACATGTTGTGGTCTGCCAGCAGCCTGTGGAGCTGACAGCAGAGTCGGATAGTGAGGAGCTGGGGAGGACCAAGGGCCAGTCCTGGAGTCTGGGGAAGGCTTGGATGAGGGCTCTGCATCGGAGGTAGAGAAAGGGCCATCTGGGAGGTACGTGCTGCCTCCGGAGCCTCCAGAGTCGGACCTCAGCAAGGCAGAGGAATAGGAGGAGCCTGTTCCTAGTGCACACATGTGCAGAGCTGCAAAAAAGAAAAAAAAAAGGATAACTCGGGAGTAGGGCTTGGAGATTATTGGCCCCTCCCATAAGACTTAAAAGAGGAGCAAAGGCACATGGGCCTTTGCATGAAGCAACATTGTTAATTCTGTTCAGTTTAAAGTCTGAAGCTCTGTTTGATTCTGGACTCCATGTGGCTTTGCCAATTAGGTCTTTGGCAGCGTGTCAAGGGAGATAAAGGTGGGTGATTATCAGCCTTATCCCAAAAGACTCTTTACAACTATTTGGGACTCATCTGTGAATGAACAGAATTCACAGCTGTTAAAATAAAACAGGTTTTTGGGACTACTCGTGTGTTTTACTGACTCAGGAAGCCTAGGTCAGAGCAATATGTAACAGCCATTTGTAAATTCACATTCCAAATGCTTCTAATTTCTTCAAGTGGTTTTCTGTCAGAGACCAACTCTCTACTCCGTAGAGCAGGATAGAAAAGATGTAACATCTTACAAGCCTGATTTTCAGTCTTAGGCTTATGTTGTGACTGCAGAAGACCTTTTTCATTTGGAAGAATGCTGTTCGAGCTTTCTCTATCCTTGTCTTTATAAAGAAGATGTATACAGGCTTAAATCATGAGCAACTTTACCTTTGACTCATTTAATCTATATTATTTTTAAAGATGAGATTTAAAACATGCTATATCTTTTTTCACAACTCTCCCCCATCCATAATCCATCCCTATATAAAAAATCTGTCGGCTTCTTTGAGATCTGCAGCATCTTCAAACAGATGGTATTTATACAGATTCTGACCAATTGTACTGCAGCACTGACCTCTTCACTTTCTCATCTAAGATAACAATACAATTAAAGGAACAGCAGGACAGCTAAGCTATTGTTTGGCTTGCATGCTTCATTTCCAAAGGAGAAAGCTTCCCTTGGTCTCTGGAGGTTAGATATTAGCCTTTTCCTATTATTTTAGAAAAATAGAATTTAATTCATACCAAGCACATATTGTTTAGGGAATACATGGCTGCAAAATTTAATCACGAGAATGGAAACAACCTTGTTTTCAGATCCATTTAATCTGTTGCTAGCAGAGCACACACTCTGGGCTTTATTTTAATAACAAAGAATTTTCTTGTGCCACTATGAATGCTAAGAATTACATTAAAATCATTATACTTTATTTGAATTATTCAGTTAATTTGACCTGGGTTGTATGTGGAGTTTTATCTTCCTTCTCTTACTCTATACAAGGTGTGTTCAATCTGAAGCTCACCACCTGTTGTTCATAAAGTTCAGCCACAACACAGAGGGAACAACAGCCCATACGTATTTAATACAAAATACAATACAAACAATATCTAATCAACATAAGAGCCACGGTGGCGCAGTGGTTAGAGTGCAATACTGCAGGCTACTTCTGCTGATCTCTGGCTGCCAGCAGTTTGGCAGATCGAATCTCACCAGGCTCAAGGTTGACTCAGCCTTCCATCCTTCCAAGGTCGGTAAAATGAGGACCCAGATGGTTGGGGGCAATATGCTGACTCTGTAAAACCGCTTAGAGAGGGCTGTAAAGCACTGTGAAGTGGTATATAAGTCTAAGTGCTATTGCTATAAAATTAAATAAAATGCAGAGTTCCACAAAAATCATCTTTAATATATAGACCATGATAGATTTGAACAGAATAACAGTTGAAGGGACCTTAGGGGTCTTTAAGTCCAACCCCTTATCATCTTAGACAAATGGTTGTCTAATATCTTCTTAAAATCTTCCAGTGTTGGAGCACCCACAACTACTGGAGGCAAGTTGTTCCACTGATTAATTGATCTGTAAGGAAATTTCTCTTTAGTTCTAAGTTGGTTCTCTCCTTAATTAGTTTCCATCCATTGCTTCTTGTCCTGCCTTCAGGTGCTTTGGAGAATAGGTTGATCCCCTCTTGTTTGTGGCAGCCTCTGAGATATCAGAACACTGCTATCATGTCACCCCTAGTCCTTCTTTTCATTAATCTAGACATACCCAGTTCCTGCAACCGTTCTTCATATGTTTTAGCCAGTGGTGGGATTCAAATAATTTAACAACCGGTTCTCTGCCTTAATGATTTCTTCCAACAACCAGTTCACCAAACTGCTCAGAAAGTTAACCACTGGTTCTCCTGAAGTGGTGCAAACTGGCTGAATCCCACCACTGGTTTTAGCCTCCAGTCCCCTAATCATCTTTGTTGCTTTGTTCTCTGCATTCTTCCTAAAGTCTTGACATCTTTTTTTTTATATCATGGAGACCAAAACTGGATACAATATTCCAAGTGTGGTATTACCAAGGCATTATAAAGTGGTACTAATTCTTCATCTGATCTTGATTGTATCCCTCTGTTAATTCAGCCTAGGATTGTGTTGGGTTTTTTTTGGCAGCTGCAGCACATTGCTGGCTTCTATTTAAGTGACTGATCAATAGGACTCCAAGATCCCTGTCACAAATACTACTATTGAGCCAAGTACCTCCTATTCGACACCTGAATAGAATGAAAGCATTCAACAGAATTTATATTTTTACACATGTAAGCACTAATCATTTCACTATTGTAGGATGAAAATATTTAAGGAGCATTCAGAAAATCATCCTCTGTAAATATTTGTAACGAAGTTAGTAGAAAGGGCAGCAAATTTGTTTAAGTGACTTAAATAGAGGCTGAAATGACCTTGCTTTACGAGATGTCTTGAGGAATCAGCTTCTTGAATTCAGAACCTTCTGAAAAAGGATCACCCAGGAGCTATAGTTAGATTTTTGATGCATGGAACTTACTTAGTCAGCTCTTGGTACAAGATGCCCCAGGTATGATGCTAAAAAGACTCAAAGTTATTCCAAACAAATGGTGCTTTTATTTATATCTAAGGATGTGTGTTTCTATCTAAATGTGAATAATTAAATATAGAACTGTTTTAGCAGTTTGCATAAGAAAAAAAAGTCAACATTATACTAATACATTAACTTTTGCAAGTCTACAGAAGTAGTCTGGGATTCTGAGGCCTACAAAAACGGTTTTAAAAAAATCACTGAATGCTAGAAACGAATTGTTACACTGAACTTAATATGAGTATTTTTTGTTTCACTCCATCTTGAAACATATGTATGTATATGCCTATATAGTTACGGCTTAAAGCTGCCATGTTTGGGGACCTCTGACATATAGAGAGACCTTGATGGCATCCTTCAGAGATTTAGTCCATGACTTTCACCATCCTTGGAATCCATTGGTCACATAACTGGCTAAAACGCAAACGTAGATTTACTATGTTTCAGCTTATAACAATTTCTAATGATGTTTTTAAACAAAAGTACCACACACTTTAAACATTAATGTGAAGCTCTTGACCTCAGAAGTAATAACAGAAAAGGAAATAATTTCAAGAAGATTTTAAACGAGTACTCTTACTCATTTCCACAAATAGAGTTTGGAGGTACACTTCCATTTTTGAAAGCAGAAAAGCAAACTGTGCAGAGCTCCATTTATCTACTTCAAAAGAAGAGTTGAGTTAGCATATAAACCTGCTGAGATCCATAATGTGGAGTTCTAAGGAACATGGGAAATTTCAAACATCATTTAAACCCCTCAGACTAATCACACTTCTGTGTACTGAGCTGTAGTGTGAATAACGGTACAACTTTTGCCCTCAGCAGGGGATGTTCTCATCATGAATTATATTACAGAGCTTCTGAAATTTTCCATCCTTATATTATAAAATATGACCTCCGATATAGGAGAGGATGCATTGGCAGCTAAATTCTTCAAACTGTTTTAAGGTACATTAAAATGCTGTTACTTAAAGTGCACTGTAGTACGTTAGCCATTAATTCAATCTTTTCACAGTACATTTGAAATGCAGTTGTTTTTTTAATCAAAGGTTCTGCACCAAGAACTAGAAATGTAATTTGCAAAGAATTAATGCAGCCCAAGATGTGGTATTTGCCAAGTTTCACTTAGGTTACCTCTGAATTTTTTTGTTTATAAAGAAACATCACAAACGAGAGGACAGATGGATAAAATGAATGACTTTGATCCAGTCAGAGTTTCCTATTAAATCTTACTTCTTAGAATTGTTGGATGGACAAAAGAGGGGGAAAGTTTCATCTAAATTATCTTAAGTTTTCAAAGAAAAGCTATTTATAAACCCATAAATAGGTTTTTCATGCTATGCTTCATACATCACATTAGATAATACAACAGCTTCTCCAACGTTACCTCTTTTCAAAATGCTGAAGCACAGTAATCCAGGTTTGGGTTTTAGCCATTTATGTGACTAATGGATTCCAAGGATTGTGGAAGTTATGGACTAAATTTCTGAAGGATGCTTTTGAGGTCTCTGTCTATATCGGGGTCCCCAAACTTGCAGCTTTAAGTTTTGTGGACTTCAACTCCCAGAATTCTGGAAAGTGAAGTCCAGAAGTCTTAAAGTTGCCAGGTTTTGAGACCCCTGCAATTGTGATGCTGGATGAAATTGGGTTTGATACTGCTTCCTTTTGCCCTTTGGGCCCAATCCAGGAGCCCTCAGGCAGTCACTTTCACGACAAACTATTTTGTATTAAATTTATATTTACTGACAAAGAAATAAAAGGAGACTAGTATAGATCTATTTCAAGCTATTTAGCTCTTATCAGCTAGCCATACCCTTCTGGGATTCGAACCTGGACTTACTTGCATCTAAGGCAGATGTATTAACTTCTAAGCCACAGGTTCTCCTCGCTTTGTCAGCTTGTACCAGGGGAGATTAAATGGGTTTTCTATCGAAGCAACCTACCCATATTTAGGTAGACCTGGCTTAGAGGTTAATTCATACATACATACATACATACATACATACATACATACATACATACGGAGGGAGGGAGGGAGAGATGATACTGTATATACACACACACATATCACCCTTTTCTGTGAAAGTTAAAGGTGGGTTTACATTAATCTCTACTGATTTTATTCTCCCCACCCCCACCCCAAGCTGAACATATGAAGTGGTTTTGTGCTCCTCCTCTTAACTCTCTCTCTGTGCCCACCAACCTGTAATAACAATATTGCCAGGATCAACAGATGAAGAAAGTCCAACTCTTTTTTTTTTTTTTTAATTTGATTTATATGCCGCCCTTCTCCGGAGATTCAGGGCGGCTTACAATGCGTTAAGCAATAGCCTTCATACTTTTGTATATTTATACAAAGTCAGCTTATTGCCCCCACAAACTGGGTCCTCATTTAACCTACCTTAGAAAGGATGGAAGGCTGAGTCAACCTTGAGCCTAGTAAGATTCGAACCTGCAGAAATTTCAGGCAGCTGTGTTAATAACAGGGTGCATTAAACCACTGTACTACCAAGGCTCCTGGGCTGGAGAGGCAGAAAAACAGAATATTACGACTGATGATGCTACTTAGTTTGATAATGAAACTTCTGTAAGAAAACCACCAAGCTCAGAAAGTAGTAAGGACCCAAACAGATAGAATATTTCTCTATATAATTGTGGACAAGCTCATCCACAATTAAGCTGACCCTTGAAATTTCAACCAAAATACAATGAAAAATTCATCACCCACAACTGCAGTGACAGGCTCAGAATGGTAAACTCTTACATCATCCTTTCTAAAACTGCATGAATTTAAGGTCATGGCAGGCTTTTAAAAAAATATGAGCTCTAGCCTTCAGAGTATTTTTTCTGGGTTATGTGTGCATTTTGGAACCTAAAATTCTCAGTTCATCGGCAAGAATAAATAGTAAATTGGAAGTCAAGAAGGGAGTATGGCTTGAACTTGAGTTAAAATTAGGGATAGCCAAAGTGGAAAAGTATCAAGGGACCTTGAAGATCTTCTAAGTTCTAACCCAACCTCACTGTCAGAAAATTTCTCCTTAGTTCCACAAAATGTCTCCCTCTGACAAGCTTTCACCCATTGCTTCTTGTCCTGCCCTCAGGTGATTGGGAGAATAGGTTGACCCCCTCTTCTCTGTGACAGCCCCTCAAGTACTGGAAGGTACCGTGACCCTTACTCCTTCTCCTCATTAGGTTATACATATCTAGTTTCTTTATAGTAAATACAGTTTTATGTGGGTAACCTAAAACTAAACAAGAAATCCAAAGCTGAAACTGAATCTCAGTTGGACTGTCTTCAAATATTTAGTGAAGACAGAAAGGAACTTTGGCCTGGACAAATGTTGACATTTAAAGAAAATAAGTCTATGAGAGAAGATAGATTATGGCTAACAAATGGAAATGCCATTAAACATTTGGCACCTGAAGAGGAAAACAAATATTTAGCATTAATGGAGTTTTCTGATTTATTGCCAAACAAGTTAAAAAAGACCACTGGTTCAAATTGTATCAGACAAATAATATAAAAACCTTGAACTAAATAGCAGAAATATTATGTCATGGGTTCTTTTTTTAAAGCATGCCAATTGGACTGACCCAGATTCAGGAGAGACATCAAAGCATTTGAACCTTGGCGGGTGTCTTCTTTATATTTCCTTTTAAGAGCTGGAAAAATGTTTATTTTGTAAAAACAAATATATAAAAGTGATATGTTTTTCCTATATTCTGTTCTATTGCTATCTCTATACTCCAATTTCCCCCCACAACAACAATCCTGTGAGGTGAAGTGAGCTGAGAGACCCCAAAGTCACCCAGCTGGCTTTCATAGCTAAGGCAGGACTAGAATTCACAGTTTCTCTGTTTCTATTCTGGTGCCTCAACCACTAGACTAAAGTGACTCACTTATTACTAATTTGCTTCGAGGTTTATTAAGCCTAAGGGTTCTTAAGAACCCTCTAAATTTTCTTCTTTTTCTGTAAATGGCCAACATACAGAATTTTGTTTTTCTGGATGCTCTGTACTTCTTTTTTTCCCTTTGAACCTTCTATTCCATTCCCAAAGCACCTGAGGGCAGGACAAGAAGCAATGGGTGGAAACTAATCAAGGAGAGAAGCAACTTAGAACTAAGGAGAAATTTCCTGACAATGAGAACAATTAATCAGTGGAACGACTTGCCTCCAGAAGTTGTGAATGCTCCAACACTGGAAGTTTTTAAGAAGATGTTGGACAACCATTTGTCTGAAGTGGTGTAAGGTTTCCTGCCTAAGCAGGTTGTTGGACTAGAAGATCTCCAAAGTCCCTTCCAACTCTGTTATTCTATTCTATTTCCTTTGGTTGCTGTACCCTGTTAGTAGTAGCAAAGCTGCAGAATTAAAAAGCAGTTGTTGCTTTATTAGCTAGTCTGCCATGCTGCCACTAGGGTGGAGATTCATATGGTAGGGAAAGAAGGCAGCAGAGGTGCCTAAAATTTTGATAAAGCAGCCTATTCTTTTATATAACTTAAAGCAATAAACACTTGGACTTTCCTTATAATGAGGCATACTGCAAGAATAATTGACTGAACCCAGCTTACCTGAACAATCTTGATTGAAAAACAGAGAAATTAATGACTATACATTCACAGATAATACATAACAGAGCTAGGGATGGTAAAATTAAATAAAACAAACTGGAGAAGAATACGAACAAAGTCTGATTATTTCAGGAAGGGAGCAATCATGGCAATTGAGGAACAAATCCTGCAGATCAATACAACTAAGGCTAAAAGTGAACATATTTCTAAAGAATGGCAAATGCCAATTATGTAAAATTAAGGATGAAACTGAAGATTGTCTCATTAGTGACTAGAGAAAAATCATACAGGGTATACACAAAGACTTGATGTGATTGCAAAAATTGTCCAAGGGAATTTATGTAGAAATCTTGAGTCTACTATTTGCAAAAACCATTTGAACTATACTATTGATAATGGCAGGACACTATTGTCTCTGACACTTCTGGTAGCCATCAAGCTTTCTAGTCTACTCAACTTTTTCTAAAGATTTGAATATGATTGCAAACTGAGATTAATTTTTTGGTAGGATTTCAAAATTCAAACTCACAGGCTTTCAGTAAGCTTGGTAGCTATTAAGACTTGGGACGTCTTTCCCACTGGTGTATACACTGCAACCATGCCTTCTCTGCTACTGGAAGACCAATATTAACACTTGCAACCACCTCTCTTGGCTGTTTGTGTATTTTTGGCCTGGGACAGGCTTGACAGAGGAAAAACCATTTCCATATTGTTGCCAAGAAAACTAGCTGGACATAACATTATCTTTATCTTTTGAGGCATTTGGAATTAACAATATTGTGCCTCAGTCCCAAACCTTTGAAATAAATAAATATGCACACACATACTGTACATGCACACAAACACACACAAAAACTGTGGTGATTAAAAATGCATGAACCCTTTTGAATTTTCACTATTTCTGCATAAATATTTGACTTAATTGTAATGTTTTCCCTCAATGAACAAATATAATGTTTCTGACTCATTTGTTTAACTGGGTTCCCTTTACCTGCTTTTAGGATTTATGTGAACAGACCAGAGGTGGGTTTCAGCAGGTTCTGACCAGTTCTGGAGAACTGGTAGCAGAAATTTTGAGTAGTTTGGAGAACCGGTAAATATCACGTCTGGCTGGCCACACCTCCATCTATTCTCTGCCCCCACCCAGCTGATCGGGAGGAAATGGGGATTTTGCAGTATCTTTCCCCTGCCATGCCCACCAAGCCATGCCACGCGCACCAAGCCACGCCCATAGAACAGGTAGTAAAAAATTTTGAATCCCACCACTGGAACAGACCATAGTTTAGCTCACACTCATGCAGAAATATTTTAAAAATCCAAAAGGTTCACAAAATTTTAAATATTACTCTGTGTATGTGTTTGTTTGTTTGTGTATGTATGTGTCAGGTTTCTATGTCATTTCAAATAAATTGCACTCCCAAACAATTAATCTTTGCTGAAATATTCCATTTATTGAGTACGACAGATCTGGCCCCGACTTCATCGTAGCCGATACTAACCCTTTGACCCCTAAACCCTTCCCTTTCCGTTCCCCAATTCTCATCTTCTCATTGGCCATCTTCCAAGTCAGTCTCCCCAGCTTCTGACCTCAACCCACAGGAATGTCCCCCCTCCCATCCCATCTGCTAGGGGATATTATCTACAGAGAAAATAAGTAGGTGAAAAGTCAAGCCTCATCTCCTCCTTTTTATGGCAGCATCAGAATGCTGACAGTATGTATATATAGACATCTTCACAGAGACACTTAACATGTACGGTTTCTTTCTGATATAGCCAAAGCAAATAATTCAAAACAAGGTTTAACCAATGCCTACAGGAGAGTATTCAGGAACTCTGGATCTTTATAGACCCAAAGTCTCAGGATAGAGATGCTCTTAAGAGAAATAGATAGCCTACTTTCTTCTCCTGCTTAGTACCACAGACTGAGCAGCAAAGGCTGCAAAATACTGGATGAAAGAAAAATCATTTTCATAAAAAAAAATTCATAATTTTTTTTCATAAAATTGGATTTTGATGTAGAAATACTGCAAAAATCTAGGGGACAGCAAAGATATTAAAAATTCCAACACTTTGCTGCCATCTCCTGGCTCTCTGGATTGTCACAGCTCAGATCTACTAGTCTGTTCATCTAATCCAGTGTTTTCTCAATCTTGGCAACATTAAAATAGGTGGACTTCATCTCCCAGAATTCCCCAGTCAGTAAACTAAGAAAATACTTTTCAAGTTAGAGAACTAACACACTTAATAGGCATCTTTGAGTTTTGGTTAATATTTTTTCTATATTGATAATGGCAAGACACTGTTATCTCCGATACTTCTAGTAGCCATCAAGCTTTCTATTCCACTCAACTTTTTCTAAAGATTCTTTTAATTAAGGGAAATTTAAAGAAAAAGCCACCATGCTATTAAAGAAAGAAGTAACTTCTATGCTTGTATTTATTATTTTATAGCCATTTATTTGTTGTGCCCAGCATGAAAGTCAACTTTGGAATAAGCAAGTTATCAGCCTCACCTGCTTTGTGAACATATGCAGCCAATATTCCAAAAAGCTGACCTTGGCACCCTGCCATTGTATTACCTGGCTTAAAATCAACTTGGACGTTAGTTGACAAATCATTCATTTTATATATAGTTTATATGTCAATGGGGGGGGTATTTATTTATTTAGGGTATGGCTGGTCACACACAATATTAAAACACTTCATTTTTACAGGTTAAAACAATTAGAAAAAGAGCAGTAAGAAAACTTAAGAGGAAAACAGAAATAACATTTCAGAGTTTAATGTCGAGTTTGGAGATCCAGTCAGTAGCTGTCGTTGTTATACAGAGGAAGTCCCTAAAGTCTCCTGGATACCTTCTGTTAGAGCATTCCCTCACTATATGTTGGATAGTCTGTCAGGGCCCCCCGCAATCGCATTGTGCTGAAGATGTCTTTCCCCATTTATACAAGGAGTCAGCACACACCCCATGAGTCGTTCTAATTCTATTGTATGTCACCCATATGTGTCAGGGTAAATTAAATCCTGGAAGTATACTATTAGGATTAATATGCTCAGAAATATCTTGGGGGGAATAGCTACTCCACGCTTCCATCCACTTTTGTGTGGTGTTCTGATGATCGGCCAGCAGCTTAAGCGCTGTCAAGAGTGGTGGTAGCCATGAATGGGTAGAGAGGAATTTAACAGGATCTTACTATTTATTTATTTATTCATTCATTTAAATTTATATACCCCCCTTCTCCCGAAGGACTCAGGGCGGTGAACAGCCAAAGGTAAACACACAGAATACAAAAATTTAAGAACAGTTTAAAAAACATATTAAACAATTTTGGCCCAACAATTAAAATACCCCTTTTAAAATTAAAATTAAAATTAAAATTAAGCAATTGGAGAAGTTAGGCCAGCCCGGCTTGTTGAAATAAAAAAGTCTTGAGGGCCTGGCAAAAAGTACGTAAATCCAGAATCCTCCATATCTCCGGGGGGAGCTCGTTCCAGAGGGCAGGTGCTCCCACAGAGAAAGCTCTCCCCCTGGGGTCCACCAGTCGATATTGTTTGACCAAAGATACCCTGAGGAGCCCCACTCTGTGGGAGTGTACTGGCCAGTGGGAGGCTCTCGGTGGCAGAAGGTGGTCTCATAGGTACCCAGGTCCTAAGCCATGGAGCACTCTAAAGATGGTCACCTTGAATACTATACTCCCGAATGAGAGCTTCTTGAAATCATAAGTGTGGGGGAAGTATGTGACTAAGAACTGGTAACCAGTAGCTAGGTGTAGATTTTATGCACCCAGTAATTAGACTCATCATATGGTTGAGTTGAACATCAATAAGTCCTGTATGTGAGCTGTTTATCCATACAGGTGCGCAGTATTCCGCTGCAGAGTAGCAAAGCCCGAGGGCTGCACATCAAAGAGTTGGGGCTGAAGCTGCCCAAGTTGTTCCGCATAGTTTTTGTAGAATGTTATTTCTGCTGTTAACCTTGGCAGCCATATTCTGGATATTTTTTTTAAAGGCAGAGTCCTGTCTAAGGTGACCCCCCAGGTATTTTGGTGTTGCCTCATATGGGAGCAGTTTGTTGTTTAGGTATACATTGAGTTCTCTTTTTGCCAATTTGTTGTTAAGGTGAAAACATGATGTAACTATTTTACTTACGCTTGGGATTAATCTCCATTGATGGAAGTATGTACTCAAAGTTGTAAGGTCAGCTGTAAGTACGCCTTCTGTAGTAAGTACGCCTTCTTTCTACCTGGTTAATTTTTAGATAAGAGACAATCGGAAAATTCCAAAACCAGATTTGGAAGTTGGAAAACCAACCGGGAAGAAGGAAATTGCAAAACATTTCCAGCTCTTCCCGTTGGTAGGTACATGGACCCACCAAGGAGGTCTACTCAGATCCAGGAAGTCTGTATCTCTATGCATGATGGATCTGCAATGAATAGGTAAATATTCTTGGGAAATTACGCTTTAAAATCAGGGCACCTTCTTTCTTTCTTTCTTTTCTTTTCTTTTCTTTTCTTTTTTCTTTCTTTCTTCTTCTTTCTTTTGCTGGTATTTTTAATTCAGCAAAGTTGGGCCACCAGTGACCCTCAGCTAATTTTAAAGTCCTTCTACAGAATTTCAGAAAATCTCTCCTTGTAGTTTCGTATTTGCAATGAGACAAGAGGGAGGGAGGGAGGATGGAAAAAGGGGAAGAGGGAGGGAAGGAAGGAAGGAGGGAGGGAGGGAGGGAAGGAAGGAAAGAGGGAAGGAGGAAGGAAGAATGAAAAGGGGGAGGAGGGATGGAAGGAAGGAAGGAGGGAAGGAAGGAAGGAGGGAAGGAGGAAGAAAGGAAGGAAAGGGGGAAGGGAGAAGAGGAAGGAAGGAAGGAAAAGGGGGAGGAGGGAGGGAGGGAAGGAAGGAGGGAGGGAAGGAAGGAGGGAAGGAAGAAGAAAGGAAGGAAAAGGGGAAGGGAGAGGAGGAAGGATGGAAGGAAGGAGGGAGGGAGGGAAGGAAAGAGGGAAGGAGGAAGAAAGGAAGGAAAAGGGGAAGGGAGAAGAGGAAGGAAGGAAGGAAGGGGAAGAGGGAAGGAGAAGGAAGGAGGGGAGGGAGGGGGAAGAGGAAGGGAGGAAGGAAGGAAGGAAGGGGAAGAGGAAGGGAGGGAGGGAGGGAGGATGTCCTTGTGGCTTTATGCTAATGCCCCCCCCCAATAAACTACTGAGGGGGGGTTGTTGCAAGGTCACTGGTTTGAAATCAAAGTGATAATCAATTTTATCTGGATTGTTTTTGTCACTGGTGATTACTGAGGCAGGAAAAAAATGTTTCATGTGAAGATTTCATGAGGTTTATTTTTTTAAGAAAAAAAAGTCTTCACTGTTTTTTTATTTATCTTTTTAAGTGACGATCTTGTCACCCACTTTATTGCGGCCAGATCTGGTACATGGACTACCTATTGCAGCTTCTGAATATTTTATTTTTATTTATTTTATTTATTCATTTTATTTCATCAAGCATCTATTTTATGACAGATACAAGTGTAAACATAATTATAAATACATGAAAAGGATATGAATAAAAGAAAACATTAGGACAGGGATGGTAGGCACGCTGGTGCACTTATGCACGCCCCTTACAGACCTCTTAGGAATGGGGTGAGGTTTACAGTAGACAGTCTAAGGTTAAGGTTTTGGGGATTTGGGGAAGAAAGCAGAGTCAGGTAGTGCATCCCAGGCACTGACAACTCTGTTACTGAAGTCGTATTTTCTGCAGTTCTGGTTTGGATCGGTTTACCATGAGTTTGTATCTATTGTGTGCTCGTGTATTGTTGTGGTTGAAGCTGAAGTATTCATTGGCTGGTAGGACATTGTAGCAGATGATTTTATGTACTATGCTTAGGTGAGACTGAAAATGGTGAAGTTCTAAGTTGTCTGAGCCCAAAATTTCGAGTCTGGTGGCATAAGGTATTTTGTTGCGAGAAGAGGAGTGGAGGACTCTTCTTGTAAAATATCTCTGGACTCGTTCGATTGTCCGATATGCAGTGCGGGTTCCAGACAGATGAACTGTATTCAAGAATTGGTCTGGCAAAAGTTTTGTATGCTCAAGGGTTCAGCTATCATTTAAATAAATTTAAATGATAAAATTTAAATTTTATCATTTAAATTTAAATGATAAATGATTTAAATGATAAATTTAAAAATAAAATAAAATAAATTTCAGAATAGTCACACACAATACGTCCGGTAGTGGGTTTCAAATCCTGGCACTACCGGTTCGCTATCAGAGCAATGCACAGAACGTTTTTGATGACGTCTGGGAGGTGGGCAGAGTCTCCTGCCGCCTCTGCTACCAGTTTGCCCGAACTGGGGCAAACCGGTAGAAACCCACCACTGAATACGCCTTGGTTATATTTGTCAGGTACCCAGAGAGAAATGTTCAGTTCCATAAGCAACAATAACAGAGCAAGTATATGGTTAATTCAAGTTCTGAAAGTTTGCTCTAGCAATTAACCTCTTAACCTTCTCCCTAATATGACATTTTCTGATAGTTTCTTTTTTCTAATAGCTGCAACTTTGACATTAAAGGCTTTAACAGACCTACTCATTTCATTTATAGCTTTGTTAAACTATCTTCCTCGAATTTGGTGACCCAAAGAGTAGATATAAGTAAAAGGAAGAAACAATATTTGAAATCTCCGTTTTAAACATCAGTGCCGCGGAAGTTTAGTTGGCGTGAAGGGAACTCACAACTGTAAACTGAAGCTTGAGGAGTCTGTGTATCTCAAGCAACCTAGTGATAGCTTAGCTACTGGCAGATTCAATCGTGTTTCATGGCCAGATTGAGCATGTTCCAAAGCAATTCCCAGTGGTGAAGTCTGGAATGACAATTTCCATGCCATATTGATAATTGTCTGGGACAAAAACAACCATGTCTAGAACCATCTCCTGGGCATCAAGCGATAAATGGGATAAAAGATTCAGCTGGCACAGCTGGGCAACCAGGTGGCCAGCAGTAAAGTGGCTATAGAGCAAAGAAAATTATGAACTGAGGAAAATCAAGCAGTCATAAAAATTTTTTGAATCAAGCCTTAAGTGAGGGGATGTCAAAAAGGAACACTCCTTGGATATAAACATAAATACCCAGAATCAGAAATTTCTGAACAACATTCTAAGGATAAATTTCAAAGAAGATTTATCCTTAGAACAAAAGCTTTTGCAGATACCGAACTGCAAGAATTGGAAAAAGCTGAGCATATAAATAGCATCGATAACAATGACATAAATAAAATGGAAGATCATGAAATAAATGAAGTTTTTGAAGAGTAACATCAAATTTTATTAACTTCTGTGACAGATAATGATAATAAAATGCATTAAAACATTAAAGAAAAAAGTGTTGAGCATCAATTCTGGCAGACTGATGGAACAGATGGTAAAAAAAAATATTTATATTCAACATATAAAAATCTCAGACTATTGAGAAAGGCCTCCATAATTGAAAAAGATGAGCAGAAAACAATTGTACAAGTTCTGAAAAGTGCAAATTTGGTAGTGGAAAATGCTGAAACAATTATATTGAGAAAAGCAATTAACTAATTTATAGCACACTAGCTGCAATAACATCAGAATTGGGAAAGCGCTACAAAACAAAAAAAGAAAAAGAAAAAAATCAATTGCCAAAATGAAAATATTCACTTGGAAAGAAAGATCAATAAATTATGAGTTGATATCAGCAATGTGAATAATTTGAAGGAAAGAAAATTTAAAAAAATAATTAGATCAAGAAACTTTTACAGCAAAGATGTGATTTTCGCTCTAAGGAAGAAATTCAAGAAATCCTAAGAGAATTCAAGCAATGAGTCAAGGATATTTCACAGAAAACTGAACAATATGAAGGCAGAAAAAAATCAATTGCAACAAAAACAGCAGTTTTGAATAGTATTTGTTTTATAAGGCACTTCTGGGAAATGAAAAGAAATCATAGAAGTTTGCCCTGATAAAGTTGAAAAATTAAGATTTTGGAGTGACATCTGAGATAAGTCAAAGGAAAATAACGAAATGCCACATGAGTAAAAGAGATTTAAGAATAACTTTGGCTCAGTCGAAATGGATAAAATAATCCTAACATCAGAAATGATTAAAAAGTGAACAGAGTAAATTGGGAACTAGTGGGCTGTAGGGAAAGGTGAAGTATGTGGATTTGGATTTAAACATCTGACAACTTCCCATAAAAGACTGGCAATTCAATTTAATCAAATATTGCACATTTGAAAAGTTGAAGAAAGTTCAGTCAAGGGTATACAATAGTTGCCCTGCCCCGCTAGAACTTCCAAACAAATTCTGCTTTATTGTAAAGCTTGTTGTTGTTGTTGTTAGTTGCAAAGTCATGTCTGACCCATCGCGACCCCATGGACAACGTTCCTCCAGGCCTTCCTGTCCTCTACCATCCTCTGGAGTCCATTTAATCTCACACCTATTCTCAACAAAAGAATAATAGGGAGGCCATCGAAATTGAAAAGGGGCCGCAGAATATGAACAGACGGGACGACGCCTCTAGGTTATCAAGTATTTGGGGACCTGCACTGAGAGAAACTCGAGTGTTAACATCAGAAGAGAGGCAGAGATTCCAACAAGCAACCAGTGGTGTTGTAAGGCCTGCCAGAATTCTTCCTTCTTTGCAGAGGGTGGCTAGCAATGGGGAGAGAGAGAGAGGATCCAGCCAGAAGACGGGCTGAGATCTCAACTAACAATCAAGGGTGCTGTGATGCCTACCAGAATCCTTTCCCCTCTACAGCGGACAGATAACAATAGAGAATCTGAGAAAGCTGGGCCTGTAACACGAAGCAAAGTAGCTAGGAGGAGGAAGCAGGAAAAAAAACTGTTGTCCTCCAATCAGAACACAGAGTTGCAGGCTAGCCAGCATACGTCAGCAGCAGCAAATATAGATAAGCGACAGCCCTGACCTCGCAACACACCCACAGCTTCCAAACTAAACAAGAGCCTGAAGATGACAGGGTTGTGAGCCTGTCGAAACGTTGCTAGAAAGAAAAACGTTTAAGGTACTGGTAGGATTTTAGCTAAGATTTTAAAGGACCTTGCAGAGTGCTCTGTAAGGATTTTTGGAAGATTTTAAGCTAGAATTTTAACCAGAATTTTAAACATTTTAAAATTTTAAATTTTAAATTTTAGAATTTTAGAATTTAAACATTTTAACTAACTTATTTTAACATGACGCGGGAAAACACCCAAGATTTTAATTTTGTGTGTGTGTGTGTGTGTGTGTGTGTGTGTGTATCTTCTCAAGTTTTCACGGAAAACATATATACATTCCCCTGTAGTAAACATTGACCAATTGGTTCGCAGACCAATTGCTGGCAACCATTTGTTCTATTCGCACCTCAAATTCCAACTGCTCTATTATTCAAAGTAAAGTAGGAAGTGGGAGGAAAGCTTCAACAAATAATGTTATTTTCTTTTTCCAGTTCAGCTCCGTTCCAGGTTTTCTTTTCCCTCTGGCTGTCCAATGTAGCCATTAAGACTGAGTACCTGCATTTACCAAAAGGAAAGAGATGACTTGTTTCAGAGGCAGACTTCGTTTGCCTTCAGTCTGTGCTGTTTACTTTTCTTTTGTTAGTCTTTATGTTAAGTCAATTAATTCTACTTTAGCTGACAGCAGAAAGTTACCTGCTTTGGGGAATGGAGGGAAAGAGGGAATAAAAAGGAGATAAATTTGGGATAGAAAAAGATAGATAGATAGATAGATAGATAGATAGATAGATAGATAGATAGATAGATAGATAGATGATAATTATTTTCCAATATGTTCCCTATACAATTTTAAAGTCCTTCTGCCATTTTGTGAAAAATTAATGGAGGACAGCATTTGCCTCTGTAGGAAGTTAGCACCCACCCCTTTCCTGGAAGAATGAAATATTTTAGGAAATATTAAAAAGGCAGAATATTATATTTCCCTGGATGAGAAATGGAGAAACATGTTTTAAAGACAAAGCAGCTTCCTGCTTCTCCCCCACACACTTTTGTTAATGGGCCATAATCTACAACACAATAGCAAAAGAAACTAACACAATGGGACCCATCTAGGACAGAAACATGGCACCTGGGAAGATTACATCAGCCAGCAAGGCTAGCTAAAACCCCCACCCTCTGGGAATCTGACAACCAATCAGGATACTCTTTCGGGGCCCAGGAAGTTCAAAACCAGAGAGAGCATAAAAACCCAGGGACTCGCTGTATCTTGCCCCTTTTCTGTTCAGGAACTCAAGCCATGTGATCCTGTCCACCATTAAACCATCTTTCCAAACAGTCTCCATGTTTCCAGTGTCTTTTTCCCCACTTGGAGCAGAACCCAGAAGGATATTTCTTCCAACACCTCTATACACTATTGATGTAGTAGCAGGTCTTAAAAGGCTCTCATTACACAGCACTACTCACAGGTTTATACCACTGGTCTTAGTGCTGTGATGAATTGTTCATTCCCTTCTCAACAGTTTGTGAAAGATTGAGGTACATGGAAAAGGAAACCTCCCCATCCTGCTTGGAATACTAAGAGATCCCCATACCTTGCAGAGACAGGTTTTTCTCCTTCTCTTCCAAATCAGTGGAACAACTTGTCTCCAGAGGTTATGAATGCTCCAACACTGGAAGTTTTTAAGAAGAGATTAGACAACCATTTGTCTGAAATGATATATTGTTTCCTGCCTGAGCAGGGGGTTGGACTTTAAGACCTTCAGGATCCCTTCCAACTCAATCCCTTCCAATAACAGAGTTATTCAATAGAATAACTCTGTTATTCTATTCTGTTCTGTTCCATTCCATTCCATTCCTTCTTTTTATTTTCTTCTACTTTGATCCAAAAATAGACCTTACAAACAGGGACATAAGGTGCTTCCCTCATTTAAGATACGGAAATTGTTCCTTTTTTTTTTTCTGGAATTAAAACATTTCCCATCACACAGCAGAATTTACCCTAGCATGAATTTCGCTTCTTGGAAAGAACAAAAATTCTAGTCCTCCAGGATCAATGACTGTTTATGTAATATGCCTGCTGCATTTAAGGAAACATTACAAATACAATCAAGAATGTTGTTAGTAATATTTGCAAAACTGGACTGGACTGAAAAACAAAATAGCTGTATTGGTTGAAAGTTACTTCGATATGGAATAATGCTGATGGTGAAAATACAGGTAGTCTTTGACTTACTACCACAGTTGAGACCAGAATTTCCATCGTAAGTCAAATTCGATCCAATGTTACAGTGGTTGTTCAATGAATCACCACAGTCATTAAGCAAATCACAGGGATGATAAGGAAATTCAGCTTCCCCAATGGCTGGTTTTTGTCAGAAATTGTAATCATGTGACCACAAGATGCTGCAATTGGTCATAAATATAAGCAGGTTGCCAAGTAACCAAATTGCAATCATGTGACCATGGAGGCACATGATTGCAATTTGGTGGTATTCAGCCGGTTCTCACTGGTTCACATGAACCGATAGGGGAAATTTTGAGTAGTTCGGAGAACCGGCAAATACCACCTCTGGCTGACTCCGCCCCTGCACACCTGGTCATCAGTCACCCCTCCCCCCACACACACACACACATCGCCCCGCCCACACACACACACCGCCCAGTCACTCCTCACCTCTCTGGCATAGTTTGAACCGTTGTTAAATGAACAGTCATAAGACAAGGTCTTCCTATAAACGCAAGGTGCTGATACCTGCATTTTCTTTGCATTCTTTCTTCCCCTTGGTTTATTTTTATTGCTGTGTCTTTTTCATTTGTAAACTTGAGGAGAACATCCATACTGTTTAATAATATTTGTATATTTTGTGCATTCGTAGTAATATCAGTAGCTTAACATTTAATAATACTTTCCCTAATGTGCTTGGTGCTATAGAGAGAGCTGACTTCTTAAATTTACACAGTGTAAAACATAAAAACAGCTCCCCTCTACCAGCGGAAAGAGATTTACTATATTGTGGTAGCAAACCTTCGCAGCAGCACCAAACTAAGATGATGCAAAACGAGGGCAAAATGGCTAACAAGTTTGTTTTTTTATATAAAGTAACACTTTTGTTGAAATTAGATTCATGCTAGAAACCTAAAATATGACTCATGAAAGACATCCTAGGAAGTGCAGGTAGGGAGACAATAAAAGAATAATTCAGCCAGCAATGGAACTTTAGTGAAAGCAATAGATTACAGTAATAGGGCAGGGCAGTCCTCTGGGGCTTGGATTACAGTTCCCATGTGCCTTTAGCAACATGTGGCCTGCACCCTTTGTACATTCACAGAATTCCCAAGGATGTGTGGCACCGAAATAGACACGTCCTGTCTTGGAAAGGGGTAAAGAACCTACCTTGTCATGCCCCAGGATATAATTTTTATATACCGTTGTTGTTCTCTAGCCCCATCTAGTGGCCAGAGAGATATACCAATTATAATGTTTGAAGCTGACCCAACCTATTTACCCATCAGCCCGCACTCTCAAAACAAATGCATACTGGGAACTAGTATTTCCTTTAGCATTTGGAGAAGGCAGAAGCATAAAGAAGAATCCATCTTAATCTGTGGCACATGTTCATCCAAGGACAAACCCACATCCCACACACAGAGCATCGCTGGGGAAATTTATTAATTGTTATGTTCAGCAATAACTTAATGCTGTCTATCTTGTATTTGGTTCTCATTGTATGTATCCCTATTTTCCCCAGTTTCACCATATCCTGTTCTTTCAATAAAGCATTCAGATCTACAAACACGGTCTGTTTTATTGGAGGATAGGTGGGTTTAGCTGCATGTCAAGCTGCACACAGACTAATGTGTAGTGAAGACAGAACACTCCTCTTAAACTCTTCAAGGAATCTCAAGGTCAGTGCCAGTTGAAGGACAGTCACCTACATAATCTACTCTCCTAACAACTAGATTTTCTCTTATCAATTTCCCAAGCTCTATAATGTATTATTTTAATAATTCCTACTCTTAATCATATTTCAATAAAAATGAAATAAGGAAAAGGGTCACTGGCACATGAGAGGTGGAAAGCAACAGTAAAATCCTGAGTTACATATTTTATATTCTCAATTTAAATGCTTTTTTTTTTCCAGAGTCTTGAGTTAAACATCTAGGAAAGTGGTTTCCTTTTTGATTAAAATACTTGTAGCAAAAACATTCCAGATTTCACATTTCTCTTCTAGTGAATGAACTTCATTAGATTGGAGTCCCAGAGAAGGCAAAGTTTAATGGATTTCTGTATATGTTTTCCTTCCATCTATATTAGGGTAATGCAATAAGCCTTATTTTTGCATACCAAGTTTCAATTCTACCTACGTACAAAGAAACTAATATATTTCAGCCAATCTTTAAACCAAGCTTTTTTCTGTTCTGCTAAATTAATATCAGTCAATGGAGATAACAATACAATGCAATACATATTAATCCTTCACGCTGAGCAGTAATCTGAATTCAGCAGCAGCTCCTTAAAAATATAAGTTTGCAATATATTGCCTACACAGGTCAAAGTACCCCAAATTCTGAAAATACTAATCATCAAATAGTGCCATCAGATGTGTTCATGTGCATACCAATGAAGCCATTCCCAGAAACACTGGACTGATTCAAAAATACAGATAGGACCTGGTAATCCACAGAGTTGTCTTTGGGCTATTGTTTCTGTTTGGCCACTGAAATCTGTTTGAGTTTTTACTGATATTGTTACCTAGTTTGGGTAATGAAACATTTACAAAAACCCAAGATCAGAGAACACCAAGGACTCACCCTTGAGTTAACTCACTTCAGCTCCCATCTGAGAAGCAATCTCATCTTGCAGAACCTAGGGGAAAGAACTTCTCTGATGCAGCATCTTCTCTATAGAGCATATTTCCCTGCCTCAAACCTCCTATGGTTTGCAGATCTTTAAAGACTGGCTCTTCCAGAAGGTCCTGGAGCAGAGTTTCTTATGATCCGATCCCTGATGTTAGATTGGAATCTTGCCTTGGCTGATATTAGTGTTTTCCTCCCATGAGCTACTATATTGTAGCCTACCGGAGCGAACAGTGAGGAGGTTGGGAGGAACACAGGCCAGTCCTGGACTCTGGGGAAGGTTCTGACGAGTGCTCTGCATCAGAGGCAGAGATGGGGCCAGAGCCATATGATAGGTATCAGCTGCCTTCGGAGTCAGACATCAGTGAGGCAGACGAACAGCTGGAGCCTGTTCCCAGTGTATGCATGTGCAGAATTGCCAGACGAAGGGAACAGCTAAGGAACAAGGGTCAACTTGGGAGTAAGGCCACAGGTGGACGATGAAGGGCCCCTCCATAGGGAATAAAAGAGGAATGAAACAGGAGGAGAGTTTGCAGGAGACAATTAGTTTGCTTAATTGGTTCGTGACTCTCAGAGACTTCTTGCCAAGTTTTGAAGATATCGGCCTGGCAGCTCTCCAAGCCAGATAAGGTCTATGACTGTATATTCTCCCTTGAAAGACTTTGCTGGATGTGAATGAGAGGAATTCACAATAACTTAATAAAAAGGTTTTTTTGTCAGGACAAGGAGTCTGCTTCATGCTCTTGGGAAGCCTAGTCAGAACATACTGGTTATAAATCACACATAAGGTGACTCTGTGGGACTTTACAACTTTAAAAATTCACAACCTAATAATCTATTTTAAAAAACCCACCCCAGTAGTAGCAGCAGTAACATAATCAAATCAACCACTTGATCTGCTCCATTTCCATTCATGGTCCCCTATCAGATGCAAGTGAACAGGTTGGAGAAAGGATCAGGTAGGTTTCTCTATTATTGATCACCACTTTACGAGTATCTTGCCAGACCATCTTCCCTAGGGAAAGCCGGATATAGACAATATGATTGTTTGTTTGTCATCTGTCTAGCCTAAAAAAGAGAAGGACTAGGGGTGATACAATAGCAATTTTCAAATACTTGAGAGGCTATCACAGAGAAGAAGTCAACCTATTTTCCAACCTATTTTCTTATTGTTCTGAACAAGAAGTAGCAGGTGGAAGATCATTAAAGAGAGAACTTAGAACTAAGAAAAAAATTTCTGACAGTGAGAACAATTAATCAGTGCAACTGTTTACCTGCAGAAATTATGGGTGCTCCATCATTAAGAGGTTTTCAAGAGGAGACTAGACAACCATTTTCCAAAATGATTTCTTGCTCAAGCAGGGTCTCCTGCTCAAGCAGGGGGCTGTTCTAGAACTGGGGTCTCCAATCTTGACAACTTTAAGCCTGGAGGACTTCAACTCCCAGAATTCCCCAGCCAGTTTAAGGTAGAACACTGGAGGTCTCAAACTTCATCTCACAGAAGTCATATGGGTCTTCAAACTATCTTCCCTCCTCTTGTTTTTGGGTGGTGATTTAACAGTTCCTGCTGCAGCCACCATCTACCGTCACTTGGTTTCCACCTCTTTAACTTTGGGGTTGGAGAAGGATAAGGCAATTCAAAGGTTAAACAAGAAACTATAGCACCATCTCCTGGCATATAGCTCCTTTCTTTGGAAGCTCAACCAATCTCACAAGCTATAAACAAAATCTATTTAGCTATTTCTATCTGAATGCCAAAATCTCCTGTTGAAGGAAGTTAGGTGCAACAATGTACAATGTTCTAAGAATACCACAATATAAATAAGATAATTTATTGGAAGAAGAGAGCAGGGATTTAAATTATTATTCAAAAGATTTTAAAGATAATTTATTTTCTAATGCAAAATCTGGATTATGCATAAAATGCTGAACGATGGATGATTATTGAGAAATTAAAAATTTTAAATACACATAAGTACTCTAAAGAAAATCCCTTGCTAGGCTTGTTAGCTATTCTTTGAGAAAGAGTACCTGCAGCATCTGTTTGTCTGCTTTAGTTTACATGGTATTTCCTTTTTCCTGGAAATTCCAGATGTTAAAGCGAAGGTCTGATGAACAATATTACTCCAGGGACTCTCCATCATGAAAATGTTGATTCTGAGTGTGTGCTTCTTAAGCACAGAAGCTGGCTATGACTTGCAGTTGATATTCAAAACATTTTCACTGCACATCCATATTTCTGGGCTTCCTGCCTTTTATTGCTTTTCCATAAAAAGGCATCACTAGATACTTTTTTTTTTTTCAGGAGATTCATTGTAGAATTGTGGGGTCCTTGGTGCTTTCTGTGCTTGGTTGTTTTCATTATCCAAACTAGGTAATATCAATCGATGCTAGTGATGGTATTACCAAGTTTGGGTAATGAAACATCTGCATGAAAACAAAGAAGTTCAGAAAGCAACAAGGACCTCTCATTTCTACCCTGAGCTACAAATATTCCCCTTTGTGTATAGCAGGGTTGTCAAACTCAAGGCCCAGGGGCCAGATCTGGCTCATTGGGGGCTTAGATCTGGCCCACATGGCCACCTTGGAAACAGCGAAGGACCAGCCCAAGGTGCCTCTGTCAGAGAAAACAGAGCTCAGGAGAGCAGTGTGTTGCTCTCCCGCCATTTTCTCTGGCAGAGGGTTGCAGGAGGCCATCACAGCTGAAAACAGAGTTTGCAAGGGCTGCGTGCAGCCCTCTTGGGCTCCGTTTTCTCTGGCAGAGGATTGCAGGAGCCAATCAGAGCTGAAAACAGAGCTTGCAAGGGCTGTGTGCAGCCCTCTTGGGCTCCGTTTTCTCTGGCAGAGGATTGCAGGAGCCAATCAGAGCTGAAAACAGAACTTGCAAGGGCTGCGTGCAGCCCTCTTGGGCTCCGTTTTCTCTGGCAGAGGATTGCAGGAGCCAATCAGAGCTGAAAACAGAGCTTGCAAGGGCTGCGTGCAGCCCTCTTGGGCTCCGTTTTCTCTGGCAGAGGATTGCAGGAGCCAATCAGAGCTGAAAACAGAACTTGCAAGGGCTGCGTGCAGCCCTCTTGGGCTCCGTTTTCTCTGGCAGAGAGTTGCAGGAGGCCATCACAGCCAGAAACAGAGCTCAAGAGCCCGTTTTTGCTGGCAGAGTGCTCAGGCCACCAAAGGCACCGCCAACATGGGTGATGTTGAGCTGGCCACGCCCCCTGGCCCCACAGCCCTCCCCCCACCCGAGGTCAAACACAACCCTTATGCAGTCCTCAATGAAATCGAGTTTGATAACCCTGGTGTATAGAATTGCACGTTGTCAGTGGCGAAAGCCTATATAAGAGGCCTGACAATAGCATAATTGACAAAGAAAAACAAGGAAAAACAATAGCCAGGAAAATCAAATCAATAAAACAAAACCATTTCGAATACGTGAACAAGACAGGACGATGGTTGGCGTACAAATTGAAGAAAGAAAAAGAGAGAAGGACAATATATCAATTACAGGACGACACAGGAGAGATATATTATAGGAACAAGGATCAAAAGAACATAGCAAAAACATTTTTCCAAAAATTGTATGAACAGGAAGAGTCCTCAGAAGAGGACATCAAACAATATTTAAATGAAGCTGATATCAAAGAATTAGAAGAAACACATAGGGACCTATTGGACAGACCAATGACATAACTAACAGAGGCCAGGAAAAAACAAAAAACAAATAAAACCCCGGGACCAGATGGTATACCTGCAGAGTTTTACAAATCTTGCTAACACGTAATAGATGAAATTTTACTTGAAGTCCTGAATGATGCACTTCTGGAAGCTATAATTCCTAATTCCTGGACAGAGGCCATCATTACACTGATATCAAAAGAAGAGACAGACCACACACATATTAAAAATTACAGACCAATATTACTTTTAAATGTGGACTACAAATTATTTACATTGATTATCACAGAACGACTCAAGAAAATAATTAACAAATACATTCATTCCAATCAAAATGGCTTTATCCCAAAGAGACAGATAAAAAACAATATGAGATTAATAATGGACGTATTAGAATATTATGAAATAAACTCAGATAAACAAGCGGCCCTAATTTTTTTAGATGCACAGAAGGCGTTCGACAACCTAAATTGGAAATTTCTTGTACTGCAATTGGAAGCTATGAAATTCGGTGACAAATTCATAAATATGATAAAGAAAATTTACTCCTCCCAAATGGCAAAAATAACAATAAATGGTGACTTGACAGAACAATTTCCAATATCAAAAGGAGTGAGACAGGGGTGCCCCCTGTTATTCATATTAGCCTTAGAAACTCTCTTAAAGGATATCAGAAGAGATAAAGAAATAAAAGGTCTGAAAATCAAAGGGGAAGAATACAAACTCCAAGCCTTCGCCGATGACATGGTATTCATCATAGAACAACCGATAACAACTGGCACTAAATTATTAGACAAAATAGAAAAATACAGGAGTGTAGCTGGACTCAAAATCAATAAACAAAAAACAAAGATACTAACGAAAAATCTTACTAATCAACAAGAAAAAGAATTAGAAGACCAATTAGATATACAAACGACAAGGTAAAATACCTAGGAATATGGCTCACCAATAAAAACTCATCATTTAGAGAGGATAATTATGATAAATTGGCAAGACAAATTAAAAAAGATTTAGAACTTTGGAAAAAACTACAACTATCTCTTTTGGGAAAAGTCGCCTCAATTAAAATGAAAGTTCCACCTAGAATTTTATACTTATTCCAAGTGATTCCAATAAAACCGGAAAAGAACTTCTTTAAGGATTTTAATAAATTAATAGCAGATTACATATGGCAAGGGAATAAAGCAAGAATTAAAGCAAAACATCTACAGGATACAAGAGAAAGAGGAGGACTGGCACTACCGGACTGGGAGACATATTATAAAGCATCAGCACTAATTTGGATCAAGGAATGGATGGAACTCAAAAATAAAAGATTATTGACTTTGGAAGGATTCGACCTACAACGAGGATAGCACGCACTTCTGTGGGAGGGCACCGATAAACAGCATGGATATTTTCAGAGGCACATCGTCAGACAAGCACTATATCAGACCTGGCAGGGCATCATAAAAACACACTACAATAAGATCCCGGAATGGTTATCAACCATAGAAGCCCAGATCTATCCCAATGCTATGGACATCACCAAAATGAGAACTTATAAAGATTTACTAAATAACCAAGGGGAATTAAGAACAAGAGAAGAATTGAAGGAGATGGGTATGGACATTGACTGGTGGCCATATCTACAAATAAAATCAAAATATAAGAAAGATTCGGCTCAATTTGGATCCAAAAAGGCCAATACGAATTAGATAAAATTTTACAAGGATCACAGGATAAATTGATTAAAAAAAGTCTATAATTATCTACGAGGATACAAATTAGAAGAAGAGGTGGTCAAAGAAAACATGATAACTTGGGCAAAGAATTTCAGCTACAATATTCAATTAGACAATTGGGAAAAATTATGGACAATAAATTATAAATTAACAATGTCGGTACCGTATAAGGAGAATCTGTACAAAATGTTCTATAGGTGGCACCTCTCACCGGCCAGACTGGCAAGAATGTTTCCCAACACCTCTCCAACATGCTGGAAATGTAAACTACATAAAGGAACCTACTATCACATGTGGTGGACTTGCCCAAAAACAAAACAATACTGGCAAATGATCAGAACACAAGTAGAAGAAATCACACAACGAAGATTAGAAATGAGGCCAGAAACCTTTCTACTAGGTATAATAAATGGACAATATGAAAAGGAAATAAAATACTTAATCATTCATATAACAACAGCAGCACGAATAATTTTTGCACAAAATTGGAAGAGTAGTGACACACCAATAGAAGATAGAGTAATTAGTAAAATCATGGAATGTGCAGAAATGGACAGACTCACAAAGGAATTACAAGATAAAGAGGAACACGACTATTATCTAGTATGGGAAAAGTGGTATACTTGGTTAGAAAATAGAAAAAGGAAATAAGAATAGGGAGCAATTGGAGTTACAGAAACAGGAACATAAATCACTAACATAAGCTAACAGTGAACCATAAAGATAGATAGATTAATAAGACCAAACAAGGAAGAGTCAAAACACAAATAAGAACATGTATTACAGTTGCGATACCTTTGACAAAATGTATATTCGAACTCTTTGTTTACATGTTTTGTATGTTTTGTTGTCACTCGTTTTGTCTTGTTTGTACTTTTAAACAAATAAAAAAAAATTAAAAAAAAGAATTGCACGTTGTCAGGATGGCTACAAAGTTATTAAGAGATGTACATCAGAAAATAACAGGATCACCCCACAATGGTAAGTTGTAAAACACACTCAAAGAAATGATTTAGAAATTTTAAAATATCCCGAAAATGCAACAGAAAAACAGAAGCCTTTTCTTTTTTCTACAAAAGAAGAAAATGTTTGGAAAGCAGAAAAGAGAGAGATGGGTCCAATATCAGACTTACAAGGAGAAACAGTGGCAATTCTAAATAATAGCACAACAGATTTTTCCAAACCACTTCCCCACCCTCACCCGGAAAAAAAAAAAAAGTCTCCTTGTCTAGAGAATTTTGGTCCTTTTTTTTCTCTATGGCTATGATAATTTACAGCATCTAGGCACTGTAACGATCAGAGGAATTGTCTAGCACCATAACATTCCTACAACAGAGGTTTATATGCTATTCCTTAGGTTAGCAATTGGTTATGACAAAAGGAACATCTGTGTCAATTTAGCTGACATCTTATTAACTTCTGGGATGCTGCCCTATGTAATGGATGTTCTTTCAAGGAATGCAAGTTGCTTCATATAATTGGAAAGTTACCTTTGGCGCAATAAATCAGTTAAACCTGGATCACAAATCATCAGCAGGCAAAAAATATAACCTTTCCCAGCCTGACATTTTGATGCCGTACTCTTTGGGACAAAAAAGGAGTTGCAGTTCAATACATTTTAGAAAATATGTAAAGTAATCAATTTCCTTCTGTTTCCTGAAATCTGATCTTTTTCCAAAACTACCACCAGCAAACATTTCTTATTCTGTATATTCTTGTTGTCTGAAAGCCCAATGCAATTTGGCATTCTATCCTTGTGACACCTGTTTTACCTCACATAATTCATTCAATGTTACAATTAGGGCAGTATAAAAACTTTATTAAGAATATTTTAGTACCGTTGGCCCTTGTTTTTGTTATATGGAGAGAACAGCATCTCGCAGAAAGAATAAGACTGAGCAAAAATCTAGCTTCAAATGCACATTTATGTCAGAAATAAGCTCCATTCAGTTTCTTGGGACTTTCTGAGTCAATATGCAAAGGCTTATGCTACCAGTGTTCATTTTCATGTAAAGTTTAAGAAAAGGCCTTTACCTCACTGAACAAGGATTACTCAGAGAATATTTGAACATTTAAATGACTACAGTAAATACTAAATATAACGTATTGTTAGGAGAATAATTTGGGGGTTCTGCAAGCTGGGTTTGCACAAGAACAAATCAAAAATGAAATCCAGACATACTGTGAGAAAGGGGGTCTATTTATTCCCCAAAGCAAAGAGATTTGTTTTGGGGATAGGCTGCAAAGAAAATAGGGTCCACAGCAGTGGTGGGATTCAAATTTTTTTACTACTGGTTGTGTGGGCGTGGCTTGGTGGGTGTAGCATGGCTTGGTGGGCGTGGCTTAGTGGGCATGGCAGGGGAAGGATACTGTAAAATCTCCATTCCCACCCCACTCCAGGGGAAGGATATTGTAAAATATCCATTCCTTCCCCACTCCAGGGGAAGGTTACTGCAAAATCCCCATTTCCTCCCGATCAGCTGGGACTTGGGAGGCAGAGAATAGATGGGGTGGTGTTTAGCGGTTCTCTGAACTACTCAAAATTTCCGCTACCGGTTCTCCAGAACTGGTCGGAACCTGCTGAATTTCACCTCTGGTTCAGAGACTTGGTTTTATAGTGGAATTGGTCCTTGGTGTGTACTTTGGGGATGTGTGGTTTGTGTATGTGCTGGTTCTAGTGTATGATGGTTCTAGTGTGTGACTGTCAAAAGGTCATTGTACTTCCTGTACAGATTGGGATGCTCCTGCCCTGGGCTTTGATCATGAGGTGCATGTGAAACCCAAAAAGGAAGATTGTTCTCAGATATGCAGATTCCTAGGCATGGATTGATGATGAGGGAATCTGATGTCTTCCTTTATCTTGAGGGGATTCCTGCCTGCTGAATGGAGTCAGTGAGGTGCTAAAGGGTGGGGGATGGGGGCAGATCAGAGGCCTTTGAACTTCCAACAGTAAAAATATTGTACTGCCAGTGTGATATTTTTTCATATTTATAGTTTGAATTGGAAAGCAATAGCAAAACTTTCTATATTTTCATGTCCTTATAAATTCAGGAGTGCCAAACGTGCCTTGTTAGCCTTGTGAAAGTACAGTAATGGCATTAAAGCACCGATTCGGATTAACTCCGAATTTGCCAAAAAGCTGAATTTTCAAATCAAAACCAGATTTTGAACATTTGATGTACTAATTTTGAAAAAATTAGTTGCAATTGCAATATCCTTCCCCCAGGAGTGGGGTAGGAATGGGGATTTTGCAGTATCCTTCCCCTGGAGTGGGGTAGGAATGGAGATTTTGCAGTATCCTTCCCCGGCTACGCCCACCAAGCCATGCTCACAGAATCGGTAGTTAAAAAAACCACTACTGGTTGTAATGCAGCCTATTAATCTTCTTTGAAAAGAGATCTTTGCAATTATCACAAAAATAAATATCTTCTTCCCCATTGAAGATTAAACCTTATTGCAGAGAATTGCTTAATATTTAGTATATTGTGCTAAAACAAATATGGATATCATTTAAATAATCCACCTGCAAATGTTGGTTTTACACTGATTTCTCCTAAACAGCAATGAAAAAAAAAAGTGTGGTCAGTGCAGCTAATTTGAAAAATATATATAAAAAATAGATTCTTCCTCATAAATAAAATGTCTGAAACCCTATTTTCTCCTCATGTCAATAAAGTGAGGGTATGTACAAATGAGCCTTGTGCAATGATGATAATAACAATGCATCAACTGCTAATATGAATTTAGGCATGCCCTTGCCCTGATAATACTTTAGTGGAAGATGAGAATGAATTTTCCCAGCAATAATATATTGTTGTAAACCATCAAGGCACTAATATGAATATTAATCATATTTAATATGAAATATGATGAAATATTTGGGGTAGTTTGGTTTTGAGGAAACACTTTATTGCATGCTTGCTCGCTGGGGAATTCTGAGAGTTAATGCCCACACATCTTAAATTTGCCAGAGCTGAGAAACACTGGTATGCCCAATACATAAATGCATATTAGAGTTCAATAGATGAGGCTGACAGATTTTTAAGAAACAGGAGTCACAAACAATGATGATGAACAGTGATGGATTGAAGGCTATGGTACAGAAAAGCAATTATAGGATATCAGTAATAAATTAACCCTAGTTTTGGCATATTTTCTTTATTTTCATGTGGCTTAATATGCCTTTGGCTTTTGTGTATGTGTTGCACAGTATGACCAAAAATCAGTATGAAATTATGCCTGTTTTTTTTTTTTTAGCCATTTGCTTCCATATTTAAACAGCATAATTTAGGGAGCTCTAGCATTGCTTCTAGAATGTTTTCCAACCCATTAAAAATAGTTCCACTCCGGATCATGTAACTAGGAAGGGAGATGGATGAAGGTTAGAATGAGAATGCCAATTTTTTCAGAAAAAAACAGCCTGAAAAAAGCACCGAAAACAGGCCGATAAAAGCCTCAAAAATGGGCTGAAAAAAGCCTCGAAAACGGGCCAAAAAAGCTGGAAAAAATGGGCCGGAAAAGGCTGGAAAAGGCCCAAAAAAAGGACTGAAAATGTACGGAAGCCAAAAACTTTTTTTTTTAATTTCCTCTTCTAAATTTAGGTGTGTCTTATAGTCAGGTGCGTCTTATAGTCTGAAATATATGGTACTTCTTTTCCCCCTTGTTTTCCTTTTCTTTTTTACACTGAGAGGTCTGAGGAAAAAGACAGATGCTATCGAATTGTGTGACATTTAGAGTTTGCAAGATTTATTGGCTTCTCAGTATAGATGAAACTGTCTGGAAGATAGCTTGCAGAGTAGGTGAGTTTTAGAAATCTGGCTTGAGGATTTGTTTTCACACATGATTGTGCAACCCAGTTTTTAGTCTTCAGCTTTGCAGCAGCAATAGACATATAACTGTTAAACAATGGGCAATAATATATTTAGTTTGCATTTTCATGCAGACATAGCTCAATTTGCCTTTTTGAACTTTAAACTGAAACTTACTTAGGTTTTGAAATCTGCAGGATCCACAATTTGCAATATAGGTAGAAAATCATATCTATTACTAGAAAGTGCCCAAGGATTGGGTGCACAAAAAAATCAAAGCATATTTACAAGTGAACTTTAATAATAATAAAAAAGTGATGAACAAATAAGGAACTTGAACAAGATGAGGCGAAATGGAAAAAAAATATGTCTAGTTTGTAATCTACTAGAGCAAGCTTCTCCAACTGAATTCTTTCCAGATGTGCTGGAATACACCACCAAAATTTAAAAACTGGCTGTTCACGCTACCTGAAGTTTCTACAACTTGCAATCTGATATAGGTGAAAAGGAGGTAGTTGGGAAGTGCTATGATAGATAAATGAAGATCTATTAAACGTTCCATTTTTGAAAGAATTGTTCTACCATGGCCATATCTATAATCAGATTATAGTGTGTGTGTGTGTGTGTGTGTGTGTGTGTGTGTGTGTGTGTAGAAAGAGTCACAAGACACTGTATCCAATAGATATGCAATGCATCACTATACATACAATTATGCTATACAATCACTAATATAAACAACAAACTCATTGGCTAGATTCAAATGTCAACCAATTTCATTTCATTGATTTTGCTCTAGCATGTTTTATGACCAATGGAATGGCTTGCCTTCAGAAGATGTGGGTGCTTCAACAATGGAAGCTTTCAAGAAGAGACTGGACAGCCATTTGTCTGAAATGGTACAGGGTCTCCTGCTCAAGTAGGGGGTTGGGCTAGATTATCTCCAAGGTCCCTTCCAACCCTATTATTCTATGCCTATGAATCAAGGCCAGTGTGGATTGTAAAATGTAATTTGCCGCAATGTCTTTTACAAGTACAACTAATTGTGATTTACTCCACCCAGGCCTCATCGTTAAGTAGGAGGACTGAATGAGAGAGAGAAAAAAAAACCATGAACAATGGTTAGAAAAGTTGGGTGTGTGTTTCGTTTGGAGAAGGTGTGATAGATGTCTTCAAATACTGAGGGGTTATCAGAAAATTCATATCCTTTCTGGTATTAAGCTAAAGCAGAATTGTTCAGAATTATTTCGGAAAGGCAATATATGATGGACTGTCTAATGAGTCAGACTCTGAATTGAAAGAGCAATTCAAACGTCTGCGCCCGGGGCTCCAGAAAGAGCAGAACCTGTTGGAGAGTCAGCCTTCAGTTCTGCGGAAATCAACCACCTGATGCAGAAGCAAAGCATCAAGCTGAGTCAATTGACCTACAGGAAAAGGATTTCAGAAAGATCAAGTGGAAAATACAAAGACGTTCAGTGAGATTCCTCAAAAGGAACAGGCATGACACAGGCATGTCTGAGCTGATATTATAAAACAAGTCAGAAAGTTAGCAAACAACTTTTAAGTTTTGACATCCTGAATGTACGCTGTTTCTATTTCCCTGGCTGATCTCTGGACTGGTATAAAATATTGTGCTCAGTCCTGGTTCCTGGATCTTTGATTTGTCTGTACAGAACTTTGGCTTTTGAAGTTAGCTTTGTTGCTGTTGTTGTTGTTGTTTTTGAGCTCTTACATTCTTGCATTGTGATAGGAGTTATAGCTGCCATAAAGAACTTTGATCTAAGTCTGATCTCCTACACTTGTAATTGCTAGCATAGCACAGCAAGAACAAGAGATTTAGATGATAAGAAAGTACATTTGAGTAGACTTCAGGAAAAAAAAAACCATAGCAGCTGCTCAATAGTGGCGTAGATTTGCCATTTTTTTAAAAAAAATTGATTTATATGCCACCCTTCTCCGGAGACTCAGGGCGGCTTACAATGCATTAAGCAATAGCCTTCATACTTTTGTATATTTATACAAAGTCAGCTTATTGCCCCCACAAACTGGATCCTCAACTTACCTACCTTAGAAAGGATGGAAGGCTGAGTCAACCTTGACCCTGGTGAGATTCGAACTTACAGTAATTGCAGACAGCTGGTGTTAATCACAATGCTATCAATCTGCTGAGCCACCAGGCCTCCTACCTGGGGCTAAGAAAGATGGATAGAATAGAATAGAATTCTTTATTGGCCAAGTGTGTTTGGACACACAAGGAATTTGTCTTGGTGCATATGCTCTCAGTGTACATAAAAGAAAAGATATATTCATCAAGAATCATAAGATACAACACTTAATGATAGTCATACAGAAACAGTCAATATAAATCTTAAAGATACCAGCAACAAGGTTGGATGGCTCAAGGTTACCCAGTTGGTTTCATGCCTGAGGCAGAACTAAGCCCCAGAGCTCACTGTAACAGCATTGCCAAAAAGGCATTAAGAATTGTTAACCTAATTTTATTTATTTATTTATTTATTTATTTATTTATTTATTTATTTATTTATTTATTATATTTCTATACCGCCTTTCTCCCGTAGGACTCAAGGCGGTGTACAGTCAAGAAAAATATAGACACACAAACATTATAAAATTGCTAATTAAAATTATTACTTAGTTTGGTCAATTAAATAAAACCCAGAATTAGATAACATTTAAAAAATCATTCACATGTTCGTATGTTTAGCCCCGCCTGTTGGAACATCAGGGTCTTGAGAACACGGCGGAAAGCACGGAGATCAGGGATATTCCGTATCTCCGGGGGCAGTTCATTCCAAAGGGTTGGAGCCCCCACAGAGAAGGCCCTTCCCCTGGGAGTCGCCAGCCGACATAATTTGACTGACGGTACCCTGAGTAGTCCCTCCCTGTGAGAACGAACTGGTCGGTGGGAGGCTATTGGTGGCAAAAGACGGTCTCGTAGGTACCCAGGTCCTAAGCCATGGAGCGCTTTAAAGGTGATAACTAACACCTTGAATCGCACCCGGAAGACCACCGGGAGCCAGTGCAGCTCGCGTAGGAGAGGTGTTACAAGGGCGTAACGAGCTGCGCCCATAATCACCCATAATTATAATTTTGTGAAGCTTCTTCTCCGGTAACGTTGTACTGCAAACTAGGGCATACAAAACCTTTGCCAGACCAATTCTCGAATACTGCTCATCTGCCTGGAATCCATACTGTATATCGGATATTAATACAATTGAGTGAGTCCAGAGGTATTTCACGAGAAGAATACTCCATTCCACTCCTCACAATAGAATACCTTATGCCACCAGGCTTGAAATTTTGGGCTTGGACAACTTAGAACTACGCCCCCTATGGTCTGACCTAAGCTTAGTACACAAAATTGTCTACTACAACGTCCTACCTGTCAATGACTACTTCAGCTTCAACTGCAATAATACATGGGCAAACAATAAATACAAAATCAAGGTAAACTGCTCCAAACTCGATTGCAGAAAATATGACTTCAGCAACAGAGTGGTCAATGCCTGGAATGCACTACCTGACTCTGTTTTTACATCCTCAAACCCCCAAAACCTTAACCTTAAAATGTCTACTGTGGACCTCACCACATTCCTAAGAGGTCTGTAAGGGGGCATGCATAAGGGCACCAGCATGCCTACCATCCCTGTCCTACTGTCCCCATTTATTTGTACTCATTTCCTGTGTTCATGTCCATGTTTATACTTATACCTGTTTTCTCGTACATGTTTGACAAACTAAATAAATAAATAAAATAAAATAAAATTAGAACTCAGTCTCCTGGTTACTGGCCTGATACTTAACTACTACACCAACCTGGCTCTTAGTAGCTAGCACTACTATGATGCAAAAGTATACATGATTTCTGCAATTTTATGGTGTTTCTCTGGGCAGCTGTCTCAGTGGCATTTCACTTGGATGGGCACCTGGGCATTATCATGTACATTCAATGGGGTCCTTTCTAACTCTATTGGACCTAATTTTTAGCAGGGCCCCTCAAAAAACAATGAATGTGAGTTGCTGGAAGGAAAGGCACACATTCTCTCTTGCACATGCATCATTCCAAATTAGACTTACCAGGCTAAGGTGTCTTCACAAACACATATCATCTCCATCAGATATTTGTTCTCAAGAAATTATTGCAAGGCATAGGAAAAAGAGTTGTGAAAATGACAGCCACTCATTATTCATGAAGGCCTGGAGGGATAAACAGGCTGGCAGTGGTGGGGCTGCAGGTGCTTAGAAGAAGATTATAACATCTGATTCTGAATGAGTTACAAATTACAGAACTTTACCCGACTCCTCAGCAGAAAATTTTGTCGTTTGAATCATTTGTACTCTCTTGTTAGTGGACGTTTTTAAGCAGAGGTCAAGTAATTTCAGATGTGTTCAGAACAAGCAATAGAGTACAGGTAGGTGTAGACAAATAACCAGCTGGTATAATGGCTAAAGTTCCCAAATGAGAAACCAGATAACTTTAGGCCAATTACTCTCTCTCAATCTTAGAAAGAAAGCAAAGGCAAATCACTTCCAAAAATCTTGTCAAGAAAAGTACATGGACTTCTACATATAGCCCCCAGGACTGAAGATTCAGTTGTAGGTGTGCATGTGTGCACATACACTCATCTTGACAAAGGGTGCTGTCTACATGTTTAGGATGACAACTGCCATACAATTTCCAAATGTCTAATCAATATGGAAATATAATTTCATTGATAAACATTGATAAATGTTTGTCTGTCTAACCCCCCAGAGATCTTTCCAACTAGCTACTTATCTACTATTTATGTCTTTTAGCTTCATAGTACCCGATTCTGTCCGGTTCTTTAGAACTGGTAGTAAAAGCAGCAGGAGGCTCCGCCCACCCAGCCAAGTGTCAAAATTGACAATCTGCGCTTGCACAAAAGCTTTTGTGCATGCGCAGAAGCGTGCATATGCGTGTGTGCGAGCAAAACACACTCCCGTTGTGAACCAGTAGTAAAGGTAAGTAGAACCCACCCAGTCAGGGAAACATCTGAAGAACATGAAAAACAGTTACAAGAACTGGGGATGTCTAGTCTAACGAAGAGAAGGATTTGGGGTGATATGTAGCAGTCTTCCAATATTTGAGGGACTGTCATAGAAAATAGTTCAACTTCAACCTATTCGCCAAAGCACTTAAGGGCAGGACAAAAAGTAATGGATGGAAGCTTATCAAGGAGAGATCCAACCTAGAACTAAGTAGAAATGTCCAGATAATGAGAACAAGTGGAACAGCTTGCCTTCAAATGTTGTGGGCACTCCATCACTGGAGGTTTTTAAGAAGAGATTGGACAGCCATTTGCCTGTAATGGTATAGGGTCTCCTACTTGAGCAGGGGTGTGGATTAGAAAACTTCCAAACTCCCTTTCAATGGTGCTATTCTGTTATCGTGAACTCTTACTCCATCCATGTGGACTATAAATGCCCCAACATCATCTTGGTTCCAAATGGCTTAGGACCAGGTTATCTGAGGGACTGTCTCTTGCTGGTCACATCTACCCAACCCATCAGAGCGAGGAGGCAGGGAATGTTGCGGGTCCCATCCCTGAGAGAGATACACCTAGTGGGAGCCAGAAGAAGGGCCTTCTCTGTGGTGGCTCCCTCTCTCTGAAACATGGGATGGAGCCCATTAAATGGTTTGTGTGATCTGCTGACATGCCAGGGTGGGGGGTTGGGAGGTGGGGGTGATTTTGTTATATTGTACTATATTAATTTATTTGATTCTTTTTCTTAGTTTTTATTGAATGTGGTTTTATATTCTGTGGTTTTAATTTTTAGTTTTGTGGTTAGTTTTTATTTAAATGTGGTTTTATATTCTGAAAGCCGCCTTGAATTGCCATGGGCGAATAGGCAGCAATCTAAATTAATTAATTAATTAATTAATTGAAAAATAAATAAATAAATAAATAAATAAATAAATAAATAAATAAATAAATAAATAATTGGATTCCAAATTAAAAACAATTCTCCTGAAATGAAGGAAAGCATGCACCTTCCTTCCACTGAAGAGGTGGAAAGCTGGGGAAAGTTTATATAATTATAACCTATTCTGCTGCATCTGAAGTGCCAGGGACTGGGGCTATGCTGTCTGTTTGATTAGGCCACAAAATTGATTTGCTCGTAAAATGTCTTTATAGCTCTTTGCGTTCCAGACTGCCAAAATGTGATTTATTTTCAAAACAATTCTGTACTGATAAATGCTGATGACAAAATAATACAAAATGGGGCAATGTGCTAGAACAATACAAATAACTGGTGGCATCAATCAGTGCATGAAAAGTTGTGTGTGTCTCAGTATGTGCATGTGTGTGTGTGTGTGTGTGTGTGTGTGTGTGTGTGTGTGTGTGTGTGCCGGTGTGTACATATGCACCTATATCCCTCCATGTTTACTTTTTTGAAGTGGCTCAGTATTACTCATCTAGAATAGCTATATTTTTTACAGCAGGGGTGAGGAAGCCATTGAGTGCCCACAGCTTCTTCCACCTTACTCCTACTAAAGTAAGAAGAAACATCAGTAAAGAAATAATTTAAATACGTGAGAATGTGAAAAACCAGTAAAAGATGTTCTCCTGTATCCAAAAGTAACTCTTCCTCCCAAGGAAGACTAATCAGATCTTTTTCAGCTATTTTGCCCCTTGTCCTGATGAAGCTTCCTTAGCATTGCATTCAGACCAGTGGTGAAATTCAAATTTTTTTACTACTGGTTCTGGTGTGGCTTGGTGGGCGTGGCTTGGTGGGTATGGGGCGTGGCAGGGGAAAGATACTGCAAAATCTCCATTCCCACCCCACTGCAGGGGAAGGATATTGGAAAATCCCCATTCCTACCTCACTCTGGGGCCAGCCAGAGGTGGTATTTGCCGGTTCTCCAAACTACTCAAAATTTCCGCTACCGGTTCTCCAGAAGCTGTCAGAACCTGCTGAATTTTGCCCCTGATTCAGACCTGTTCCACTAAGAAGGCTTCATTGTGATTTGGGGTGAAATGTTGCAAAGAACCTGATCAATACCTGGGTCTCACTCTCTAAAGCTGAGAGAACCCGATGCTAAGTAGGCATAGCAAATCTGGGCTACCTCTATTTCAAGAAATTGAATGGCCTTATATTATAGCAATAGCAGTAGCACTTAGATTTATATACCACCCCATAATGCTTTACAGCACTATACACCACCCCATAGTGCTTTACAGCACTCTCTGAGTAGCTTACAATGTCAGTTTATTGCCCCCAGAAATCTGGGTCCTGGTTTTACTGACCTCCAAAGAATGGAAGGCTGAGTCAACCTTTTAGCCCCATCAGGATCGAACTCCAGGCTGTGAGCAGAGTTTACCTGCAATACTGCATACTAACTACTGCACCACTAGGGCATAAAGCAAGTAGTCTGAGCCATCCTGGGACAGCAGATGTTTAACTGTGAGGGACACAAAAGGCATTTCTGCAAGAGGAGGTGAGACACATCGGGCCCTTTGGACCAGGAATTCAAGGGAGATGAAAGCAGATGGAAACATATTCAGTGGATTGTATTAATAGGACAGATAAAAATGACAGCCTTTATAACAAGCTGTTGCTCTGTGCTTTACCTCCAAAATATTCTGTATGTTTGCCTTCCTCCCCTTTTCCCCTTTTTTCTTCTTCCTCTAATTGGAGATATCTGCCTTCGGGAGAGTAGCTGCATTTTATCTCCCACAATTACTTGAAAAATGATAGATGGATGGATATGGAACTTGCTGGCATTGCCAAGATATAACATTTTGTATGCATAGCATCTTCATGTACTCTTCATAAGATACCTTTGGTTTCCATATTTTGGGCTGCAGTAGTTCTCAGCTTGGCCAAATGAAAACAAAACTTGCACCAATTGTCTATTTGAAATGCCTAAGAAGTTCAATTTTTGAACATCTAGTCTCTACATCTTTGGAAAAATCATCTTAAATGAATGTATCCATTATAATTTATACTAAAGTATTATCTACCATTATAGACTATCCCATTATATCAGAGGCAGTCTGCCAGAGGTGGTATTCAGCCGGTCCATACTAGTTCAGACGAACCGGTAGCGGCGACTGTCACCCACCCCGGCATAATGTCATCCTATTTAGCCACATTTTTGAGGCCAGGTGCATGCGTAATAGGCACGCACAACAACAAAGTGCATGCATGGAAAGCTGGGCGAATTTGTGGAAGGTAGGTTGTTGTTTCTTGTTCTTTTATAGTTGTAAGAAGGACTATTTTTATTAGGAATATCTCCTTATGCAGGGATTTAAAGTTCATCCTTTCCTAAAATTATAGTTCTTTCCTTTTCTGAAGCAGGTGTAGCCTTAGAAAAAATGAATTCCTTAATACACACATTTCAGAAACCTGACAGCAATTTTTTTGTCATGAAACCCTGAAATTCGGGCTGACTGTTGTCTAAATACCGTATGCAGAAAACTTTTGGTTCAATCCTTGGTACCTCTAGTTCCATTGAGGGCTTTCTTATGCATTTAATTTGCACCTCTCAAAGTTAGGTGACCTAACAGGTTTCACAAAAGACCTCTTTAGATGCTAAGCAGAATTGAGTAGAAATAAGATGCTTACGTATAACAGTACTATATACCAGCATCTCCCCAATATCCCTGATTTTTCCATGTTGAAGAGAGCAACTTGAGTGGAAGAAAGATTGCTTCCTCCCATTTCGTTTAAACTAGTTGTCTAGATGAACAAAACAACCTTTCTTTAACAGTGGTGATAAACATTTTCAATTGTTCCTGAAGTCTGTTTACAGGATATAGGTCATGGCACTTATTATACTGCTCTCACCTCTACTATCTGGCTGCCCCATCTCAGCATTTGCTACTTGAGGCACTTTCCTCATTTTGACCAAAAAGGGAGTCATCCTTGATGGAAATGTCTTCAAAGAATAGAATATAATTTTCTATTGGCCAAGTGTGATTGGACACAGAAGGAATTTGTCTTTGTGCATACGCTCTCAGTGTACATAAAAGAAAAGATACGTTCATCAAGAATCATAAGGTACAACACTTAATGATAGTTGTAGGGGACAAATGATACAAGCAACAAAATTACAGTCATACAGTCATAAGTGAAAGGAGATGGGTGGTGGGAACGATGAGAAGATTAATAGTAGTGCAGACTTAGTAAATACTTTGACAGTGTTGAGGGAATTATTTGTTTAGCAGAGTGATGGCATTCGGGAAAAAACTGTCCTTATGTCTAGTTGTTCTGGCGTGCAGTGCTCTATAGCGCCATTTTGAGGGTAGGAGTTGAAACAGTTTATGTCCAGGATATGAGGGGTCTGTAAATATTTTGGGCTTCTCAAAAAACAAAAACTCAACAAAAAAGTTGGGTGGGAAAGATTTCTACTTGCATTTGGTTTACTATAAATAGATGATTGATAGATGAATACAAATATGCCAAATGTCCACTTCATGTTCAAAATACGTTAGATTAATACCTTGGGAGATGTTGGAATGTGCACCCTTGTTTTCTTTTACCGAGATTTATTGTTTATTATACCTCTCAAGTTACATGTCGAGAGCACAGTTTCTAACCCAACATCGAAGGTTTTATATAACTCCCATTGCTAACAGCAAGAAAATACCATTTTGTTATGTGCAGGATTCTAAATTCAAGTTATTTTTTTTCCCCAAAAAAACCCTTCCTGAAACAAGGACAAATTGAGGGACTGCATGAAGAATAATTCAGAGATCAAGTTCCACCCACATCCCAGCAATCTAGCTTTAAGAAGCTCCAAAATAAAATCACAGCTGCTGGTATACAGAACCTTCTCTGAAAGTAGATAAACTTTCAATTCCATTTATCAAAGCAACCACATTTTTCATATCAAGGCAAGTGACAAGAAAATAAAAATTGATCTCGGGAAGTTTGTTTGTATCTGTAAAGTTATATTTTTAAGTAATTCACAAAGCTACCATCATATATTATTTTAGAGAACTGTTTTTAGATTTTTAGGAAGTATAAACTGTAGAAACAGTATATATTGCTTAAAATCCCAACTTGGTATTTAGTCTTATTCAACCTTAATCAGAGGTAAGCCCAACTTTTGATGTTACATTTGACAGCTCACAGTTTTTACAAAAATTAAAAATTAAGGCAGGATTAGTTTACCGTATTTTTTGGAGTATAAGACGCACCTACCTTTTTTGGTTGTTTTTTTTAAAAAAAAAGATTATTTTTTTTTATTTTTTAGACAAACACACATACAAACATACAATGTATTTTCTTTGAACAGAGTATTTGGCTGGTTCGCAAATTTAAACAATGTTTAGTCATTTCAATTAAATTTACAATTTCTATATTTCCTTTTTGCCATATTTATTCCTCATCTATTTTTTTAAAAAAAAACAATATTACCCTTCATTCTCATCTCTAATCTTAATCAAATTCAATTTTTCCCTTCTATTCTATATTATACCCCTTCCCATTGTCATCTATTTTTATATCCATCCTCACATTGGTTAATTATTTAATATTACAATTGTTTAATACAAATTCAACATTTTTATATAAATCAATTAGTTATAACTATCTTTTTTGTATATTAATCAATATGAATATGAATATTCCAATTATTTCCATGCAATCCAATTTCTTACAAATTAATTAATTATATTTACCAATAATAATAAACCAAATAATTTTCCCCATATATTCCTCCAAACCACAACTTAACCATTTCTGCTTTCAATACAATATACAATTAATAGTATCTCAATTATTACAATTCCCTAGTTAAATAGAGCTTTTTTTCTTTTGTGTTTTAAAATCTTGAACTCTCCTCTTTTGCCCTAAATTTCCCATTGTTTGCACCTACCATTTTTGGTGAGAAAAAAGAAAAAGAAATCTCTCTCTGCCTCATTTTGTCACATTGCAGGAAAGAGCCTGCTTTACTTTCAGTTTCATTTTTTCAGCATAGCTAGGGAAAAAAAATCTGTTCCAGCACTCTTTGCAGCAAGCAGGAAAGCCCTGCGCAAAACAGCTGAGAGCAAATCAGCTGAGAGTTGGGAGGCTGATCTAATCAACTTGTGCTAATTAACCTATGCTGAAGCTGGAAGGGGTTGTTTTTTCTTGCTGTTTGCTTGCAAGAAGGTAACTGCTGCGAGGCACAGGCCAAAGGGTGGGGGCCAGTGGATGGGCAGGGCTACATTCGGTGTATAAGACGCCCCTAAATTTTCACCTCCTTTTGGGGGGTAAAAAGGTGCATCTTATACTCAGAAAAATACGGTAATTGTCAGAATTCCAGCCTTTGAATACATTTTTGATGTTATAATTTTGCCATTTGATTATTTGGAGAGGAAGGGGAAGAATATTCTATGGGTGGGCCAATCATTGAGAGTTTGTCTTTAAGCAATGCTTGATTATAATTGAGGATTTTAACACTCAATTCTATCCTTTTTTTTAATGACTGTCCCAGAAATAAGTGCTTTACTCATAAGGCTGGATTTAAAAGGTTTGAGATTATGTGAAAGAAACAACACTTAGTATTTCTTTCACACAATTGGGCAGAAGTTGTTTCCACACCGAGAGCCCTGTAGTTTGAGATAGTCATTACTTCTCCATTATTCACTGGAAAATAAAACAGAAGCTTCATACAGCACTTAATCTAGTATTGATTAAACTCTGCATTATAAAGCAATGCTTTTCTTCATGGATTCCCCTAGGACCCACTCGGTAATCTGACTGGTGGTGATGCTTCTGCAATTAGTTTTTTTTCCCCTAAGTCCTGTTTTACAAAGCACTCCTGAACAGGTTTATTCTTCTGAATTTAGTTGGACTTGTTTCCACTCTTTGCTAATTATTTTATTGATATCAGTTTTAGTTATGTATTTTGAATTGATTTTAATGCATGGATGCATGTCAACTCTTTTTTTCAATTCTTTGGCTGAAGGCTGGGATACAAATACATACATTACTATATTGTGAGAAACCATACGTGGTCTTGCATTAAGGTGAGAGAGATAAATCACTTAAAGAACAAAGTGATTGTGAAGATAAATGGGAAGAGATGGTAGAAGGACGCATAACATAAGAGCAGTAGCGGTGGCTGACAAGTTGGAGAAGAAGATAGAAAAGGGGAGAGAAGAAACTGGATAAGAATATTTATAACTGAATTTGGAGTGGCTGTAATTGAATTTGGGATAGTTATAACTGAATGTGGAATAATTTTAATTGAATTCATCCCAGATATCATTTTGTTTTTAATTTGTTCCAAAAATATGTTATACTCTAGGATAAATTAGGAGTAAAAGCAGGATTCCATGGGTTTAACATTTTCCCCAGTATAACTATAGTCTTCTACATACAGGAATAATTTGCATAAGTTTAAAAAGAATAAGTACAGGGTGGTGTTAGAGTGTTGGACAGTGAGGTTCAAGTCTTCTCTGGGACATGGGAGCTGACTAACTGAACTTGGGCCACTCAACCCAACCTACCTCTCAACATTATTGTTGGTTCAGGGTGTATATGTGTGGAAGATTTCCAAAAAGAAAGGTGAGATGGAACTTTAACAAAGAAACAAAGTAGGAGGTAAGCAATCTCTCCTTATAAATTCATCTGGGTCTTGGTTTAATCACTAAACTGCTGGATGAAGCCTACAGCAAACATAGGATCTCCCATAGCAGTCTCAGGCCATACAAATAGATGGCCCGGTAGTCAGAAACTAAAGGAGGACTTCAAAGCCAGCCATCCCAGGTGGAATGCTTCATGTAAGAGAGCTTCAACTTCCAGAACACTCTACAACACCTATACTCATTGACAATTCTGAGAGTTGATTTAGTTATCTGTTTGTTTCTTTTTTTTTTTTTAAATACTTTATTGAATTTTCCAATTTTTAAAAAGACAATGTACAATCACAATCTTGATCCGAGGTGCAATGTTTACACATTTCATAGATCAAACATTAAGTGAATTCCATCCATAACGATACAATATACAGTTCTATACAATTCTCTACATTTCTATACAATTAAGTCCATTTCGGGTGTCTAACAAATCATAGCCTATTATCATATTTTTATCCTATTCTTTAACCAGTTATACCAAATTCCCCATACTTCGTAGTACTTAGAGTTCTCTTCATTTTTTAGCTCGCTCGTCAATTTAGCCATCTCTGCGCACTCTAGAATTTTATTTATTAATGTTTCTTCAGAGGGGGTAGAGTTGGATTTCCAGAGTTTCGCAAAGGCTAATCTAGCCGCAGTAATAATTTGAATTGCCAGTTGGGTTTTATTGTTGTCGAGACCATCTTCAATCATACCTAAGAGGAAGGATTCCGGGGCCAGGGCTATCTCTTGTCCCACTATTTCCGAGAGCCAGAGTCGAATCTTTAACCAAAACTTTTTGATCTCAGGGCAAGTCCACCACAGATGGTAAAAGGTGCCGACCGTCTTTCCACATTTCCAACATAAAGCAGAGGAATTTGGAAATATTTTGGCCAGCCTGTCCGGGGCTAGGTACCACCTATGCAACATTTTGTAGTGATTTTCCCTGAATGTTACCGATTTCGTTATTTTGAGATTTCTGTTCCAAGCTATCTCCCAGTCATTGAAATTAAGGCCATATCCTAAGTTTTTCTCCCAAATGCTTAGCTGATTTTTAGCTATCGTCTCGGCTCTATCCTCATCTAATATAAAGTTATAGATTTTCGATAGCATTTTCTTATCTGGTCCCCAAATAATTTTGTCAAAATATCCATATTTCATTTCAATACCACATTTATCTCTATCTTCTTGAAATCTAGACTTAATCTGAAGATATTTCCACCAATCCAGAATAAACCCCTGGTCCCTCAATACTTCCAAGGGTTTGAGCTTCCCTTCTTCATCCAAGATATCCTTATATGTGCCCATTTTATAGTTCCCTCTTCTATTTGGGGCCACTAGAGCATCCATAATCGACAACCAGCTAGGAACCTTGGTATATATCTTCTGTCTAATTTCCAGCCACGTACGAATCAATGTCTCTCTAATTTTATGTTTATAGAAATGAGTTTTCTTCCTATCCTTTATATCCCAGAGGTAAGCGTGCCATCCTTCAAGGAGATCGTGTCCTTCTAGTGTCAAAATTCTACCTTCTTGTAATTTGATCCACTCCTTTATCCAAATTATTTTTGCCGCCTTTTGATATAATTCCCAGTCAGGGAGCCCGAACCCTCCCAAATTTCTTTTCCCTTGAAGTGTCTTGAGAGAAATCCTCGATTTCTTACCCTCCCACAAAAAATTCCTGATATGTTTATTCAGATCCAAAAAAAATTTTTTATCTAGTGATATCGGTATATTTTGAAATAGAAATAGAAATTTCGGTAAAATATTCATTTTGATCGCCGCAATTTTACCAGTCAGGGACAATTTAAGCCTCCTCCACCTATCAAGGTCTTGATTAGTTTTCTGCAATAAAGGGATATAGTTATCATCTTTTAATGAAGAAAGTCTTGCCGTAATCCATATTCCCAGATATTTTATCTTCTTAACTACCTGGAGGCCTAATAAATCTTCTAATTCTTTCGTTTGTAGGTTTGTCATATTTTTCACAATTATTTTAGTTTTGTTCTTATTAAGTTTAAGGCCCGCGACTTCTCCATAATTCTGAACTTCCTGCATTAATTTTGAGCCGGTGTCTAATGGGTCTTCTATTATGAAGGCAACGTCGTCCGCAAAAGCCTGTGTTTTAAATATTTCCTTCCTAATCTTCAAGCCTTTGATATTTTCATTAGTTCTAATCCTTCTAAGTAAGACCTCTAATGCTAGAATGTAAAGTAAGGGGGATAGGGGACATCCCTGCCTGACTCCTCTTTGGATCTGAAATGTCTGGGTTCTGTCTCCGTTAACTAATATATTTGCCCTCTGATTTTGGTAAATATTCTCTATCATCTTCCTAAAATTAGTCCCGAATCCCATTAGATCTATTTGGTTTATCATGAAGGTCCAATTCAGATTGTTGAATGCCTTTTGGGCATCGACAAACATTAAAGCCATCTGTTTTCCAGGGTGTTGTTCATAATATTCAATGGTATTTAGGACTGTTCTCAAATTGTCTCTAATCTGTCTCCCTGGGAGAAAACCATTTTGATCCTTATGTATCCATCGGTTTAGAATTTTCTTGAATCTCTCCGCTATTATAGTCATAAATAATTTGTAATCTGCGTTAAGCAGTGAGATAGGTCTATAGTTGGAGATCTGCTTTGGGTCGGCACCTTCTTTCAGAATGATCGTCAGGTATGCTTCCCTCCAGGAGTCTGGGATTGTTATGCCAGCAATAACATCATTTAGAATTTCTAACAATTCCAGTTTCAGAGCATCATCAAGTTTTTGATATAATTCTCCGGGGAGACCATCAGGGCCTGGGGTTTTGTTCTTCTTTATTTTGGATAAGGCGGTTCTTAACTCCCCTATGGTGATCTTTTCATTTAACATTTCCTTTTCTTCTTCCGGAATTTGAGGAAGGTTGGCTTCCAACAAATACTGTTCTACCTTGTTTAACTCAATTCCTTCGTTTTTGTAAAGACATTCATAAAATTTTCTTATGCTTTCTAATTTGTCTTCTTCCTTCGTCAACAGGATGCCCTGTGGATCTTCTAAAGCTAGTATTTGGTTTTTTTCCTTCTCTTTTTTTAATTTATATGCCAGCCATCTCCCCGACTTGTTAGCGTTCTCGAAACAATAGTGCTTAGATCTTCTTATTTTTTGAGCTACCTCCTCCTGGTCCAATAGATTCAGTCTATGTCTCATCATCAACCACTGTTGTTTCGTCGCCTCATCTCCCGGTCGTTGCTGTAGTTCAGCCTCAGTTTGTAATAATTTTTGAGTAAGTTCTTCTCTACTCTTTCTTTTTTCCTTATTTTTAAAGGCAGTATATGAGATAGCTACTCCTCTGACATAGGCCTTCATAGTCTCCCACACAATTTCTTTGGCTGTCCCTCGATTTCCGTTTTCTAAGAAGAAGCGTTTGATTTCTTCATTCAATTTGAGTGTGAACTCTTTTTCATTTAGGAGATTGGTCCTTAAGCTCCATCTCTGTTGTATTTTCTTCGTATCATGGGACCAACTGATTTCAAGGAGCTTATGATCTGCCCAAGTATTGGTGCCCATGTTAACTTTCTTAATTTCTAACGCCAATTTTCTAGTAACCCAAACCATATCAATTCTGGACCAGGAGTTCTGTGGGATGGAATAAAATGTAAATTGTCTGTCCTGGGGGTGTAGGGTACGCCACATGTCAATTAGATTTATCTCATCCACCAAATCAAAGAAAATCTTTGGTAAGGGAGATCTTTTATTCTTTTTGGTTATATCGCACTTATAATCAAGCTTTGGATCTACAATTCCATTAAAATCCCCTAGCATACATATTTCAAGATGTGCCCAATTTGCCAACTGTTCCTGCAGTTTCCTATAGAATTTCCCTTGTTTTTTATTCGGTGCATAAACCCCTACTAATAGCAGTCTAGAGTTACCTCTCATTATTTCAACTATGAGTATTCTCCCTTTTTCATCTTTATATTTACATTCTGCCATTATTCCTTTCTTAACATAGATAGCGACCCCCCTTTTCCTTTTCTCAGCTAGTGAGGAAAATACTTTACCAAATTTACAGTAATTTAAATATTCAGCTTCATCTTTTTTTATATGGACCTCTTGGATGCAGATAATATCGGGATTTTGTTTCACCAATTTCGACAATATTATCCTTCTTTTTTTGTAATCGTTTAATCCATTCACATTTACCGACTTCCGGTTGGTGACTTGCAGCGACAGGGTGTTGAGTGAGAGCTCGCTGCTCCTCAACACCTTTAAACATCGCGTTTTGGGGATCCCCTCGGGGGACGCGGGACCCGGAGAGCCCTGCGGGCAAAAGAGGAAGCCAGGCAAGCAGGAAGTGGGTGCGATCACCTCTCGCTGGACCAGGCGGCTCTGCCTAGCCAACGCGGTGAGCCGGCCATTGATGGCGGGCGCGAAGCAGCAATAGCCAACAAAGACGGGAAGCTAAGAAGAAGATCGGAGGTGCGGTGACAGATTTAAGCCTATTTCCCTATACCTACGATCGTGCGGTAGAGAGGGGATCGGTGGTGTCGGGAGAGGAGTGCTCGGAGCGGCGAGAGGCAGAGACGGAGAGGGTGGAGCAGCTTGTACTCCCAGCGATCCGACAAGCCGAAGAGCAGACGAGAAAACGGGGGGAGTGGATTGCGTCTGTAAGGAGCTTTCGAGAGTGCGGTGTGGTGAGAGAGTAAAAGAAAAAGGAAAGACCATTGGTGTGGCTGGCTTTTGGTATTGGGATTGAGTGGAAGAAAGCAGAAGAAATACAGTGATTAGCTGTTTGAGGCTTTCAGCAAACAGGAAGTGCTTCCATTGAATCGGAAGAGTGGAACAGCAGCGGTTGAACAAGAAGACGCTCTGGCAGAGACTATTACCATCGAGTTTGGTTGGAGCCCAGCAAAGTGGGAAATTGAAGATCTCCTATTTATACTCTAAAACTCCGTAAATACTATAAATACTATAAAACAATATACTTATACCCACATATTTATATGTTTATATCTTTCCTATCCTTCTCTTGAGTATCTGTGATATTAATAAGTGAACTCTGTTTTTCTCTCTAACTTTATAATTTTATAATTAATATTAATTAGACCTGTTAAGCCATTTTATAGATATCTGTTTGTTTCTTATCCAGGGAGGCTGAACTACACAAAAATTAAGACTGTGAGGAGAAAAAAGAAAGTTAGAGTCCAACAGGGGTGGGTTCTACTTACTTTCACTACCGGTTCGGAACGGGGCCGCATGCGCGCACTTGCTTCACTCTCACACATGCTTCTGCGCATGCACAGAAGCTTCCTGATGACGTCGGGGTCGGTGGGCGGAGCCTCCCGCCAGTTTTACTACCGGTTTTATAGAAAGAGTCCAAACCGGGGGCAACCTATCACTGGAGTCCAAGATTTAGAATCGTAATCCAAGGAAAAAGATAGGCAAACATGAATCCCATTCAAAACCAACCGTGAGTTCAAGATCATGACTATGCTATATGTTTGGAGGGTAACAAAACACCCTACTGCCTGGAACATCAAGATAGACATGCCACTCAAAGGCTGAGAATGGTCACTTCAAGATCTTTATTTCATTAAGTAGACTACAAAGAAGATATTTCCCAACAGTATTGCTGCTGATTGATTGTCAATCATTCTATAAGCTCCCAAGCCAGTAAGAACAGGGAGGTAATTTAATTATCGGTAATTTATTTTCTCCCCAGTTGGTTTAACTGGCCCAAAGGAAAGCCACATTCATTTTTCTAATCCGAGTGTACTTCATTTTCCTTCCTGTGATCTCTGATTATTGCTAGAGATAATAAAGCAAGACTGTGTAATATTTTATTGCTTAAAAATATTTTTATGCTGCTTCTTAAAGCATTTTACCATAAGAATCAGGAATTCAAACAATGAATCAAAACACTCTTTGAAGCATTAAATAAACCAGCAGGATAAAATAACAAAGCAATAGCACCAATACAAGTTGGAAAGAAAAGTTGAAAAAGTTGAATAGCCCAGCAGTGTTGTCATAAAAAGATCTGGGAGAATTAAAAACATGCTTGCCTGATGCCAAAAAGATAATAAGAGTAATGCCAGAAATATATTCTGGGAAGTATATTCCAAAGTGAATAGATTTTTAAAAGTTACCCTCCTATCCCTTGAAGAACATCTGAAATAGGATTTGTGATGCTGATATCAAGGTATACTTCTTCAGATATTGTAGCCCTAAGCAATGAAAGCTTTACCAGTTAAAACTAGGATATTGAATTGGGTCTAGAAATTAGGAACCAGTACATACCCCTAGTTCTGGTCAGTTCTCTTGGTCTGTCATTTTGTATTAACTGACGTTACAACTCACTTGTAAGAATAACCTAGAGTACAATGCATTGAGGTAACCTAAGTGAAACTGTGAGGCAATTTCCAAGGGTTTTACTGGTATAGCACACTAAGCTGATGAGAAGTATTTCATGCCATAGGGGTCACTTGTGGCTATACTATCACCAACGGTTCAGGAAGTATGCCAAAGCTCTGATCATTAGGAAGAGTGCAACTTCTCCCAGAATAGATTGAATCCAATTTCTCTGGGCAAATAATGCTTCTATTAACAGCGGCTTTGTATTATTTGGATTGAGCTTCTGTATCTTTGGGCTTCATTTAGACCACTGCCGCTAGATGTACAATTGCCTAAATCCAATAAAAAAAGGAGAAATGGCTAGTGTTCAATTATCTACCGATATGACATTTCACTCTAAAAATCCGAATGAACCACTCAGTGGTTGAACAGATGTTGAACTGTATGGGGGGATAATATAAAAGAGCGTAAATGCCAGAGAGTCAAGCAGAAATCCCCTTTTGGAGATGGATCTCCAGATAGGAGCAGAATCATTTTGAAACTTCTCTATCCACATGTAGCTAAAGCAGCCCTTCAGATGCCATGGCTGTTGGTACTGCAAGTTGCTGAGAGACTCAGTAACTTGCAGTACACAATGTGGCATTCCATTTTGGGTCTCTCCCCTCCCAGAGATAATCAGGGTAAATAAGGAACTCTTCTTTATCACAGAGAAGAAAAGGGATCTATAACTATGCCCACAGAGAAGAGAAAGGGACACAATGGCTCAGTGGCTAAGACACTGAGCTTGTCAATTGAAAGATCGGCAGTTCAGTGGTTTGAATCCTTAGTGCCGTGTAACGGGGTGAGCTCCCATTATTTGACCCAGCTTCTGCCAACCTAGCAGTTCGAAAGCACTTAAAAAATGCAAGTAGAAAAATAGGGACCACCTTTGGTGGGAAGGTAACAGTGTTCTGTGTGCCTTTGGCATTTAGTCATGCCAGCCACATGACCACGGAGACATCTTCGGACAGCGCTGGCTCTTCAGTTTTGAAACAGATATGAGCACTGCCTCCTAGAGTTGGGAACGACTAGCACATATGTGCAAGGGGAACCTTTACCTTTACCTTATAGAGAAGAGAAGAAATGCTTTCTCCCCCGCCCCCCCCACCCCCCTTATCTCTGCCATGCTACTGGCTCAGTAATGAGGTCTTATTAGTATTTGCTCAAGTCTAAAATGAGTTGCATTCAGACTTTTGTATCCTCACTGGTGTTTTTAAAGTGCCACCTTATTTACAAAATGTCAGTCGATCATAGCAGAAAAGTACAGGGAGGTGTCTCTAATAGAGGGTAGGAGAGAACTGATCCTATTAGGAAGAGATTTTATAACTCAAAGCACTGCCAATTGAGGACACATACAGGTCATCTATGCATGTGTAAAGGTAGACTTTAATTAGATAGGTGGAGGAGGACAGTAATTCAAAATACAGATCTCAGCTTCAGTCTCTTGTCACCCCAAGGTAAAGATGCTGCCAATGAAGACAATATCGAGCAAGATGGGCCAATTATCCTATTCAGATTAAGACAGATTCTTTCTGTTCTAAAATCCTTTTGTAGCAGATCTCGGGGAGCAGGTTGGTTTACTTTGTTCAGCATCCGAAGTCAATGGAGCAAAACTTATTTATTATTTATTTATTTATTAATCAAATTTCTATATCGCCCTACTCCCGAAGGACTCAGGGCAGTGAACAGCCAAGATAAAATACAGATAATACAAATATTAAAAGTCCCTTAAAATTATTAAATATTTTGGCCAAAACACAGATTAAAACACCCAATTTATAAAATCAAACGAATTAAAAATTTAAAAGAGGAGAGTTAGGCCAGGCCAGCCTGCTGAAATAAAAAAGTTTTGAGAGCACGACAAAACGTGTGCAGGTCCGGGATCCTCCATATCTCTGGGGGGAGCTCGTTCCAGATGGTAGGTGCCCCCACAGAGAAACTTCCATCAACTTGAATAAATTTTGCGGATTTATATTTCAAAAGTAGGTGGGGGGCATGAGTCATTTTTTGGAAATGACAATCTTAAGAAGTAAAAGGGGTATTTTGTGCATCTGCAATATTTAGCCCTTTATACTTCAAAGCAAAACAAAAGTCTCAATTTTAGTGTCCTGGGCAGGTCCTAAAAAATGATATGTGAAGGTAGATATATCCAGATCCTCAAATATACTGAAGTCTTGATTTGTTTTGGATCTTGATTTCTCTACTTTACCGCCAGAAAAGCTGGATGTTTTGTCTCTTCTTTGCCCTTTCTTTGCCATTTTATACATGATGTTTCCACAGAATTGGTGCAACTAGAGAGTAAGAGAAGACGGAAGAATTACTATCTATGCATCCCAGGTGGCTTTTCCTTTATACAGATAAAGGTTGAAGAAACCTGTAGAATAGGTGAGTTTTGGAGGCAGAGGAATTGGTTGATATATTGTTGCTGCAGCTAATTTACTTAAATTTACATTCCTGATCTTACTATGTATTTTCCTCTGGCAGCATTCCCTGCTTCTTAGCGGAAGATAAAAAGCACAAGAATCATGTCATACCTGCACTGCAGATGCTTGATCTATAACAAGCTTTCCTATGAACCACTTTAAGATTTACAGTAAGGGGACAAGGGACATAAATATATTAAATAACTACCACAACAAAATAATCTTGTTTGTTATTGGAAGGCTAGTGAGGAATGCATTTAGAATGGCATGGGAGCAGTCCTTTGCCATTAATTTCAAAATAGAAACAGGCAGCATGTTTGCAGAAAACATAAATGGTTTGGATTTATTGCTAGTAATGGTGGAAGAGGACCAAAGTGGGTGCTCTTGAGGGATATATGGCATTTCATTGCTTGAAGCCGCCTTTATTTCCCAAATGTCTCAAAATTAGGTTGTGTAAAGACACTATTTTGGAGCTGTTTTAGCTAAATTCTCTCCCAGGAGTTCTCAAGTAAACAGAGGAAGAGGCGGAGGATGAAGAAATAATTTCTAGGCAACTAAGGGGAATAAAATCTATTCTTGTGCTGCCTTTAGTCAACAGGCAGGAGTTTAGAAGCAGTCAGCTGCCTATCTTCTAGCTCTCTCTCTCTTCCTTCCCTCCATGTTTCTGTCACAAGTAAATGCCTTATTCTCCAATATGGAAACTGTATATACTCGGGGTATTAGGGGTTAATTTATTCTTCCTCTCTTAATATATTCATATGTAACCACTCCCATACCTTACTCCGCCTTGTGAATATAAAAGGAGCTGTATGCACCTCCTTCTCGCTTCTATCTGTGATTACTCAGTGAATATAGAATGCCTACTGTAAATAAACAGTGTTGTTTGAATACTTTATTCAAGAATCAATTATTGAGTCTGATCCTTAAAATTACGCAACAATCTGGTAGCAGAGGATGGTTGAATTGACTCAATAAAACTTTAGATATGCCTAAGAGAGAAAACTCCAGAAACAAAAGAGAAAGACCCAACACCAGGGCACACAGTAAAGAAATGGAAGCTGATCAAGAAATGATCGATGAATCCACAACTGCAATATCGAGAGAATCTGAAGACTGCACTACAGATAACGAGGAGATAATGGATGAAACTGATGACCAAGAAGAGAACGAAATAGAAAACAACGAACTCAGGTCAGAGATACTGAAACTCTTGAAAAGTAAAAAGGATGATGAAAATCTCATCGCGAACCTCCAAGACATAATAAAAAACAACGGAGCAGCGAGAGAGAAACACATCGCAACAGATGAACTTAAAGAATCAAAAATGGTGAGCGAATTACCTGTAGATAAGAATATAACAAAAAAGAAGACTAACAGTCCCACACAAAATTTTGAATGGCAGCCATCTTGGTTTCAACAGACCACTAAGATGAGCGAAGCAGAGCCAATCAGAAAGCAGAATTCAAAATATCTGGCGCGAAAAGCCTTGCATGATACAAAAAACAAAAAAGAAAAAATTTACTCTTCAGAAAAATCAGACACAGACATCGAAGAAACTTCAATAGAAATGCAAATAGAATCAGCAATGAAAACGCTTTTTGCAACATTCGGTCCAAAACTAAGAATTACAAAAGAATCAACAAAAGCTAGCAATCAAGAAATAAAGAAAAGACAAGCAAGCAAGCAAACATCTCAGAATCTACCCGCTTCTATCCAAACGACGAGAGCACCGACGCCTGAACCTAGAGAGCCCTGCAAATACCACCCCACGCCACAGACGATCCCAGGAACCAGCGATCTCAACAAGAATCATCTCAAAAGAAAGAAACGAGTGCCTGCCGTCACCTGGACGCCCAAGATCGAACCGGAGACCGATTCATCGGAAGAGGAACGCTACGAGGGAGCTGCAGCAGCGAGAACCTCTCCCGACAGCTCCAGAAGCAAAATGAACAACGCGCATGTGCAGAACTACGCAGACAACTACGGAGGACATGAAGAGCAGAGAGAGCCATTCAGACTCGTTGCAAGCATACCCACACCATTCTGCAACTATCAACACTTGCAAGATCACGGACTACCTCCAGTTGTAAGTAATGGGTCTAACAGTATTGGGAATTTGCCCAATGATTTCCCAAAACTGAGAATAGATGGTATTAATTTGCAAGAATGGTGTCAACAACTTCAGGTTGTTTTTCTAAAAGAAAACTTATTATTCTTTATTACTAACCCCCCCAAAAGACCTTGGACTCTAAAATTGGACTGCCTACACCACAGAGCATTTTACTTATTAATATCCAGTATATCTCCTGCTATGTACCATAGTATTAAGCACAATTTGACTGTATCAGAAATTATTCAATGCATGTTTAAATTATTTCATAGTGAAAGTGTAGCGACTACTACAAGGATGTCTAAAGATTTCTTCTCAGCTAGGATAAAGCCAGGGGTTACTATAAGTGAGCATTTAATATCTTTAAACAAAATCAGAGCAGAGCTGCATTTAAGGGGAGAGGTAATTTCAGATCAAACAATGAAGAGTGTTATCATTAACTCATTAGACCCATCATGGGATAACTATATATCACATTTGGACACAATTAATTTAGGATACTTATCCATAGAGAATTTATCAAATAAGCTAATAGCTGAAGATAATTCAAGAAGGAGTCACTGTAATAACTATATAGAACAGAGACAGTATAAGAGAGTAGCATTTTAAGAAAAATATTGTGAATCAATTGAATGCCACAACTGTGGATCTAAAGAACATTGTAGAAGAGATTGTCCTAAATTCCTTAGAGAAAGACAAAAAACTGACTATAGAAGTAGATACCATAACAGACAATCATCCATTGATAGACATAGATATAGAAGATCACCCAACTATAGAGAACATAGAGGGGGCAGGGATAACTCAAAAGATAGAAGATCTGGTTCACTAAATGGATTAGACAAACATAATACATCTAACATACAACAATCAGGGGATAATGATTGGCTCATTGATTCTGGGGCAACTAATCATACTACACATAACAAAAGTATATTATCTTCATTTATAGAAGATAAATTTGTAATCAAAGTAGCTAATCAAGAAAAAGTCCAAGTTATTGGTAGAGGAAATGTAAACTTACCCGGTTTAGGAAAAATAGAGGGGGTATTACTAATACCGGAAATACCTCATAACATACTTAGTGCAATAAAACTAAGTAGAGATTCTGACATAAATATAGTATTCTCAAAAGGAAAAGCAACACTAGAGAAAAACAAAACAAGCTTAGGTAGTGTGATTATCAAAGGAGGTCTACCATATTTAATCATAAAAGAAAGATGGTTACACAACATTGACTCCAACTTGGATGATAACAATGACATAGATAATGGAGACAATAATAATAGTGATAATGAGGAACATGAAACAATTCATAGTCACAAAGACACATCTATTAATGACACATACAATAACAAAAAACCTACAATTGGAAAACCAATTCACGATGAATGTGCGCATATTTTACACAGGAAATTAGGGCATGCTAGTTTTCCTGTAGTACAAAAGATGATTGAACATGCTGAAGGTGTTAAAATAAAAAATTGTAAAAACTATTTGGAATGTTCAGTATGTAAGTCCACAAAACTCAAAACTAGCCCCAAACCAAAAAAGGCAACTAGATCAACTAATCAAATTTTTGATTTGGTACATATGGATTTGGTTGGTCCATTAACATCATCAATCACATATTTTTATTTTATTTTATTTTATTTTGAATTTGTATACCGCCCTTCTCCCTGAGGACTCAGGGCGGTGAACAGCCAAGTAAAAACATCAAGTACAAATATTAAAATACAGTTAAAATATACCTATATAAATTTGGCCCCATTAATTAAAAACAATAAACAAAACACTTAAAAACACTTAAAAAATTAGGCCAGCCCGGCTTGCTGGAAAAGGAAGGTTTTAAGGGCACGGCGGAAGGCACCGAGGTCTTGGATTCTCCTTATCTCTGGAGGCAATTGATTCCAGAGGGTAGGTGCCCCCACAGAGAAGGCCCTCCCCCTGGGGGTCACCAGCCTGCACTGTTTGGCTGATGGCACCCCGAGGAGGCCCTCTCTGTGGGAGCGCACAGGTCGATGGGAGATCGTCGGTGGCAGCAGGCGGTCTCGAAGATAGCTAGGCCCTATGCCATGGAGCGCTTTAAAGGTGATAACCAACACCTTGAAGCGCACCCGGAAGACCACTGGGAGCCAGTGCAGCTCGCGCAGGAGCGGTGTTACATGGGAGCGCCAGGCTGCTCCCGTCACTACCCGCGCTGCTGCATTCTGGACAGTTGGAGCCTCCGGGTGCTCCTCAAGGGGAGCCCCATGTAGAGAGCGTTGCAGTAGTCAAGGCGAGAGGTGACGAGGGCATGAGTGACTGTGCACAGGGAATCCCGATCAAGAAAGGGCCGCAACTGGCGGATCAGGCGAACCTGACAAAAGGTCCCCCTGGTTACAGCCGTCAGATGTTCCTCCAAGGACAGCTGCCTATCCAGGAGGACTCCCAGATTGCGAGCCCTCTCTGTGGGGGCCAACGACTCGCCCCCAATAGTCAGTGATGGAGTCACTGCCACTGCTACTACTGCTGATAACTGTTTCTTCGTCAAAAAGGAAGGTGACTCATTAGAATTTGTGTTAATTTATGTGGATGATATTTTGTATATAGGTAAACATAAAGAAAAAAGAGACACATTTGTAACAAAACTAAACGAACATTTTTCTTTAAAATCATTAGGGAAGGTAAATAAATATCTTGGAGTTCAAATCAGTAAAACCAAAAAAGGATTCAAACTTTCTCAGAAAGATAAGATTATAGAACTCCTAAACAAGTGTAATTTAAATAATGCTAAGCCTTGTGATACTCCTATGCAAACTGATTTCTTAAGGAACATAGATGAATCATCCCCTGAATTTAAGGATAATACTCTCTACAGATCAGTTATTGGTTCCCTTTTATATATTTCTAATTGGACTAGACCTGATATTGCTTTGCCCCTCAATTTGTTGTCCAGGTACGTCAGCAAACCCTTAATGTATCATTGGGAAGCTGTTAAAAGAATATTAAGGTACTTAAAGCACAGCTTAGACTTCTGTTTATTATTGGAACCCAATAACGTCAAAGAGCCCATCCTCACCTGTTACGCTGATGCGGATTGGGCAGGTGATACCATATGTAGAAAAAGCACATCAGGTTATATATTTTTTCTTAATGATTGTCCAGTTTACTGGTACACTGGAAAACAGGATTTAGTAGCCACTTCAACAACTGAGGCAGAATATGTTTGTTTGTCCAAAGCCTCCAACAATCTTGTATGGTTTAATGATTTATTGTCAAATACTTGGAAGAAACCTTCATTACCATTTATCATACACGAAGATAATAAAGCTGCTATTGAGATATCTAGATCTGATGCTATTGGTCAGAGATCCAGACATATAGATATAAAATTCAAGCACGTGAGGCAATTATCTCAAGATGGATTTATCAAAGCAGTTCACTGCGAAACCACTCCCATACCTTACTCCGCCTTGTGAATATAAAAGGAGCTGTATGCACCTCCTCCTCGCTTCTATCTGTGATTACTCAGTGAATATAGAATGCCTACTGTAAATAAACAGTGTTATGTTTGAATACTTTATTCAAGAATCAATTATTGAGTCTGATCCTTAAAATTACGCAACAGTTTCTTTCATTAAAAAAATTGAATGGCTCTGAATTTCATGCATTTACTTGTTTGCAACAATGTTTTTTTCTGACAATGCACTCCAGACAATGTACAACTTAAAATGATGCCATTGAAATTGAAATTTATTTATTTATTTATTTATTTATTTATTTATTTATTTATTTATTTATTTATTTATTTTATTTAGTTTGTCAAGCATGTATGAGAAAACAAATATAGGTATGAACATAACATATAAACACATAAGTATAAACAGGTATAAGTATATACATGAGAAATGAATACGAATAAAAAGGGATAATAGGACAGGGACGGAAGGCACGCTGGTGCGCTTATGCACGCCCCTTACAGACCTCTTAGGGATGTGGTGAGTTTAAGGTTAAGGTTTTGCGGGTTGTTGTCAGATTCCTATGGGGTCATGTAGGGGTTATGCAAGGGTCATAGTTGGCTCTATAGGCAAAAGAGGAAATGCAAATCCTAGATGCTTGTCTGAGCTAATTTTGTCAACCTTTTGTTTGTTACTTATCTGAGTTTTGGTCTTGACCCAGTCTTTCTGAATGGAATACCAAATCTGCATTTCTAAAAGCTGGCCTCCTCAGTTTCTGCTTGGGGCAGGGAAACTGGAGCTGGTTTCTGAATAGGCTGGCCCAATCTTTCTTAATGGACACAAAATATCTGCTGGGGGCTATTAAGAAAGACTGAGTCTGTTTCTGTCTTTTTTTAAAAAACATGTTTTTCCATTAGGGAAATATTCTGCCTTTTTCATATTTCCCAAAATATTTCATTCTTCAGGGGTGGGGGGTTGCTGACTTTCTACATAACTTACTAAAGAAAAGCCATTCCCAATTTACCATAAAACGCAGGAATAAAACCAACTAATCAACCTTTCAGCAGAACTTGTTTAACATCATTGCCCAGTTTTAAGTGTCTTACAAAGGGCTGAAGAGGGCAGGGGAGATGGCAGGGCATCCAAATTTCTGGGGAGATGCTGTCCCTCAGGGCAGGCACAGTGACAGAGAAGGCATAACTTTTCGGTCCAGCAAGATGACATTGTTTAATAGAAGGAATTTGGAGCACGCCCTCCCTGCCAGATCTGCTGGGACAAGGAGAATCAATTGGAGACAGATAGATGGTGAGAGAGAGGAAGGACAAAGGTTATCAGACCTATATGAAAAAATTGCCTTGGAAACCAAGGTTGAAGGAATAAAGGTCATCCTCGTTTAAGTATCTGTGGCACAGAAGTTCCAAGGACAAGCCATTATTTTTCAAAGTATATACTGAATGTCTCTGTAAATAATTCATTTGTTCATTCCTTATTACCGAGTAGGTTTGATGAAAACAATGTTTTTATACTTATTTCTATTAGCAAAGCTGAAAGGAGAGAATATTTGGTTTTTTTTCCCCCAAGGCTTTACTCCTAATAATTCTATATTTGGCAACAGGAGACTATCTCAGCTTTTTACAAGCAGGAGAAATGAAATAGTAGTGTGATAGCTTTCATTTATGGCCATAAAGAATAACTAGAAAGAAACTTTATGTTATGTGACAATCTTAGGGAGAATTTCTATAAAACGATGTACAAATGGCATTTGTCACCGGAAAGATTGAAAAAAAAAGGTATAAATTATTATTATGTTAGAAATATAAACACCAAGCAGGGACTTTCATGGACTTGTAAAACAAGCTAAAATTATTGAACTGAAATACATATCTTCATTCAAAAAAACTTCCAAGGTCAAAATACAGTTGAGACCAGAGATGTTTTTTGTTGGGGTTGATGGATAAAAGTTTGGAAAAATTGCATGGCATTTTGTGCTTATATATGGTGATGCCAGCAAGACTTTTGTATACCCAATGTTGGCAGGACTCAATGATACCTACAAAGGAAGAGTGGTTGTTAAAACCGATGTAGCTGACTGGGATGGTGAAACATTAAGCTCTGATCAGAGGGAAAAAAAAACATTGGCCAAATTTAATACCAATTAGAAGCCCTTTTAGATTTCTTGTGGGAACAGCAATAAATAAAATCATGACATATGAATTTGGTGATTAGTGACATCGATAGTTTATATAAAATGGGCATTACACTGTAATTGTACATTGTACAATTACAATATACACCTACGTTGTAAGACCCACAGTGGCGCAGTGATTAGAATGCAGTATTGCAAGCTAATTCTGCCGACTGGCAGCAGTTCGATCCTGACTGACTCAAGGTTGACTCAGCCTTCCACCCATCCAAGGTTGGTAAAATGAGGACTCAGTTTGTTGGGGACATTGTAAACTGCTTAGAGGGGGCTGTAAAACACTGTGAAGTGGTATCTAAGTCTAAATGCTATTGCTAATTAGAGCAAGAGTTGAGGTTAAGTTTTATCCACATCTGCTGTAAAAGAAGTTGAAAGTCATTCTTTTTTGAGTGTATCTTTGTTTCTCCATTTTTTTTTATTGCATCTCTGTCATTTCTTAATCTGTTCTGTCTTCTATTCTCTGTCTTGACTATTAATTTTGAGTTAGGTTTCTTTACCTGCTATAATTTTTTTAAGAGTTAATAAAGATAGAAGATAGTTAGTTAGATAGATAGATAGATAGATAGATAGATAGATAGATAGATAGATAGATATAGGTAGGTAGATTAGATAGAGATAGATAGATAGATAGATAGATAGATAGATAGATAGATAGATAGAGAGAGAGAGAGAGAGAGAGAGAGAGAGAGAGAGAGAGAAAGACTGAATAGCAAAGTTGCAATTAAAACTACAATTATGCAAACTATCCAAGAATCCCATCCTCACTCTCAAGATATCAGAATATGTTTTGGAGATGTAGCTGGCTACTGGGATAGAGGAGAGAGACTATTTCCTTTAATTAATTTCCTTTAGGAACTTATGCACACTTATCCTGAAAGGAACATGTTAAAATCTTGATGGGCCATTTTGTAATGATATTTGGAAATGACATGGGGGGACAGGAGAGAGAGCTGCAGACTGGACAGCTAAAATTAGCCCGGTGAAGGTTGGATGGAATGGGAAGCATTTCAGAATGGACCATCCATAATTTTCCAGGGAATAAAAGAAAAAGAGGAAATACTTTCAGTCTTGCAAAATTGTAACCTTATGATGGAGTTGTATTTGTGGTTGTGCTTCTTGTTTGAACTACAAGGCTTACACTGTTCTTCAGAATACATGGGTAGAGAATTATTCTGTGCATTTAGTTACTTTTAGATATCCTGATCAGTCTGAATACACATCAAAATGCCAATAGTATCAACAACAATAATATAGCTAATAAGAAATTTTTAAAAAACCCTAGGAAACAGCAGATAGAAAATCAAGTGTGTGTTTATGTGTGTGTGTAGTATAATGGTGAGGGATGAATACTTTATCCCAAAAGTGCTTTTTCAAGAGGCAACTGGACTTTCTGGTTTTTCTTTTGAAAATGTTTCACTTCTCATCCAAGAAGCTTCTTCAGCTCTGACTGGATGGTGGGGAATGGAAGAATTTATACTCCTTGCAGACAGCTGGCCATTTGCATTCTTATAGTGAGCTGTTGAGGCCACCTGGAGGTTTATCTGTGTCATCAGGGTCACCTGAGTGGTGCAAATGGTTGTGGAGCCTTCTTAGAACTGTTGAAAGGACTATGTTGTAGACTGGACATAGATGGTGTCGAATCCCTTCCTCTCTGTTGAAAGAGGGCTGTTCAATTGTGACATAGATGGCCTCTTTGACCCCTCTTTCAAATCAGCGGTCCTCTCTGCCCAAAAGTGTGGATTTTGGTGTTTTCAAAAGACTGGTCTTTGTCTGTTCAATACAGATGTAATGATGAATCTAGTCCTGATGGGTTTGTTCTCCTATGTTGTGCCATGTTTATGAAGTGGTTGTTTTGTTTCCCCAATGTACAGATCGGCAAATGGCTCACTCCATTGTACTGCAAATACCATGTTGTTCAGTTTGTGTCTGGGTGTTTTATCCTTGGGGAGACAACAGGGTGAAATACTTTAGTGATGTGAGACAAATGCTTGTCAAAAAGAGAAGATTACAGCCTCTCTCTTTTTCAGTGAATCTGGGATGATCCATTGTTTGATTCCTCACTTTAATAGGCATAAATGGAATAGCTATATCTATAGGTGCTATTATTGGTGGACAATTTGCTTACAATCACCAGTAGAGGTCAGGCAGGATGGCTTCAGCACACTGCAGAAAGATGCATTACAGAGAAAGCTCTTTTCTAGAAGAAGTAGATATTAATTTGTAAACTCTACTGAGAACTAGTTAGCCTATGTTGAACCTTTTCAAGGAAGCAACTAGAGAGAGGGCAAGTTGATTGGCCTTTTTCATGGAGACGGAGGCAGATATCAATCCGGAGTGATGTCTTTTCTGAGAAACAATATATGAATTTGACAAAAACCAGCCGCTTCCATTTGAAAAGGTGCTATCTGGAAACTGTAGATAAACATACATTTTATAAGAAAGTAGGCATAAAACAATGCAATTTTAACTTGTTCTATAAAACGAATAGAATGGAATGGAATGGAATGCGTAAAAACCAAAGATCAGTCGTGAAAGCATAATTTGCACGCAATACTAGGAAATCAACTCTGAAAATTAACTAGGACAAATTCCAGCCTGCTTTGGCAAAACATTGGAAAACAGAAGACAGGAAGTAAGGTTTTTTTTTTTTTTTTTTTTAAAGGAATGACTTATACATGTAGAAACACATACTTAATGGCTGGCTAATGCAAGAAGATACCTGTCATCCAATCTTGGAAGGCCATCACACATCCAGTTGATCAAAAGTTTCCTGCCAGCATTTTTTCAGTTACAAACTTAGATTCTCATTTAAGATTGTCAGCCCAAGTCTACTGATAGTAATTTGTTTCACACAGCATGACTCACAGAGAGCATAGAATATTCATAAACAGGAGATGAAGACATCCACTATTTGAAACCATGCTGCTCCCAACTTGGATGTATCACTAAGAGCCACCATCAGTGAGCTGTTGGACAGCATTACTTGGTCTGTTGTGTGGATGTTTGGGTAGTTTAGGGGTGGGGAATTGTGGTGGGTGGGAGTGTGTTTGGGGATTGTTATGTGTGTTGGACCTGGTCTTTGGGTGTTAAGTGAATTTCGTTGTATGGATATACTGTATAGACGTACAATGACAATAAAGTTATTATTATTAAGTCTTCAAGAATAATAATCTTAAGCAGACCTATTTTCCATGAAGATATCCAGTCCTTTTTTAAAGTCACCCAAATTAATAGTGACTATTATGTCTTGCTTCAATGATTCTAAGAATAATGCAAGCAGGAGTGACTTCAAGATAGCATAAACCTCACTGACAAGGTCAAAAGAGGTGACCTGACAAACCACGATGGAGGTGACAGCAGGTGGGATCAACAGCAATTTATTTATTTATTTATTTATTTATTTATTTATTTATTTATTTATTTATTTATTTATTTATTATATTTGTATACTGCCCTTCTCCCGAAGGACTCAGGGCGGTGAACAGCCAAGATCAAATACATAAATATAAAAATTAAAAACAATTTAAACCCAGATTAAATAGTTTGGCCCATAATTAAACATCCCATTAAAATCCAATTTAAAATTTAAAACTGTTAAAATTAGGCTAGCCCGGCTTGCTGGAATAACAAGGTCTTCAAGGCACGGCGGAAGGTGCGCAAGTCCGGGATCCTCCGTACCTCCGGGGGCAGCTCGTTCCAAAGGGCGGGAGCCCTCACTGAGAAGGCTCTCCCCCAGGGGGTCACCAGTCAACATTGTCTGAACGACAGCACCCCGAGGAGTCCCTCCCTGTGGGAGCGTACTGGCCGGTGGGAGGCTGTCGGCAGCAGAAGGCGGTCCCGTAAGTGAGAGAAGCCAACTCATTTTGGAGAAAGCATTTCAAATCAATCCTGAAAGAAGACAATTTCTGCATTATTGCATCCCGTCTCCCAAAAAAACAAACAGACCCTGAATGAGCAATGGCTGTTAGGTGTAACATAATGAGAAGACCACCCCAACGATGCCCTTGAAGTGTTGTCCCGGTGCCTGGAGGCCGTGCGGATCTGGATGGGGAGGAATAGGCTCAGGCTCAACCCATCCAAGACCAAGTGGCTGTGGTTTCCGACGTCCTGATATAGTCAGTTGGTGCCATCACTGACTATTGGGGGCGAATCATTGGCCCCCACGGAGAGGGCGCACAACTTGGGTGTCCTCCTGGATTCACGGCTGTCTTTAGAAGAGCACTTGACGGCCGTGACCGGGAGGATTTTTCATCAGGGTCGCCTAATTCGCCAGTTGTGTCCCTTTCTGGATCGGGACTCATTACACACGGTCACTCATGCCCTTGTCACCTCCCGCCTGGACTATTGCAATGCTCTCTACATGGGGCTCCCCTTGAGGAGCACCTGGAGGCTCCAACTGGCGCAAAGTGCGGCCGCGCGGGTGGTAATGGGAGCGACATGGCGTTCCCATGTAACACCTCTCCTGCACGAGCTGCACTGGCTCCCAGTGGTCTTCTGGGTGCGCTTCAAGGTTACCACCTTTAAAGCGCTCCATGGCTTAGGACCTGGGTACTTGCGGGACCGCCTACTACCACCAATAGTCTCCCACCGGCCAGTACGCTCCCATAGAAAGGGGCTCCTCCGGATGCCGTCAGCCAAACAATGTCGACTGACAGCTCCCAGGGGGAGAGCCTTCTCTGTGGGGGCACCTACTATCTGGAACGAGCTCCCCCCAGAGATACGGAGGATCCCGGATCTACGCACCTTCCGCCGCGCTTTAAAGACCTTATTATTTCACTAATTTTCTCCCTCTTTCATAAAAGATTTTTAATTTTTAAATATCTTTTAGTATTTTATACATTCAATTTTAAAATTGGTTTTAAATAGTTCGGGGTTTTAAATTTGTCGGAGACAAAATTATTTAATTTGATTTTATTCTACTTTTAAATTTTGTATGGATGTGTTTTATTGTTTGGCTGTGCACCGCCCTGAGTCCTTCGGGTGTAGGGCGGTATAGAAATCGAATAAAATTAAATAAATAAATAAATAAATAAATAAATAAATAAATAAATAAATAAATAAGACATCACATCATATCAGAACATATCAAAAAGCATTTTGGAAGTTATTTGTAAAGAACACTGAGCTTTCACAAGTAGATCAGAGCTAGTGACCTAGTCAAACCAAAATTGGAGAGAACCTTGGTCTTTGATGGTTTCAGTATTGAAAGAGGAGTTCCTCACTTAAGAAGTGTACATACTGTATGACCCAAGAACACATGCAAGCCAAACAATGGCACATAAGCAGCATGAATTTTGAAAATGTTAAAGAAATAAGTGAACTTAGATGGGTCAAAAGAAAAAGTGTTTCCATTGCATCTAAAGTTTCTTAAGCTCAGGTCCATTAAACTGAGAGTTTAAAATTCTCAGCCATGGTGTAATGTCCTCATGGAATGTCAGAGATATAACTGAGGGGCATCTTAAAAAATGTAAACTTTGAACTCCTATATCTAAGTCATTACAGATAGACCCACACACACACTATAGAATAAATGTTATTTTATTTGTAAATTAAATTTCATTCTTCTATAAATGACTCCAGAACTAACATACACTATTTTGAATATCTAGATTTTAATGGGCTAATGGATTTTTAAGCCATGGTTGAAAAATATTACATTGTTTGAAAACCTGTATGAAGTAAGTTTTTTTTTTTAATTACAAAAATCAAAGCAGAGATATGGGGCAATTGCAAGTAGGTAGTTTGATAGGTCAATGAGAAGTAACAACAGTCCTTCCATAGGATATCAGGGAAGTGCATACCATGAGCCATTCCAAAATTCATAATAGATCAATCACTTTGTCAGTAAAAGGAGAATGTCATCCAAAAATAAGCAAGGCAGGGATGACTACATAAACTAAGATTTCTAGCTGGAAAGTTAATTAGCAATATTACTCAGTGTGGGTGATGAATTAATCATATTGCAGAATGTGTCATTAGCTAATAAAGTACTGGTGCACAGCAAGATGAACAAAAATTTCTTGGTAAAATGTAAGTCGTGTTGCTGATAAACTTTGATCCTAATTTGAGAGACTTTTACGTTCTAAAAACATTGCTAAAGCAGAATTCCTAGCTAGATCACACAGTTGCAAAGGCTGATTCTTCCTGTTTGCTATAGTAAAAATGCTTGGAAGGAAAGTAGAACAAGATATATTTTTAAAAGTTCCCTTTAAAAGTTTCACAGTACCATTAGCTGACAGATTCATGAAGATGCTGCTTCAGGGTTGGGTCAATGAAAGGATTTGTTTCATCAGTGGAAAAGTACACAGTGGTATTGTAACAACACATTGCCTCCTACTTTCTGGTGCATTTGTTACAAAAGCAATTGCACAGGAGTTGAAACTGTGTTAGACAAAAAATGATGAATATTGTAAACTATATTAAAAGCAGCTCCATTCATGCCAGCTCATGAAGAAATTGGAACAATTCATTTGAATTTTCTCCTGACAAAAGTCAGATAGCTAAGAAAAATAGTGCTGTCCTGAAGACCTAATCTGAAGAATGAGATGCTTACTTTCTTTACTCTTCAGCACCAAGAAGAATTTGGTGAGTCACTGGCAGATAATATTTGATCTGCCAAGTTTATTTATTTATTTATTTATTTATTTATTTATTTATTTATTTATTTATTTATTTATTTATTTATTTATTTATTTATTTATTTATTTATTGGTTCTATTTATATGCCGCCCTTCTCCAGAGACTCAGGGTGGCTAACAATACGCTAAGCAATAGCCTTCATACTTTTGTATATACCTGCATAGTAGGGCTTTCGCCCCCCCCCAAGCGGTGTTCTTTTTTTATACAAAGTCAGCTTATTGCCCCCACAATCTGGGTCCTCATTTTACCTACCTTGAAAGGATGGAAGGCTGAGTCAACCTTGAGCCTGGTGAGATTTGAACTTGCACTAATTGCAGGCAGCTGGTGCTATTTAACAGCACTTTAGTCTGCTGCGCCACCAAGGCTCTATTACTTAGTGGATAATACTTTTACATTTCAAGAAGATAATCACTGACATGCAAAGCAATGCTAGATGGGTCTTGCCCTTTTTTCTTTTTCCAGACAATTAAATTATTTGAAGCAAAATATATTCCATGATTGCAATTTAAAATTAAAGGAAATGGAAGTGACTCTGAATGACTTTTGGATGCAAGTGGAAAATTAATATCCAAAATATCCAAATATCCAAAAATAAGTGCAAAATAAGCCTCTCATGCAACTTCCAATATCTTTCCTGTACAAGTTTCTGTACTCATAAATGTAAAAAATGACAGAGAGGGAGAAATTACAAATAGGTGACAAACAAATTAGTGTTTTTTGTCCAGTACCTGCGGCAAACTTCCTATATTGTCAGAAAGGGCATCCGGCCAATAAATGCTCAGCTCCATCGAGTCGCCCCAACTCTATCCCAAATTAAGGGTTATAAAAAGGGAGTGTTTTATTGCTTAATATTAAAAGAGTGTGCAAATCTCATGTATCCCATAGAATGCACTGGTTGTTAAGGAAGAATTTACATCACGATAAATTTCTAATTGATTGTTGTTTCATAGTCATTTAAAAATGTAACTATTCCAGTAATTGTAAGCATGTATCATAATTAAGAAATTTTGAAGGCTGCTGATTTATTTGCTACACCAATTAAAGAATCTTCTGAAAATAAACTGTTTTCTTAGCCTTAGATTTAGATCCCTATACCTTCCAGGTATAGTTCTCCCTTTATATATCAATAGAATATATCTATATCTTCCAGTATTATAGATATATTCTATTGATATATAAAGGGAGGACTTTTGTTCCAGACAAATTGGGCTGAATTTGTACCACATTGGACCATAATTTAGTTTGACTGAAGTGAGTGATACAAATTTGGATACCCTGATTTACAAAATTTAGGTAATAATTCAGCAAATTGTAGGAACCTGGTTTAGTTGGTTGGTTGCTTATTTGTTTGTTTGTTTACTAAATTTATATTCCAGGTTTCATCCGGGTGCTCAAGGCACTCCTTCTTTCCAATTTTTCCCTGCAACAATAACCCTATGATTTAGACAGTGGTGAAATCCAATTTTTTTTACAACCGGTTCTGTGGGCGTGGCTTGGTGGGCATGGGTGTGGCTTGGTGGCTTGGTGGGCGTGGCATAGAAAGGATACTGCAAAATCTCCATTCCCACCCCACTCCAGGGGAAGGATACTGCAAAATCCCCATTCCCACCCCACTCTGAGGCCAGCCAGAGGTGGCATTTGCAGGTTCTCCCAACTATTCAAAATTTCCGCTACCAGTTCTCCAGAACCTGCTGGATTTCACCCCTGGATTTAGGCCAGGGATGTCAAACTTGCGACAACATGTTATCATCACGTGATGTATCACAACTTTTTTCCCCTTTGCTAAACCAGGAGTTGGCATGGCCAGCACATGATGCATTCGGCCCACGGGCCGCGAGTTTGACACCCCTGATTTAGGCTATGCTGCAAAACAGTGAGTGGCTCAAAATCACCCAGTGAGAATCCGTGACTGAAGGCAGACAAGAATCTGTCTGAACCCACTGTAGTCCAACTCTTAAAACCACTGTATCATTTTAGCTGCCGTACTATCAACTGTAATTCATTCAATAAACCAACATTTAATGCAACAGAAGAATCAAAGCCCAGAGTTTTGTGCAAAGGGAATTGTTGTGCATTGAATGGCTGTCATGTGAGTTTTCATTTGTCCCACACTGTCTTTTTCATAACCTCGCAGCTGCACAACTAGAATGAACTGGAGCTTCATTAATTTTTGTCTTCTCTTCTTTGTATGAATCTGCTTTGGCAGCTTCACATTTTTCCACAAACAGAGTAAGGTTCTTTGACCCCTAATTATAAAGCAATACTAAAAATTAAGAAATTAATTGTATAAGAAGTGTTTTTGGCAGACTTCAGGAACAACAATAGACTATTCTTTTGTTTCTGAATCAGCCAAGATTTTCATGAAGTGGCTTCATTAACTAAGTTCATCAAATAAGGGTAATATAGATATATGATACATGTAAAATCCACTATAATGGAGTTTTTATGCTTTAGATGAAAAGGTGCTCCCGAGCTTTGACTATAAAAGGAATTAAATTAAAATATGCAAATTATAGAGGATGCCTGTTAGGTTCAGCTTGCAGCTTACTCCTAACTTGTTGGTCAGGCAATATATCTGTTTCTTTAAGAAACAACTGAGCCACATAATCAGGGTTTGCTGAACCCTGTAATTAGGCTACAGTGCATAAATAAGCAGCACAGAGAAGCGTTCGTTCTTCCTGGTTCTTCCGGATTGATACCTGATTGTATCCTGTTGCTTATTGCGTCTATTATATGGTACTGTATACCAAGAGTTACTAAAGTCTGTTTGCTTTGGTAAGGGAAGATACTTACTGGACTGATATTACTGTTTATGACCTTGGACTGTTTTACTTACACCGAGACTGTTTGTTATCTATAAAGTATTATTTTCACAAGAGCTGGACGTTTATCTCCTTCCCTGTGTGTTTCTGCTCTGCTCGTTGCACAAGCAACAAATACTTTTACACACACCCTAACATTGGTTATGGGCCCAGAACGTTCCAGGTCTCTTTAATTTGTTTTTGTGGAAGTGAGAAGTGCAGGCAGTGGGTGTAGTAGTCAAGATGATGGCTTTTGAGCAAGGTACAAGTTATTCTACCATAACCCGGTTGGATGGAACAAACTATGTTACCTGGTCCACAAAATGCTGTCTACTTTTGCGAAAAGAAGGACTGTGGGACATGGTTAATAATCCACCGGACATAACTGCACTGAATGCTGATGACGAAGAAGATGCCAAAAAGATAGTGAAGTTTCACAGGGACAATGAGCGTGCTTTATGCATCATTGGCCTGACACTGGGAGACCAGCAACTTGTCCATTTCCGGGGCGAAGAGTCTGCTGCGAGGTGTTGGTCAAAGCTAAAGAAGCTCTACGTTCATGACTCTGTGGGTGTCCATATCTACTTGACACGGAAATTATTTCGCTTACATCTTCAGAAAGGAGGAGACATGATGGCTCACCTGGACTCCATGACAGGGCTTTTCCAGGAGCTACATGAGAAAGACCTTGTGTTTACTGAACTGCAGCAAGTTTATATTATTCTTTCATCGTTGGATGACAGTTATGACTCTTTTGTTTCATCATTAGAAGTTTTGTCTAGAGATGAACTAACATTGGCCAGTATAACTGGTAGGTTACTGGATGAGGCCAAACGTAGGCAAGAACGAGACCAGTTAAGGATGCAACAGCAACCAAAAGTGGAAGCTGTATATGAGAATGTCAATATTGTTAAACGCTGTTATGCATGTGGGGCTAAGGGGCACATTGCAAAATATTGTAATAAGAAAGTGTCTGCTAGAAACTCTGCTAAACCCAGGAAAGGGTGTAATTTAGCAACCAGTTCATCTAATAATATAAAAGATGATTGGTGGGTGATTGATAGCGGTGCCTCTCAATCAATAACAAAAAACAGAAAACTGTTTCTAAACATGAAGAAAAGTACTAAAAAGGTCAAATTAGCTAATGGCTGGAATGTGACTGTAGCTGGGGAGGGACTTGTTCAATGTTCTATTAGTAAGCACCCTTTACCCATGCTTTATATCCCTAGTTTGAAATATAACCTTTTATCTGTAAAGTCATTACTACATTCTGGGTTTACAGTAACTTTTAAAAACAACAAATGTTTGCTTGAATGTGAAGGCACTGTGGTTACTGCAGAATTAGAAAACGACTTATTTGTTATTAGGGATACGTCATTACTGTTAGTTCAGTCAAAAGATAAATTTGGAAATGTAAAACCTCATGATGAATGCGTACATTTATTACATAGAAGGCTTGGTCATCTGAATTTCAGGTTGTTGAATTCGACTGTTAAGCAGTCTAAAGGCATAAAATTAAGAGCTTGCAGCAAATACCTGAACTGTAATACTTGTAACCAGCATAAAAGTAAAGTTACACCTGCAAACCGCTGCAATGGGTTTAAAACAACTAAACCTTTGGAGGTAGTCTTTTTAGACTTAATAGGGCCAAAGAAACCCAGTTTAGGGGGAGCATGCTATATTTTGAGTATAGTTGATCACTTTACTAGATATGGTTTTTGCTACCTTATGAAGTCCAAAAGTGATACGTTTCAATGTATCACAAATTGGCTTCATTTTGTAGAAAGGAAGCAGAGGTTTAAGGTGAAATGCATTGTTACTGACAATGGAACTGAGTTTACTAACCATCAGTTGGCTAAGTTTTTGAAGGATGCTGGGATACAGCATAAACGTTCTGCCCCTTTTCGGCCGGAACATAATGCATATATTGAACGAAGAGGCCAGACCCTACAAGCTATGACTAGGACTATGCTGGCTGATGCTTGTTTACCTGATAAATTGTGGGGAGAAGCAATACTATGTGCCAATCATATTTTAAATAATGTGGTGCACTCCTCTACAGGAAAAATTCCTTTTACTTTATGGCACGGGAGGAAGCCTGATTTAAGTTATATACATATTTTTGGTGCACCAGCCTGGGTGCATATACCAGTTAGTCAGAGAAGGAAGGACCAACAGAGAGCAAAGAAAATGATTTTTGTTGGCTATGAGGCTAACCATAGGTCCTATAGGTTCTGGGAAAAAGGAACAACAAAAGTTTTGTGTAGCGCAAATGCTAAATTCCTAGAACATGAAGGCTGGGACAGGTTAGAAAAAGCAGACTATGGTTTTACAGATGTGGATGTTAAGGTAGACCATATTCCTGATGATAGTTCATCTGAGATGGATGATAAACCATCTATTAAGGTTGAAGAACAGGAACAGGAATCAGGGTTAGGGGAGGATGAACCCAATATACCTGATGTTAGTCCTGTTATGCCTAGACGATCTTCCAGGGACCGGCATCCACCAGATCGCTATAAAGCCACAGTGGTTTGCCAAGTAGATATCGAACCATCCAGTTATCATGATATAAACTTATATCCAGAAAAGGAGCAAAAAGCCTGGCAAGAGGCAATGGATAGAGTAATTGATTCATTGAAGAGGCTTGGTGTCTATGAAGTTGTAAGAATACCACCAAATGAGAAACTTATAGGCTGTAGGTGGGTCTATAAGGTAAAGAAAAGTGTAGATGGGGTAGTAACCCATAAAGCTCGGCTTGTTGCACAAGGGTTCTCACAGACAGATAGAGACTATGATGAGGTTTTTGCTCCAAGTCTACGAGCAAGCACTTTGAGAACGATGCTTGTTTGGGCAGCTAGGAATAAATGCTCTATTACTCATTTAGATGTCGAAACAGCTTACTTGAACGCTCCGTTGAGGCATACAATATATATGAAGAAACCTCCTGGTTATGATACACAGGATAGCACTGAGTGTTGGAGGCTACAAAAAAGCCTATATGGTTTAAGGCAATCAGGTTACGAGTGGAACCAATGTATAGTGCAGGAATTACATAACATTGGGTTCTATGAGGGCGTAGCAGATAAATGTCTGTTTAAAAAAGAACAGGATGGATGTGTTTCATTCTTGTTACTCTTTACAGACGACATTGCCATAATTACTAGAACTGACGCTGAGGCCAGAGAGATAATTGGTCAGTTGCAAACAAAATTTAAACTTAGAAATCTAGGACATATACGGCATTATCTAGGGCTGAATATCCTGAAAACATCTAGAGGATTTAAAATTTCACAATCTAATAAAATCTGCAAATTGTTGAAAAAATATGGGATGGAATTATGTAAACCTGCCAAGACTCCTATGGCACAGGAATTCCAGCAGGATAGTTTGCAGAGTCCACAGTTCAGTAAAGAACTGTATCAATCATTAATAGGCAGTTTGTCGTATTTGAGCAACTGGACACGGCCTGATATAGCTTTTAGTGTTAATCAACTAGCACAATATAGTTCAGAGCCTACTGATAGGCATTGGCAGGCTGCTAAACGTGTTCTTAGGTATCTTAAAAGAACATTGCATTTTGCTATGTATTTAGAACCAAATGCCAATATGATATTGAAGGCATATGCTGATGCCAGTTTTGCCAGAAAATCTACGTCTGGAATAGCAATCATGTTGGATAACTGCCTGATTGGATGGAAATCAATTCGCCAGAAACACATCAATTTGTCTACCATGGAAGCGGAGTTTTCTTGTCTATCACTTACATGTACTGAACTGATTTATTATAAACAGTTGATGGAAGATATTGGATTCAAAATGGATTATCCTATTACGGTTTATGAAGATAACCAGGCAGCCATTAAAATGGCAACGAATCTTGCTGTAAAGACAAGGACTAAATACACTAAATACACTGATATACGTTATCTGAATGTTCGGCAATGTGTTAAGGATAACATGATTACATTGGAATATTGCGCATCAGAGGACAATATTGCCGATAACTTTACTAAAGCGCAAGGTGCCATTAAACACACCAATTGTTGTGAAAGATTTGGGTTAAGAATCTGAAATGTAACTGATACCACTGTACAATGTATGATTTGGATGTGTATTTTTTGTTTCTGTATCTATTGTGTATATTGTCCTGCCCAATGGGGAGAATGTTAGGTTCAGCTTGCAGCTTACTCCTAACTTGTTGGTCAGGCAATATATCTGTTTCTTTAAGAAACAACTGAGCCACGTAATCAGGGTTTGCTGAACCCTGTAATTAGGCTACAGTGCATAAATAAGCAGCACAGAGAAGCGTTCCTTCTTCCTGCTTCTTCCGGATTGATACCTGATTGTATCCTGTTGCTTATTGCGTCTATTATATGGTACTGTATACCAAGAGTTACTAAAGTCTGTTTGCTTTGGTAAGGGAAGATACTTACTGGACTGATATTACTGTTTATGACCTTGGACTGTTTTACTTACACCGAGACTGTTTGTTATCTATAAAGTATTATTTTCACAAGAGCTGGACGTTTATCTCCTTCCCTGTGTGTTTCTGCTCTGCTCGTTGCACAAGCAACAAATACTTTTACACACACCCTAACAATGCCACAATGTTCATTTGGGGGGAGGATGTAGGAAATAACTAGGCCGAGCCAAAGGATGAGGTCAAATGCATCATCAGTTTGGAATTTCTACATCCCGGTAAGAGACCTAAGTCCAGCCTCCCCCCTTGAAGTCCATTGACTCTTACCTGGTGCCAATTCACTTTGACCATTAAGAGTTCAGATTCTTGGGTATAGGCAGCATGAAATAAACTTGTAGTACAGGTAGGCCTCTACTTACAACCACAACTGAGCCCAGAATTTATGTTGCCAACTGAGACATTTGTTAAGTGAATTTTGCCCCATTTTACGACCTTTCTTGCCAGTTGTTAAGTGAATCACTGCAGTTGTTAAGTTATTAACACGTTGCATTAAGTTGTTAAGTGACTCTGGCTTCCCCATTGACCTTACTTGTCAGAAGGTCGGAAAAGGTGGTGACATGACATTGGGACTCTGCAACCATCATAAATATGAACCAGTTGCCAAGCGTCCAAATTTTAAACACATATCCATGGGAATGTTGCAATGGTCGTAAGTGTGAAAAATTATCATGTCACTTTTTCTAATGCCGTTCCAACTTTGAATGGTCACTAAAAAAACTATTATAAGTCAAGGACTACTGGTATTTTTGAACTGAATCCTGGTTCCTGACCTGTAAGCAGTGGTGGGATTCAAATAATTTAACAACCGGGTCTCTGCCCTAATGACCAGCTGGGTAGGCATGACTCGGTGGTCATGTGACCATGTGGGCGTGTGGGCATGGCCAACTCAATGTCACTCACATCGATGGGTGCTTCACCTTAGCTGTTACAATGTAATAAGGGTTAACCAGAGAGGCAGTTTCTGTAAGGAGAGCAATAAAGATTAGGCTAGAAACAACACCAGAATGTTTCCTTCCTGCCTTCCTTACAGGATTAGCCCTGTAAAGTGGAAAAAAACAAAATAAGATTTCTTCCAACAACCGGTTCTCTGAACTGCTTAGAAAGATAACAACCGGTTCTCCTGAATAGGTGTGAACTGGCTGAATCCCACCACTGCCTGTAGGGAGGGTAAATGGTATAAAGGTGGATAAAATGATCCAACTGAAGCAAAATACCAGTATTTTGCCACTAGTTTCAAGAAATATATGTAACTTTGCCAGTGAAGCAAACAGTGAAGTTGTTAGCAATACATCTCCCTATACAATGAATATTGATTCCTTCCTGCTTATCTCCATGGTGAGTGATCAATATCTCAGGCGCTGCTAAGAAATTAAAACATGGCATGAATAAATCATCACAGACATTGAGAAAGTAGCATTGAATCGTAATTGGTTCGCAACAAGCGGAAGAGGTGGCAACAATTGACACTTAAGTCCACATCACATAATCAAATAGAAGAATCATCTTATATTTGGTACTGTTACACCTACGTACTTCAAAAATTTAAAAGCTCAAGAAACATTTTTTTAGTCTTCTGAATTTTTTAACTTTGATTTTCACTTTTAACCTGTAAATTTTAACCTTGTTTTTTCACTTGTTTTTTTTTTTTTTTAAATTTGATTTATATGCCGCCCTTCTCCGGAGACTCAGGGCGGCTTGCAATGCGTTAAGCAATAGCCTTCATTCTTTTGTATATTTTTTATACAAAGTCAGCTTATTGCCCCCACAAACTGGGTCCTCATTTCACCTACCTTAGAAAGGATGGAAGGCTGAGTCAACCTTGAGCCTTGGAGAGATTCGAACCAGCAGAAATTGCAGGCAGCTGTGTTAATAACAGGGTTCATTAACCACTGTACCATCAAGGCTCTTTTTGAACTGTGCTTTTAGGCAAGCATTGTTTCATTGTGTTGTTGTAAACTTGTGTGAGATGGGTGATGTAGAAATTGGAAAGGAAGGAAGGAAGGAAGGAAGGAAGGAAGGAAGGAAGGAAGGAAGGAAGGAAGGAAGGAAAGAAAGAAAGAAAGAAAGAAAGAAAGAAAGAAAGAAAGAAAGAAAGAAAGAAAGAAAGAAAGAAAGAAAGAAAGAAAGAAAGAAAGAAAGAAAGAAAAGCCTTATCTGGGTGAGACCCTTTTTGGATTAATGCAGTGGAAAAGCACAAAAAGAAGATTTAAGCAAAGAATTTTTTTTTTCTAGTTTTAAATAATGCAATGAGGCAAAATAAGAGAAAAGTCCCAGTCCCAACAGAATTTCCCAGATATAAATTATCACTTTGCTCCTGTTCTATGCCTTTTATGCTGGATCCTATATTGCTCCCTGGTTGGAATTATCACCGTATCAACAGAAGAGAATATCCGTAGCTCAGGATTGGATTGTGGACTCCTTGTTGCTGTCTGAGCTTGGTTGTTTTCTTGCAAACATTTCATTGCCCAATTAGGTAACATCATCAATGCTCTGACGATGATCTCATTTGGTAATGAAATGTCTGCAAGAAAACAACCAGGCTCAGAAAGCACCAAGGATCTCACGGTTATCACTGTAAAAGACATTATACTTCTTTTTTTTCCTTTCCTTTCCTTTCCTTTCCTTTCCTTTCCTTTCCTTTCCTTTCCTTTCCTTTCCTTTCCTTTCCCACCCTTCCCTTCCCTTAACTTCCCTTAACTTTCCCTTATAAACAAAGTGAATGAAATATCTCCTAGTCAGGTTTCTGTGCATGGTTTTTTAGGAAATACACTATGGCAAGACTGAGTGGAAAGTAGGAAAACTTTAAATAAGAGAAGAAATAACCTGTGCTGGTCCTGACAATCATATGGAAGCATTAATAAGTGGAACAATTTGCCTGCAGAAGTTGTGAATGCCCCAACACTGGAAATTTTTAAGAAGATGTTGGATAGCCATTTGTCTGAAGTGGTGTAGGGTTTCCTGCCTGGGCAGGGGGTTGGACTAGAAGACCTCCAAAGTCCCTTCCAACTCTGTTATTCTATTCTATTCTATTCTATTCTATTCTATTCTATTCTATTCTATTCTATTCTATTCTATTCTATTCTATTCTATTCTATTCTATTCATTAGATGGAAAAAGCATCTGATTGGACTGGATTCAAGTAAATTGAGAAATCCTAGCTCTTTAATAAAGCACTTGCTTTGCATATTGAATGACACAGTGAAAAACCTCTCCTAGATGTCCATGCAGTTGCACACACAGCTCGATTTGCATGAGTGACGGCTAGTGTGCGTGCACACATGCACACAGCTCAACTGTGAGCTGCATGTGCATGTGTGGTGGTCTGCGGCTCGCACAAGTTGAGCTGCACACATGCACACGAGTGCCGGTCCGCCACTCGCATGGCTCAGTTCCCCTCTTCCCCAATCTCCAGCCAGGCTGCCAGGCCACAAAGGTTGGGGACCACTGCTTTAGAAAATTTGGGAATTAGGCTTTGTTTTAGAGAACTGTATGAGGTTTTCCAAAAGCTAAATCCCAAATCTTCTAAAGGCAATTCTGGCTTGTTGTAGTGCTTCTTTTGCAGTAGATTGCCTAAACCTTCTTCTTTTTGTGCTTTTCCACTGCATTAATTAAGAAAGTCTTTCTCTTTCTTTCTTTCTTTCTTTCTTTCTTTCTTTCTTTCTTTCTTTCTTTCTTTCTTTTCTTTCTTTTCTTTCTTTCTTATTTCTTTCTTTCTCTTTCTTTCTCTTTCTTTCTTTCTTTCTTTCTTTCTTTCTTTCTTTCTTTCTTCTTTCAAATTTCTAAACCACCCATCTCACCCAAGTGGACAGTTTACAACAACAAAATGAAACAATGCTTGACTAAAAGCACAGTTCAAAAATGATTAAAAACAAGGTTAAAATTTACAAGTTAAAAGTGAAAATCAAAGTTTTTATTTATTTTACTTTATTATAATATATTTTTCTTACTTTTTGGACTTAAAAAAATAAGCAAATTGCATATTGAAAATCCCTGTTTAAAATTTATGCAGTATTATCTTCCTTATAAATCTCAGGGTTTTAATATGTCATTGTAGAAAATTAGCACCCACCCCTCTCCTAGAAGAATGAAATATTCTAGGAAATATTAAAAAGTCAGAATATTATATTTCCCTGGATGAGAAATGGAGAAACATGGGGTTTTTTTGAGGCAGGAAGCAGACTCACTCTTAATAGCCCCCACCCTCCTCAATAGCCCACAGCAGATGTCAGCACTTAAGAGATAAAGAGATTGCCAGGTCTATTCATAAGCAAATACCCTCATCCAAGATCCAACAAAAGTAGGATTAGCCCTCAGCCATAATAGGAATTGCCCAAAGCCCCTTCACTGCATCACCCAGCAAGATTCAACCAAGCCTGGGACACAGACAGCCTACAAAGTTAACTAAGTCCCCTACATAGCCCCATGGGAGTCTGACAACCAATAGGACACATTTCTTTCACAGGAACAGGAAGCTCAAAGGCAAGGCCCAAGAGAGGGTATATATATATATATATATATATATATATATATATATATATATATATATATATATATATATATATATATATATATATATATATATAATTTTAACTGTAGTTTGGCGGGCCAGACTCAATTATAAAGAACTTTTTTATACAGCAAGGCTTCCACAAGGCATATGTCACTTTTATTTAAATGTTATTTACCATCTGGATGTAAAACATAGCTGTGTGTCTTTATTTGGTCCAATAGGCCTATTCCTCTTTTCTTTTCTCGCTTCCTAAAAAGTGAATGACAGAGGATTCTACAAAAACATATCTTGATCATGTTTTATATTTGCAGAATCTCTGGAGTTAACTGCAGTTCCTACTTATCACTTCCAGAAAAATATCTTGGAGATCCCATTTTGCATTCCCTCCAGGTTCCTTCAAGCATTCTGAACTTTTTTTTTACTAACTTGTAGCAATTAGGGATAAAATGAGGAAAGAGAAGCGGATTAGCCTCTCAGCCTATTTTGAAAACTGTTGTACCTGTCCAGCAGAACTATTTTAATGACTTTTCTGTCAGTCAGCTGCAACAACATGTGCTGAAATTGTAGTCTGTGTACCCAGGCATTTTAGTTACAGTTAAAATGTATTTTTAATGGCACTATCTCGGAAGGACTTTAAGGGGCTGCCAAAAGAAGAGGTGGATTACATGGGTTAGGTCTGAACGTGCTTATTTAACAGAGTAAAAACAAAACCTGGTTTAATATGAGATATGAATCCAACCCTAATTTGGATCTCAGGTTTCTAAACCCATTTGGCTTTGAACCATTCATCTGCACAACCTGAACATTTATAAATGAAGATCAGTTGAAAGGCGCTGTCAGCCTCCAGTAAATCTGCACAAATCGTGCTTATTTTGTAACAGTTATATTAAACATTCGAATTGGTAGGAAGAGGAAACACGGCATAATACAATCCCTCAGAGCCTCCAGGGTCTGCAAGTTAAGAGAAATAAAATAAATGTTTAGATTCCAGGGAAATGCTATTATGTCACTTCTACAACCAGCAAGGGAGAATTCCTTGTTAGTGCTGCTACAGTGAAGTTAATTAGTTAAGAGGCAGCCACCACAAATCCGTTCATTGAACTGGAAGAGGCTATCTGGACCATTGATTTCAATCCCCAACTCGATTTTAGAATCCAAATTCAAGCATCCTTCAGAAATATCTCTGTTTAAGGGCATTCACACACAAAGAGGAACACACAATGTCCCCAAATAGTTGGCTCCATTATCAAATTACTCTTTACTATTAAGGCGTTCTTCGCTTGACAGTCAATGCATCAGAAAACGTATATAAGAAGTGATGCAACTGGCCAGCAGCCTGAATTCATTAGCAATCTCTATAAGACTCTTCCTCTTGATGCTTCCCCATGATATTTGATATATACCCAATAGTAGTTAATTTGAACTGCACTTTAGTGAGCCTTTCAGAAGCACAATGCAACACTTCCCCCATCTGGATCCAAGCTGAGCTCCTCTTTGATCAGTGGGCAAGAACTGTGCAAAACTGTACTAGAAACAAAGGCATGCTGGTGAAGAAATGGTGGGAGGAGGAGGAGGAGGAGGAACAAGGGAAGGGGGAAGAAGAGATGTTCCTTTCTTCAAAACATGGGGGAGGAAAACACAGGCCGTGCCATATAAATAGCTGTCACTGAAAGCAGTGCTGTCTCGGCATTCAGGAAAGAGGAACTGCTGCATTAATTATCAAGTAATTTAGAAGCTGCTTAAATAAGGAATGGAAGCAAAAACATACCAAGGATAAAAATAACAAGGCTAACATATGAAGCAATGCAAAGCTGCTGATTAAAACCTACCACCTGCCATGTAGAGTGGCACCTGGTATTGAGAGCGACCAGAATAGCAGCTGCGTATTTGGAGTAATGAATGTCATGGCAGCCCGCTCACCCCCACCTCCTGTCTCTGTTATGTAAGGTGTAAGGCAAATGTGAACTAAACTGATGGCAAAATAAGGCTTTTGTTTGAAAAAAAAGTGGGTGAAAATGTCATTTAGAGAGATGGGAGAAGAAGAAGAAAAAAGTTTAAAACGAAACCTCTTAAGAGTCTGAGACTGAGTTATGATTGGCAAACCCTGTTCCTGCTTGGTAAATACAGCGTGTACCTTAGACAATTTATTATGTAAATTACATGAAATGTTTGAAGTGGTTGCCGTTTGTTTCGAAACACTTCCTTACTCATTTGACGCGTGAACTTTGAGCATTCTTAAGGAAGTTCTCTCTTTTAAAAATAATAATAATAAAACACGTTGTAATTGACATATGAGGCATGAGTTGGTGCACCATGGATGATCCTTCATCTGGAGACATATTTCTGCACATGTGAAAATCCAGCAGAAGATCAGTTCCACAGAAGTTTGTCTTAGCCTTTATATCAAGTCAGACTGTCCACAACATTTAACTTACTCTCAAAGCTTCCCTCATTTTCTCCCTATGCAGAGCACTGGCTGACACATCTACAAGCAGGCCACTTGTTCTACCACTGAGTTAAGTTGCTGTGATTATTACTTATTGCAAAGTCACAGTATCACCTCAGCTTTCTATCATGTAGTCTCAATGTCCTAGTTGCCTTCTGAATGACGTTTTAAAGGATCCCAGCCCTTAACCCCATTTGGGACCAATGAGCACATTCAAAATTTTGAGAATGTGTTCTGCAGATCCATATATGAAACTCTTGATGAAGTTGCTCCCTCCACAAACCTCAAAACTACTACCGTTTTAGTTTACCAATGACTTGTTATTGTGAATGCAACCCAAGTTCTGTGATATCTTTAATCCTTGCCTCCTGGTTGATGGAAAGTTTCATGACCAAAGAGTCTGGTTGGCACATTTTTCACTAGTGATTTACCAACTATTACATTTTTTCCTTTGTTGTCTTGCAAGGCCCAACTGCATTCTACCTGCCCCTCGACACCACCACCACCCGAGATCCACCATCCTATTTCCTCTTCTAAAATATCTTTTTTTCTTCTCCTGGAGGCTCAAAGTCTATTTCTTCTTAATAGTACAAAAACCATTTCTACCTTCCAGTGGTACAAAGTAATTTTTATATCTCTTGCTTCTGACAGAGGTCTATTGGTTTGTACCTTTATTTTTCTTATGGAAAGTTGCTTCTATTTTATGTTTCTGTTCCATTGCCTCTCCTTGGAACTGATAAATCTTTCTCTTCTCTCATCAGATAGCAAGTCTTTTAACTTATTTTTTTTTTTTTTTAAATACTTTATTGAGTTTTCCAATATTTAAAAAGACAAAATACAATCTCAATCTTGATCCGGGGTACGGTGTTTACACATTTCATAAGTCAAATATTGGATGGATTCCATCCATAACTATCACTATACATTATATTATACAATACTATATATTCCTCTACATTTCTATACAATTGAGTCCATTTCTGGTGTTTAAGCAACTATAGCCTATTATCATACTTTTATCCTATTCTTTAACCAATTATACCAAATTCCCCATACTTCATAGTGCTTAGAATTTTCTTCATTTTTTAGCTCGTTTGTCAGTTTAGCCATCTCTGCGCACTCTAGGATTTTATTTATTAATGTTTCCTCAGAGGGGGTAGATTTAGATTTCCAAAGTTTCGCAAAGGCTATTCTAGCCGCAGTAATAATTTGAATTGCCAAATGGGTTTTATTATTGTTGAGACCATCTTCCGTCATACCTAAGAGAAAGAATTCCGGGGCCAGGACTATCTCCTGTCCCATTATTTCAGAGAGCCAGAGTCGGATCTTTAACCAAAACTTTTTGGTCTCGGGACAAGTCCACCAAAGATGATAAAAGGTGCCGACCGTTTTTCCACATTTCCAGCATAAAGCAGAAGAGTTTGGGAATATTTTAGCCAGCCTGTCCGGGGCTAGATACCACCTATGCAACATTTTGTAGTGGTTTTCCCTGAATGTTGATGATTTTGTTATTTTGAGATTCCTATTCCAAGCTGTCTCCCAGTCATTGAAATTAAGGCCATATCCTAAGTTTTTCTCCCAAATGCTTAACTGTTTTTTAGCTATCATCTCCGCTCTATCCTCATCTAATATAAAGTTATAAATTTTGGATAGCATTTTCTTATCTGGGCCCCAAATAATTTTATCAAAATATCCATATTTCATTTCAATACCCCTTCTATCTCTATCTTCTTGAAATCTAGACTTAATTTGGAGATAGTTCCACCAATCCAGATTGAACCCCTGGTCCCTCAATGCTTCCAAAGGTTTGAGCTTCCCTTCTTCGTCCAAGATATCCTTATATGTGCCCATTTTATAGTTTCCTCTCCTATTTGGGACCACTAGAGCTTCCATAATTGACAACCAGCTAGGAACCTTGGTATATATCTTCTGTCTAATTTCCCGCCACGTACAAATCAATGTCTCTCTTATTTTATGTTTATGAAAATACGTTTTCCTCCTATCCTTTATATCCCAGAGGTAAGCATGCCATCCTTCGTGGAGGTCATGTCCTTCTAGTGTCAGAGTTCTCCCTTCTTTTAATTTAATCCACTCCTTTATCCAAATTATTTTTGCCGCCTTTTGGTATAATTCCCAATCAGGGAGCCCAAACCCTCCCAAATTTCTTTTCCCTTGAAGTGTCTTAAGAGATATCCTTGATTTCTTACCCTCCCACAAGAAATTCCTGATATATTTATTCAAATCCAGGAAAAAATTTTTATCCAGTGATACCGGTATGTTTTGAAATAAAAATAGAAATTTCGGTAGAATATTCATTTTGATCGCCGCAATTTTCCCGGTCAGGGACAATTTAAGTCTCCTCCACCTATCGAGGTCTTGATTGGTTTTCTGCAATAAGGGAATATAATTATCATCTTTTAATGAAGATAGTCTTGCGGTAATCCATATTCCCAGATATTTTGTTTTCTTAACTACCTGGAGGCCTAGTAGATCTTCTAATTCTTTCGTTTGTAGGTTTGTCATATTTTTCACGATTATTTTAGTTTTGTTCTTATTAAGTTTAAGGCCCGCAACTTCTCCATAGTTCTGAACTTCCTGCATTAATTTTGAGCCGGTGTCTAATGGGTCTTCAATTATAAAGGCGACGTCGTCCGCAAAAGCCTGGGTTTTAAATGATTCCTTCCTAATCTTTAAGCCTTTGATATCTTCATTTGCTCTAATCTTTCTAAGTAGGACCTCTAGTGCTAGAATGTAAAGTAAGGGGGATAGGGGACATCCCTGCCTGACTCCTCTTTGGATCTGAAATGTCCGAGTTCTGTCTCCATTCACTAGTATGTTTGCCCTTTGATTATGATAAATATTCTCTATCATCCTCCTAAAGTTAGTCCCGAATCCCATAAGATCTATTTGATTTATCATGAAGGTCCAATTTAAATTGTCAAATGCCTTTTGGGCATCAACAAACATTAAAGCCATCTGCTTTTCAGGGTGTTGTTCATAGTATTCAATAGTATTTAAGACTGTTCTCAAGTTGTCTCTAATCTGTCTCCCAGGGAGAAAACCATTTTGATCCTTGTGTATCCAACGGTTTAGAATTTTCTTAAATCTCTCCGCAATTATAGTCATAAATAATTTATAATCTGCGTTAAGCAGTGAGATGGGTCTATAGTTGGAAATCTGTTTCGGGTCGGCACCTTCTTTCAGAATGATCGTCAGGTAGGCTTCCCTCCAGGAGTCTGGGATTGTTATACCAGCAATAACATCATTTAAAATTTCTAGCAGTTCCAATTTCAGGGCATCATCAAATTTTTGATATAGTTCCCCAGGGAGACCATCAGGGCCTGGGGTTTTATTCTTCTTTATTTTAGATAAGGCAGATCTTAACTCCTCTATGGTGATCTTTTCATTTAACATTTCCTTTTCTTCTTCCGAAATTTGAGGGAGGTTGGCTTCCAACAAATACTGTTCTACCTTATTTAACTCAATTCCTTCGTTTTTGTAAAGACACTCATAAAATTTTCTTATATTTTCTAATTTATCTTCTTCCTTTGTCAACAAGATGCCCTGCGGGTCTTCTAAAGCTAATATTTGGTTTTTTTCCTTCTCTTTTTTTAATTTATACGCCAACCATCTCCCCGACTTGTTAGCATTCTCGAAACAATAATGCTTAGATCTTCTTATTTTTTGAGCCATCTCCTCCTGGTCCAATAAATTCAATCGGTGTCTCAACATCAACCACTGTTGTTTCGTCTCCTCGTCTCCCGGTCGTTGCTGTAATTCGGCCTCAGTTTGTATTAATTTTTGAGTAAGTTCTTCTCTACTCTTTCTTTTTTCCTTATTTTTAAAGGCAGTATATGAAATAGCTATTCCCCTGACATACGCCTTCATAGTGTCCCACACAATTTCTTTGGCTGTCTCTCGATTCCCATTTTCTAAGAAGAAGCGTTTGATTTCTTCATTCAATTTTAGTGTAAACTCTTTTTCGTTTAAGAGATTGGTCCTTAAACTCCATCTCTGTTGTATTTTCTTCATATCGTGGGACCAACTGATTTCTAGGAGCTTATGATCTGCCCAAGTATTAGAGCCCATATTAACTTTCTTTATTTCTAACGCCAATTTTCTGGTAGCCCAAACCATATCGATTCGGGACCAGGAGTTCTGTGGGATGGAATAAAATGTGAATTGTCTGTCCTGGGGATGTAAGGTACGCCACATGTCAATTAAATTTATCTCATCTACTAAGTCAAAAAAGGTCTTTGGTAGGGGAGATCTTTTATTCTTTTTTGTTATATCGCTCTTATAATCAAGCTTTGGATCCACAATCTTTTAACTTATGTCAGGTTTATTTATTTAGCGTATGGCTGGTCACACACAGCATTAAAACACTTCATTTTTACAGGTTAAAAACAATTAAAACAATAAAAAAGCAGTAAGAAAACCTAAAAGGAAAACAGAAATAACATTTCAAAGTTTAATGTAGAGTTTGGAGATCCAGTCAGTAGCTGCCGTTGTTATGCAGAGGAAGTCCCTAGAATCTCCTGGATACCTTCTGTTAGGGCATTCCCTCACTATATGCTGGATAGTCTGTCGAGGGGCCCCGCAATCACATTGTGCTGAAGGTGTCTTTCCCCATTTATACAGGGAGTCAGCACACACCCCATGAGTTGTTCTAATTCTATTATATGTCACCCATATGTGTCGGGGTAGGCTAAATCCTGGAGGTATACTACTAGGACTGATATGTCGGAGACATCTTGGGGAGAACAGCTATTCCACGCCTCCATCCACTTTTCTGTGGTATGTGTCAGGTTGTTTCTAGGAAGGAGTAAGAAGTTGTTTAAAGTATTTCAGGTCATGCCACTGACCCTTATCATTCATCTTATTTTGTTGCTGTTGTTGTTTTATTAGGCTCTTGTGCTAACCAAATACATTTAGAATCAAAATTTATTAAGGAATCTCCCTTGTTGAACTTCATTGGCAAACTCTTCTTTGCTGTTCCTGTATGCTCACTTTCCAAGCTGTTTTGTTTTCCCAATGCTTAATGCACAAGCAAAGTCATTGCGGACTAAGTCATAGATGACTTAGCCATGACTGTTAAAAGTGACAAATGGCCTCAATACTAATGCCTTGTTGCAACAGACAATACATCCACCTTAAGCACGCAGCTGCTGAACACACATTCATACAGATCCTATCCAATAAATCAGAAGAGGAAGAAGAAAGCTGGGAAGTATTTACCCTCTGAATTAACACTGGTTTGATTATTTAACCATCTAAGGAATTTTAGGAATCTCAGTTAAAAATTACTATTAAAAGATTTCTCCTTCCTGCTTCTAAATGACATTGTCAGGCTTTCAAGAAAATAAGGAACAATTGTTAAACCCATTTAGGTCTATAGAATTCATTCATTCATTCATTCATTCATTCATTCATTCATTCATTCATTCAGTTTGAATGGAGACCCATCTCAACAAGTGACTCTGAGCAGTGAACAAAATTAAAAATAAAATAAAAACAATTACAATAATACAACAATTAAAGTGCATAACATCTGTAAGTAAATAAATACACTGTAATCACTAAAATCAAGAAACAGATCTCTGCACACACTCAAGGCCCCAGGCCCAGCTACAGAGCCATGTCTTATACACCTGGAAGCACATTAGCAACCAATGCAGCTCATGAAATAGTGTTATATGTGCCAAAGAAGTAGCACTTTTTACCATCAACATTGCTGCATTCTGCACCAGGTGAAACTTCTGAATGCTCTTCAAGGGCAGCCCCATGTAAATCACATCACAGTAGTCCAGAAGGGCATGAATGTCATTGAGCAGAACCTCCCAGTTCAGGTATAAGTGTAACTGGCACAGAATCCGATAGTGTGTGAAGGCCTTCCTAGCCATGGCTGCCTCTGCTCTTTGAGCAGGAGCTGTAAATCCTGGAAGACCACGAGATTGGGCACTGCATCTGTCTTAGGCTATGCCACCTCATCCAAGACCACGGATGGAAAGTCCTTGGCACCAGAAGGTCCAAATACCCACAGCCATTTAGTCTTGCTTGGGTTGAATAGACATACTTGGAGAAAACGAAAAATCTAATAAAAAACTGATTCTTAAAAATAAACAGGCCAATGATGGCTGGTCCCACGCTACAGGGGAGTGATAAAATATACAACAGCTATACAGTGTATTGGCCAAGAACCAATATATCAATACTACAGAGACTCTAAAGCCAAAAAGTTATCCAACCCAATCTGTAGGTCCAAAGTCAAGGAACATATCAGATACAAGAAGGATCAGTGTAAGAGAGCTGTTTCTCCCAGGAAGCCTGGCTCTGCAATATGCTGCTGTTCTGTGATTCAGTCCCCCATTCCTCCATTCAGCAGCAGAAATGCTACAGAGGCTGAAAATGTTGTAAGGGCTAGTTCTGTTTCAGCCTCCACTCCCTAAGTTGAATTGTGGGTCACAGCTGGCAGCTCAAGCTCTTTGTCTCTTCCCCTGACCTCTCTACTTCCAAAGAACCAAAAGCAGACATGACACAAGTTTTGTCAACTTTGATGTTGCTGGCACAACAACCATTTCTGTTTGTGACAGATCTTTTTACAAAAATATTTTTTTATAAGAAATTTTTTGGGTGCACAATCCTTTGCTTGCTTGGTGGCAAAGGCTTTCATTGCTGTTAGGATGATGTATTCTGTTCATCAGCAACAGAAACACTAAAACTCAACTCAACTCATTTTGATCCTTGTCAATTGTACTCCAAACACAAGAACTATGCCTCTGTTGAGCAGTATTTTGGTTCTCTTCTAGTATAAAATGTGATTGTGCCACTTCTTTTGCAACACCATGTTTCTCCATTCCTCAAGCTCAGCACAGACTGAGGGAAGGATGGCAGGCAGGAAAATCCCCCCTCCCCATTTCCCTGCCGTTTGCCAAAAAGCCTCCATTCTAAATGCTTAAGGTTCAGAATAGAAGTGACAGTGCATCCACAGCGAGTCCAGCTCACCAAGTCTGGCCTGCTGCACCTCAAAAAAGGTAAGACCGCCTTGAAAATAAGTCCAAGTGCTTATTTTCAAATCTAAAAGAAAATAAGACTGTCTTATTTTCTGAGAAACACAGTAGAGAGATAGACAGACAGACAGACAGACAGACAGACAGACAGACAGACACAGACAGACACACACACACACACACACACACACACATATACATATACATATACATATACATATACATATACATATACATATACATATACATATACATATACATATACATATATGATACACACACACACACACACACACACACACACACACACACAAGGTAAAGGTAAAGGTTCCCCTCGCAGATATGTGCTAGTCATTCCTGACCCTAGGGGGTGGTGCTCATCTCCGTTTCAAAGCCAAAGAGCCAGCGCTGTCCAAAGACGTCTCCGTGGTCATGTGGCCAGCATGACTAAATGCCAAAGGTGCATGGAATGCTGTGACCTTCCCACCAAAGGTGGTCCCTATTTTTCTACTTGCATTTTTTACATTTTGAACTGCTAGGTTGGCAGAAGTTGGAACAAGTAACGGGAGCTCACCCTGTTACGCAGCACTAGGGATTCGAATGGCTGAACTGCTGACTTTTTGATCGACAAGCTCAGTGTCTTAGCCACTGAGCCACATAAACACACACTGTGTTTCCCCACAAGTACAAATAAACACGATGTTAGACACTAAGGACATTAAATTTGGATGAGATACTAAAGTTATTTTACTTATTTTATACATGTGCAAAATGACAATGCACATGCAGAAAGACATAAATAGTATGGATAGATTTTGCCCATTGAATTTAAAGTCTACTAAAACAAAGTATGTTAAATCAAAGTTTTACAACTACTAGAATAAACAGAATCAACAAATTGCTTAGCTGTATGTGACGGTGTTTGCCATCAGACTGAACTATAATAAATGAAGAAAGGGCTGAAGAATGTTTCATAACTTAGATGTGACCACTGAGGAGTCAGGTACAAGGCAGATAAACAAACAAATAAATAACACAAGTGTTAATTTGACAGTGTCCATGAGTAAAGTACTTATCCATCATTGTTGCACTAGACAGGCAAGTGATGCTGAGATGCGGTTCTATAGTCAACTCCAATAATGGTGACATTTAAACCATTTTGCACTAGCTGCCCATTTCTGAGTGTTAACATTATTAAAAAGACTGAATATTCAATGGTGACCCAGTAGGAGTTCAAAGTCGAAAGCACATGAGCTTTCATTGTCCTTCATGCACAAATGCATACATGTATGCATGTGTGGGAAGGGATATTGGATACTGAACACAGTGAAGTACAATTGACTCTTTTTTTTTTGGTCTCTGAATTCAGGGATCATAACTATCCAGGTCCAGATTATATTTGGTACCATGGATAAGGGGAGTAAACCAATGACAAACTAGATTATAAATTAAGGTGGTGTTCTTTAACTGCAATTTAAACCATAGTACTTGTTGGGACAGTATGCTAAACTCAACCACAGTACATTTCCTTATTTAAGGAACGAGATTCGCCTTTAGGTGTTACATCCTTCTCCATATGACAAGGGCTCCAGCTGCAGCTATTAAATACTGAGTCTGCCTGTAATAAAACCTTTCTAACACATGATTTAATTATGGACAAGAAGACAGACTTGGCTTGTATTACTGAAACCTGGGTGGGGAAGATAAATGGGAGTTCCTCTTTTGGAAAGCTGCCTGAATAGGTTTGAGGTTTCGCATTAGCCAAAGGGTTAGGGTTAGTCAAAGAGAGGAGGGGGTTGTTGTTGGCATCCATAATATTCTGCTGGCATCAAGAGGTGCTGCTTTGCAGATAAATAGATATGAGACTTTGTGCATCTGGACAAGAGGAGCCATTATCTTGGTGGTTTTTATACTACTACTCCTATTTGCACAGCAGCATCCATGCTAATCAGCCTGAATTTTCCCAATTGGTACAATGTGCTTTTCCTTTGTAAAGAGTCTACAGCAGTCCAAGACTTCATGGATCCCAGGACAACTATAGACCTGATCCAACTTATTGAGCAGTTAATATATATAAAGGCAGATGTGACATAATTTGAAAATGGTAGGTAAATTGAGGACCCAGTTTGTGGGGGCAATAAGCTGACTTTGTATAAATATACAAAAGTATGAAGGCTATTGCTTAACGCATTGTAAGCCGCCCTGAGTCTCCGGAGAAGGACAGCATATAAATCAATTTTTTTTAAAAAAATGGGAGGCACGGATCTTTGCTTCTTATCATGGCCCACTCATTCTGTTTCCTTTAAAGTTCAAAAATCTATTGCAGTTAATTGGATTACTGAAGAGCTCGGGAAGATAAAGAAGTGGAGGAAACATCTAGAACACCACTGGTTCTAGAGCATCAAGTCCAACCAGATAATTGTATGAGCTCATGTTTGAGCCCAAACAGTAGCACTGGTCAAAGGTGTCTAGTGGCCTTTTAGTCTCATTCCATTTTAGGAAAAAAATATATGCCAAGACCACCAGAAAGACTATTGTGAAGAATTCTCATAGCATTCAACAGATAAAACTGTCCATATTCTAGGGGAGCTGGAGTCTCCCTGGATAACACCAATGGAGATGTTACGTTTATGTTTATTATATTTGTATAATATAAGGTGTGAGGGTGGTGAACAGCCAGCAGATAAAATACAAAAAATACAAAATTTAAAACAATATTAAAATCCAATTAAATTAATTTGGCCCACAGTTAAAACCCCTATATTAAAACCCATAATTTAACAATTTAAAATTAAAACAATTTAAAAAAAGTTAGGTCAGGTCAACCCGGCTTGATGAAACAGAAACGTCTTTAGGGCACGGCGGAAAGTGCGCAGATGACTGGGACCACGTCTTGTAAAATTATCTGAGATTATTTTGAGTCTGTAAATCCCAAGGAAGTAGATAGGTTTCTTTGCAGTTTTAGCTCGGCTGCTTCTTAGTTGGATTAGGGATTTCCAAAAAGACATCTAATTTGCTTTAATGAGTATACTAAGGTATTCGTGCTGCATAAACCACGAACAAAAAGTGAAAGGACTGATTCTCGGTTCAAACGACCATTACGCAAACAACCAGCTGCAGTTTCCCCATTATCAGTGAAGAGCGCCTATGTCTTAGAGCTGTGAGAAAGAAAGTTTCTGTGTAATATAGTCAGGCCTGCAAGAAAAATTCTAATATATTCTAACATATATTAGTTCTAAATTAGTAATACTTCATGTCCTATAATTCTAGTAATGTTATTCCTTTAATTTTAATCTTTCTTAAAAGAATTTGTGAGAATTATGCTTGGAGGAAAAGAAGTTTTGGTTTAGAGAGCTGCAAAAGACCTGACAACATGGATGCACAGGGTTATATCACCTGTCTACTGAAAAAGATGCACGATGAGCAGTAAACAACAATTAAAGTGAAACAGTTCAAAAGTAGTGTCTCTCCCTTCCACCCCCACCCCGTGTGTGTGTGTGTGTGTGTGTGTGTGTGTATCATTTATTTGATTTATGTAAACGAATTAATATTTCTGGAAGGAAAAATGGCAATCTCATATATGTTGCTTATAACATTTTGACAGCTGGAAATGAGGAAGACTTAACAAATGAAAGAAGACAATACCAAAAGCCAGATACTGCTCAGTAGATGCCTACTACTTGAAAGGAAGTCTAGACAGAAGACAAATCTAAACAGAATATTAAAGCACAGAGATATCAAAATGATATCAAGGTAGTACGGTTCAGACCAGGGTTGAAATTTAAAAAATTTCCCTACTGGTTCTGTGGGCGTGGCTTGGTGGGCGTGGCAGGGGAAGGATACTGCAAAATCTCTATTCCCACCACACCCCAGGGGAAGGATACTGCAAAATCTCCATTCCCAACCCACTCCAGGGGAAGGATATTGCAAAATCTCCATTCCCACCCCACTCTGGGGCTAGCCAGAGGTGGTATTTGCCAAACTACTTGAGTATTTCTCCAAACTACTCAAAATTTCCACTACCGGTTCTCCAGAACCTGTTAGAACCTGCTGGATTTCACCCCTGGTTCCGACTAAGATTCTCCCAGTGGCAGCATCTTACTGTAAAAGTTGGACCACCAGAAAAGAGGAATGAAAAAAATAAAAGACATATTTGAATTGTGCCTGTAGAAAAATATTGTAAATATCTTGTTGACAAGAAGAATCAATCATTCATAATCACATGGAATACAGTCAGCCTGCTCACCGGAAGCCCTATTAATGAAGCTAAAACTCACAATAAATATTTTAGGCACATTATGCAAGAGCAGCAGTCTCTGGAGAAGGCCCTGATGCTTTAAAAAAAAAAAAAACAAGACCATCAGGAAATCAAAGTGACCAATCACTGATGAAACAAGAAGGACCTTACAAGTACTCAAAGACGCAATTACTGACAATCCTGGTAAAATGAGGTCCACTGGATTACACACAAAAAAAATCAGAAGTGATTGCAAATTACTTATGGAAGATTTTGCTGACTGTCCCAACATCTATAATCAAAGTGAACTCTTTAGTGCACGTACAGACTACAAGCCACTAAATAAGGACTATCAACTACAGGTATTCTCATTTAGCAACCACAATTGAGGCAAGGAACTTCAGGCTAGTCCGTGGTTATTTCAGACAGCCACTTCTGTTTGCAATTTCACAATGGAAGAAAAAAAAGGGCAGCAAGTGACAATGCCCTCCAGGTTTTCTGCACTTTTAATAACCCAATGTCACATAAGCAATTAAAAAAAATGCCTCCAGAGTTCAACAAACAAATGTTGGCCACCCAAACCACTTGGTCATATTTGATTATTTGCTGCACACAAAGATGAATTAAACTAACTAGAGAAAGAGATCACTCAATTGAGTATGTTGTGTATAATGTATCTTGTAAAGGCTGAGGCTAGTAAATATGAACCAGCATTTCCCAAGCTGGAGAAAGCTGTTATGTAAACTTATCTGAGAAACCTACCAAGGATCCATTAATTCAAAATGGTGGGAAGGAGGAATCTTAAATTTTTTTCTATCCCCCCCTCCCCTAATTTCTATTCTATTCTACAGTCTTGAGATTTCCTAGTAGTCTCTCAGGCATATTACAAAAGATGTAAGAACCTAATTTTACAATAACTAGTATTACAAAGTCATGCATCATTTTTGTGAGTTTTATTTTAGCACGCTAACAAAGGCATAGCTAGAGAGAAAACATTAAATTACTTATTTACCCAGTTTCCTGGTGAAATCAATCATTATTCAGAGAAGAGATAGTTTTTTTTTTTCCCTGCATGTAACAGGTTTGGGCATTTTTAATTTTAATGAGTACTTAACCCCTGACAAGGGTTTTTGTTTTAAAAAAGCTTACAGCACCTTACATTTCAAGGTTTAGCAATATAAAATAAATAAATAAATGGAATAACCCAAGGACTCTTCACAGTTATCTTTTATTAATGAGACTTAGCATTAATGGCATCTTCTGCTAATAATATGGTTACATTCAAATATATAAATTTGTAATATTTACATAAGAGTGACTACATTTAACACTGAATAGAGTATTTGTGTTTGTTCTTCTTCTTCCTAGCGTATTCCCGCAAGTGCAAGGTCCGCTTTTCGGATCATTTGCATAATCAGCTGCATCTCCAGGGCATATATGCAGGTCCATGACTTGCATATCTTTGTTGATAGTGTCTTGCCATCTGTTTTGGACGCCCGCAAGGCTGCCAGCCATTGACTTCTAGTTGGTAGGTGGAAGGTGCTGTTCTCAGGACATGATGTTCGTACCAGCGGAGCGGCCTTCTCTCATCTTCTGTCATGCCCCTGTTGGAGTCTGAATCTGAGATGAAGACAAACAGCTGAGAGAGAGAGCAGGAGAGTGGCACTATTGGCTGTGGAGGAAACTGGGGAAGGGCAAAGTCAGGCTGGGCAGAGCAGGGAAGAGGTAGAACAAGGAAGAGAGGGTTTAGATGAAGACCAAGGCCCACTTCCTCCTCATCCTAGGGCATGCAGGGAAGAACGCAGAAGAGAGCAACGTGGGTTGTGTGACTTACAAGGACGGAGAGGGCCCCAATTCCCTTCACAAGGCATACCTGGGGATGAAGTTTAAAGGAAAGGCAGTTGGGAGGGGCGTTTGTCAGGAACAAACATTGAATTCATCTAGTGTTGAGAGTTGTGGCCTGCATTCCTGGCATTCCTCCTGACTGTTTGAATTAGGGCCGTGCTTCTTATCCTGCTGGAATTATTCTTTACTTCTGGGACTTCCAAATTCAATGGAAGAAGCCAGTTTTGCTTAACGGCCATCTTATTCTCTCAGTAACTGAAGTGATTCACTTAACCATGACCAAAAAAAAAGTCATAAAATTGGGTGTGACTCACTTAACAACCACCTTGCTTAATAACGGAAATCCTGGTCCTAATTCTGGTAAATCAAAAACTACTTGTATTGGAAATAAAATCCAGAGAAATAAGTATTCTACCTATATTACAGTTCAGGATGTATTACAAGCATGAGATCCACTTTTTCATCCAGAACTTGGATGAGTATTAACTTTGCAGAATAACTGGTATTTGTCTTGAGTCTTGAGCTGATAACTTCAATAAATTCAATAAACTACAACAACTTAATGTTAAAGTCTCCGCTTTATTGTAAATTATTTTTTTAATGTTAATAAAAACTAGATAAGCAAAGTAAATCTTAAAAAAAAGACTACTGGGCTTTCTAATCTCTCCCTTTTTATACATCTCCCAATTTTCAACGTAAACTTCAGCAACTTTTAAGAAGTTTAAGTTCAAATCCCAGCTCCTCATGCTGGCTGGGGAATTTTTGGAATTGGAAGTCCACAGATCCTTAAAAAATACTGAAATTGAAAAACATCATTGTAGAAAAACATCATTTAGGCCCCCTTAGAATCCAGGCTGTAAGCCACCATATTAGCCCCGCTGCGTGATGTAAGGTTCGCCATACTCCTGTCAACTCAACATCTCATTCTCCGTCCCATAGAGACAGACGAAGTCGGCCTTCCACGCATGCGTGGAACTACGTTTCCTAAGCAACCGCTTCTTTCAACTTATTCAAGGCCCTAAAAGAGCAGATGCGCTAGTTCCGGTTTCCCCCTCGGCCACTCCGCCCCGCGCAGGCTACGGAAGCCGTTGGTAGCCAGGCAAGTGAATAAGGAATGACTTTTTGGCGCACGCGCGCTTGCCTAGCCTGGCCTCACCTAGAGGGGGTGTGGGTGAAAGAAAGAAAAAAAAGCGAATAGTAAGCGGAACCGGAAGCGGTGTGTGGCGAGACCAAACGGTTTAATTACACCCGCCCCTCCACCTTTTTTTTTTTTTCACATGTTTAGCCGCGTTTCCCTTTTTCCGGCCTCCTCGCGCCCAGAGTGCCTGTTATTGGAGGCGTAACCGTCGCCCTCGCGCCCCCCCTTCCCGAGAGAGAGAGAGAGAGGCCTAACCGTCGATTCCGCCGCCGCCCTTTTCCGCTGCAGCCCCGCCCCGCCCCTTTCGCCCGAGTGGTACCGTGGCCTTTGGCGCCGAGTCCCGGTCAGGGCGGCCGCCGCTATGTCCGACAAGGAGTTCATGTGGGCCCTCAAAAACGGCGACCTGGACGAGGTGAAAGACTACGTGGCTAAGGTAAGGTGAGAGAAGCCGGGCTAGGAAGGCCCGAGGCTGGGGGTAGTTTTGTCCCTTTTGAGGCGGCGGGGTGGGGGTTTCCCTCTCTTTCTCTCTCTCACACCCATTCCGGGCGGTGTTTTCCCCTCATAGAAGGCCAAGGTGGGACTCGGGCCTGCCTGGAGGCGCCTTCTGCACGGGCGAATGGGTGGGCGCGAGGCCTCCTTAGTGGCCCACCGCTTTTCTCGCGCCCGAGGCGGGGGTCTTGGATGACGTCACTGGGAGGGCTCTGAATCTTGGCAGTGATTTCACTTGGAGGGGGGCTCGTCCAGATAAGCGCCCTCCCCCCTCGGGAAGAAGCGGCCTTGAAAGATGGTCGCGCGGCTCGAGGGAAAACGGCCGGTCCACGCCCGCCCTCCTTCCTTCCTTCGCCTCCGTTGAGGTGTGTCGGCTGTCATTCATACGCTCTCCCAGCGATTAACCGGGGTCTTCAAAGGCTGTTGGTTGGTCTCATAGTGCCTGGGGCAGAAGTATTAGCGCATCCCTACTCTCTTTAATTGGGGCTGCAGCCACACCCTTCTTCTAAATTATAATTCGTTTACAGGCATGCCCGTCTCCTGATTTGCATTTGAATCGTGTACTAAATACTGAATCCCCCTCCCCAAAAAAATAAAAAGTCAAAAAGATGAAAAAGACAGGCTCCGAGGTGCAACTTCCTGTTAAGTTTGTTGCTTTAATGAATTGAAGGTGATGAAGTAGAAATGGGAGAGGAGAAGGGATTAAAATAACTTTCCATCCTTTCCAAGGTAGGTAAAATGAGGACCCGGTTTGTGGGGGCAATAAGCTGACTTTGTATAAAATATACAAAGTATGAAGGCTATTGCTTAACGCCTTGTAAGCCACTCTGAGTCTCCGGAGAAGGGCGGCATATAAATCAAAATTAAAAAAAAAAAAACTTCCCTTCGTTTAGATAGGTCGTTAAAGAGTACTAAGGGTTAATTAATCCCCTTTAAATGCATTGGTAATGCATTTGCTGTGTGATAGAACAAAGTTTTTATTTTCTGTTTCTCTTACAATCTCCATTGAGCACCAAATCTGTATGATTAGTGGAGGGGAAGGAGCAGAATGGCATGCACTGTTCAATAGAAAGACAGAAGACAACATATTAGAAGGATTCCACTACTGTTGCTTTTCTATTTATGGTGACCAGTGGTGGGTTCCTGCCGGTTCTCCCCGATTCGGGAGAGCCGGTAGCGGAAATCTTCATAGGAGAGCGGACTGGTTCACTTTGAATGTCAGTTGGGCCCTCCTGCCTCCGCACTATACCTACCTTTATTTCTTTTGTTTGGTCCGCTGTGAGGCGCGGCAGAGTGTATTGTCATGCCTCAGCTGTTTTTTTAATGCGCTTGCGCGAAGCGCAAGTTCGGTGCGCATGCAAGCCAAGCGAGCATGCACGCGGCGATCACGCGCAAAGCGTGTGTGCAATGTGAACCGGTGGTAAAACTGATTAGAACCCACCACTGATGATGACCAAACCAATCTGCACAGATTTTAATTTCTGTCAAGCAGTACTGAGTAGCTGAGTCAGCAAACAGTTTCCTAATTAGAAAAAGATAGTTGAAAGAGTTACTGACTTTCCACCTGTGGCTTCAAAACTTTGAGTAGCCTTGGATTATTTCCCAACTCCAAGTGTTTATCAGTGAAATTGCATTGTTAAGTCCTTCTAGCTATTAACTCATGAGAGAAACTAGTTTTTTAAAAGTACTTTGAACTTCAGAATTGCAGTTAATCAAAAGGTTACCCACCTGTAGGACGATTGAGGCTGGAGAAGGCAAGGCTTTATGTTTTAAAAAGATGGGAGACAGTAATGTTTAGAAGGCTTTAATAGCCTTCCAAAGGTCCATAGGGAAGTCAGTCTGATCACAATTGGGAAATTATTCCATGGCTGGACTATCTAATCTTGAGTCCTTACATTCTGGAAGTGTGGAATCACAAGTGGCTGTTCACAGAAGATATGACAGGTTGGACTGATGTAAATTGAATAAAGGCAATACATGAAGAATTTATGGATTATAGATTAATGCAAGAACCTTAAATTATACTCACAAACTTATCAGTGAGCACTGCACAGCCCACAGAATTGGTATTATATGTTCTCAGCAATATTCTTCAAAGGCAGCCCTATTCAAAGTACATTGCAGTAATCCAATGGGGTGGTAATGGGACATGAATCATTGTAGCTAGGTCAGCCTGCATCACATACAGCTATCCTCACTTACCAACTGCTTAGGACTATTTGAAGTTACAATGGCGCTGAAAAAATTATAACCAGTCCTCATACTTAACAGTTGTAGCATCCCAGTGGTCATGTGATTGAGATTTAAACACTTTGCAATTGGCAAGTATTTATGTCACGTAACCTCATTTGTGTGTTTCAGTACCAGCTTCTGATAAGCAGTCAGTAGAGAAGCTGGTCACAAGTTGAAATCACATGATGTCTTGCTTAATGACTGTAGCAGAAGTGAGGTTGTAAGCCTGTCTCAGTCACCTGTTGTCCACTTAGCAACCTTGTTCAGTCACAGTTGTTATGTGAGGACTACCTGTAGGGGAGTAATTGATCGCCAGATGAATCTGGGCAAAGCTCCCCTAGCCATAGCTTTCATCGGCTGTTTTTGCCAGCTGGAGTTGTTTGTCCTAGACAAACCTGCTCTTTCAAAAAGCATACCTGCCCCTTTAGCACTGCAATTGATAGAAAATCCCAGGGTATAAATCGTAACTACATCTATTATCTTATTGGGATTTAGTTTGGTTTGTATCTCCCATTCAGACACTTATAGATTACAAACATTAAAACTGGAAATTGACATCATCTCCCTTACAGTCTGAACTGTTATAAATGTGGATGTTATCAGCATATTGATACCTCAAATTATATTACCTCACCCAAATGGATATGAAATTAAAAGTCCAAGCTGAAGAGGAATCATAGTTTTATGTTCATTTGGTACTAGTTTACTAGTCTTAGTGAGATCCATTGTGATACGTTATGTTAGAATAGGCCCTCTGAAATTTTACTTAGCAGCATTGACTCTTAATATGTAGCTTTGCTGATCTCTTATTCAGTAGTATCTGCTGTTCTTTCCAGTAGTTTTCTCCAAGCATCCAACTCCTCCAAATATTCTTTCTGAGAGCAATGCTTTGTGCAAATATATACTATAAAATATAGTATATAATGCAAAGACCACTCGGTTAGATGGCCATTCCCCGTCTACATTTTTGTCTTTTAAAAACTTAGAATTTTATATTTTTGACAAGTAAAATGATTATGGTCACAGTATGATGTAGTCCCATCCTTGCCATTTTTAAAAGCCCTTTTAAGTCATATTTTTAAATCAAAATAATTTAAGATAAATTAATGAATTCCATTCAATTTTTATTGCTTCTGAAACATTTTTCTCTTACTATGTACCGTGTTACTGTGTGAAAGGAAGGGTTAATATTGATTTTAAAAGAGCCTTTAAATGGATTGAATGAGAGAGAAGATGTATTATTGTATTGCTTTTTAGGGTAGGCGGGTGTCATCCCACTAAAAAGTATGCATATAGCAGTCTCAAGGGATGAAGGCATTTGTACTGATGAATATTTTGTAGTAGTTTGATTGAATTCAGTTTTCAGAAAATAATTTACTTGAACAATAGGGAAAATGCAAAAGGCAGAGTCAAAAGCAAAGATATCTGGCTTTGTTTAATAATAACAAGGAAAAGTAATAAGCATTTTAAATTATAAAGTTACTGTCACACAATTAAATGATTTATCAGTCCATTTATTCATTGTGTTTTTTAATGGACTGATCCCAGAGTGCATTGAATGGATTAAGACAAACATCTAATTCCCTATTACAGTTTCAGATGGCAACTGAACAGAAGAATTTAAATGATTATCGAGATATTATTTGGGATATGAAGCAGAGTAACTACATTATCTATAATCCTTTGAATTCCTATAAAAAGTATGTTTATCAGTTCTAGAACTTTGAGTCAAAAAAAGTAATTACCATTATTGCTTCAATGAGTTTTAGTTCTGTCCTCTGTTAATGAAGGAGCACATTGAAAAGTATATTGTAAGCAATTGCTATGTTCCTGGAAAGTAGCCATTGCTTAACATAGAGGAATGTTCGAGGATATCATATTATCTGGAAATGCTAAAATCTTTAGATTTATTTATTTATATATATTTATTTATATATATATATATATATCTTTAGATTATAAATTATTTCATTGTTAAGCATTTATATAAAAAGCTGTGACTATGCACAAGTAGTTTGTGTATGTCACTACAATTTTGAGTGTACACGCTACAAGAAGAAAGGAACAAGTTTCTATCAAGGGTTACTTATTTTTCAGTATTATGCACCTAAATACTATTTGTTGGAACAACCAGTTTCACGCCTTTGTGTGTTTTTCAGTAATGGCTAGATAACTAAAATTACCCAGGTATAAGATGAAAGAGCTCTTCTGGTGGCAACACATAACATGAATACTAGGCTGAGAATGACATCCGTACTTCAGAACTCCTAATAATGATAAACCTTCAGGATATATTCAGGTTTTGACTAGAATTTTGCATTTGCTTGGAATTAAATAGCCTACTGAGAGCATTCAATGAGAATTTTTATTTGGTCAGTGTTGCAGTGGAACAAAATTTCAACTATTCCAGGTATTGTGAGTTCTGATGGAGAAAAAATGAAACACTGTGTCTGTTCTACCGTAAGAAACAGTGGCAATTCAAAATAATTCCCTAATGTACAAAGGAATATAAGGTTATAGCCCATATTGAATTTTACCTAGATAACTGCCTAGAGCAAACTTGGCCCTGCAGATTATTTTAAAATATATTTGAGTAGCAAACATTGGAAATAACAGTTACCAGAAATCTCTGAACCCAACAAATAATTCATTTTACTCATTTCACCACAGCATAATATAATGAAAGCAAAAATGTACTTGTTTGCTTTGATATTTGTTACTGTACATGAAATGGATATTGGACAATAATGTTCATATTTTTTGGAAAATAGATGGTTTAAGAGAGGAGTGAAGGAATCTATTTATGCCAAAGTGAATTTTTTTTCCTTCAATAGAGGTGGAGGCTTCAGATATAACCTGTCCCCCATTTTTTATGCTGCTGTTTCATCAGTCCCCAAGGTTAAGACTGCTTCACAGGTTTACCAGGAAGCCTACACACTTAACAACCCACCTAGGGTATAGGACTTAGGAATTGAAACATTTACATCTTAACAACTTTCTGCCTACTCACCTAACAAGCCTATCCAGATTAGATGAGAAATGAAACTTCCCTGGAGGGCATATATGGGGTCTCTCTAACAACTTGCTCAGACTGAAGAAGCTACTTAGATAAACTGAAATGTTTTGAATCAACAAGAAAAGTCTAGTTGCCATGACTGAACTTCCAGACTACTGACCTCCATGTTATGACTGGTTGAAGTAAAAGATATTTTACCAAACGATAATTAACTTTTTCTTTTTTAATTCTAAAGGGTGAAGATGTTAACCGAACATTGGAAGGTGGGAGAAAACCTCTTCACTATGCAGCAGATTGTGGACAGCTTGAGATTCTGGAGTTTCTTCTACTAAAGGGAGCTGATATTAATGTATGTTGAATAAAATCATTCAGGCAATATAATAGATAAATGTATCTATTAGATTAAGACAGATAGCTGTTTTAAATGCATAAAATGGGATGCATATATAGTTACCCTTGGCATAAGTGTTAATTTTGTTGCAATGTTGTACTGGACGGGGGAAAAACAGCTGTATTAGGGAAGAGGGTACTTGTCCTTTCCCTGACAATGGGTTTTTCGCTGCAACTTCCCCTGCCAAAGTCCTATTTAAATAATTTTGCTCAAGTATCTTAAAACACTTTGAAGACTTTCTATAGGGATGGATAATATTTGTAGCAAAAGGAATTCTTATTTGTCAGTCCTCTTCTAGCAATATCCTGATCCAAATTTTAAGTAAATATTGTAGATAAAGAAATTTTTGTAGAAGTAAAGACCATTTCTACTTGCTTGCTTCACATTCTCACTGTTGACTTACATTTTGGCAAAGTGTAACCTGCCAATAATTTGATATTTGCATGTATCAATTTGGCTTGCTTTTTTACAGCTTTATTTTTTTCTTTTTATAGGCTCCAGATAAACACAGCATCACTCCACTTCTTTCAGCAGTTTATGAAGATCACGTGTCCTGTGTGAAATTACTTCTGTCAAAGGTGAGAATATGTGATAGTATCATTCTGACAATTGTACTAACTTAGTAAATTTCATTTTTCAAGATGTTTTTGTCAGACGTTCTGGAGTAGATATCAGAAATAAATTCAGATAGACCAAAGAAATAGGGTGAGAAAGGAAAGAAGAAAGCATTTAATGAAGTACAGAGCTTCTGAAATGTTTGAGAATAATAAGATTTGGTCTTTAGAATCCCTTTTTATTAGTCATTGACTTGAGCTATTGTATGTATAACATAAAGTTTAGTGTAGTTATTTTATTCTACCGTAAAATTATTTAGCTACTTTAGCTGTGAATGGTTATTCATGTTGATATTGTCAATTAAACAACTGTAAGCAAATAGGAAAAATCCTATTAAATATAAATGTTACAAAACTTAAGGTATTTTGGAAAATATTGTTTTAAAGATTTTTAGCTCAAATATATTTTTATACAAAGAGAGGCCAATGTAGTAACTTTACACTGTTTCAGTTTCAAGCATGAGTCCCATTTGTATACATCCACTTTTCAAAGGAAAAAACTTCATATGGCAAGATGGCATGATTTCATTTTCTGTTGTAATAAAAATCTTAATTTCATAGTTAAATATCTAACTCTACAAATATTGAATTCAGTATACTGGAAAGAAAAGATTAGTTTCTTTCAACATGGCTTCTTTTTCAAGTAGTTTAGAAGCAGGCATTTAAGACAAATACTGTTTCTCATGCTGTTCTTTTTTGCTGTTTTATATTATTTCTGTTAGATACATACACAGAGAAAGAGAGAGAGAAAGAGAACAACGAATGTCCAAATTGTGATCATGTGGCCTTGGGGTGGTGTGATCATCATAATTTCAAGGACATTATTTTTTAAATTATTTTTTCTGACACCATTGTAACATCAAACCATTATTAAACAGTCATACATTGGTGGTCATTAAATGAATCTGGCTTCCTCCATTGACGTTGCTTGTTGGAAAGTGCCTGAGAAGGTTACAAATAGCTCCAATCATTGTAAATACATGCCAGTGGCCAAGCACTTGAATTTTTATCACGAGACAACAAGGACACCAAAATGGTCATAAATACAAGGATCAGTTGTAAGTCACTTTTTTCAGTGCCACCAAGTCTCGCTCTTTAGTGTCATTTGAACTGTAAGGGGTTGTGAAGCAGGCTGTGGTGTACCTTCTCAAGTTATCATTGGATTCATTGGTCCTTTGTGATGACTTGAGTATCCCTGTGCAGTCTCCAGCCTATCTTTTTAAGGCATGTTGGTAGAGAGGGTGGTCTGGCCCAGCTCCAGAGTAGGAAATGGATCTTTTGGACACTTTTCACTTGAACTTCAGGCCACAGTTTGATACAAAGACATCATTACATATGTTACACATTCAATAACTGTGCATAATCAATGTTTCCTCTAGTCTCACTTTTTTATGCTGCAAGTACAGCTGCAGCAAAGAGAACCTTTTCACAAGTTGTGTCCTTACTTAGGCTGGGAAGCCTTTGAGACATTCATGCCCCATGATTGGGTTACTGTAATGTGCTGTTTTTGAGCCCTCAAAGACCATCTCATAGATGGTGTTCTGTTCTCTCTAGAATCATCACGGAATCAGGCAGCCTGGCAATTTTTTAGATAAATATGCTGTTTACATTGTGGAATGACCAAGAATTAGTATTTACATTAATGAATGATATGGTTATTTTGCTTGGTAATTCATATTGAAAAATATATGGATAGGCACACTATTACAATAAAGACCCTATTGACGGTATGAAGCAATATTTTTTTTACCTTTGTTCAGCACCATTGTGTAAGTTCTGGAAACTAAAAGAGCTAGCAGGCTGATTGCATAGATGATCACTTGGAGAATCAGGTATATAACAAAGAAGTTCATTTTTCCTAAAGTGACAGTTCTTATCTTTTTACAGGGTGCTGATAAGACTGTGAAAGGGCCAGATGGACTAACTGCCTTTGAAGCCACTGACAATCAGGCAATCAAAGCTCTTCTTCAGTGACGGATGGACTGAGATCTAATGTCTCTCCTGTGGCCTCACACTGCTGCCTGTCTATCACTCTTTGTATCTTCCAGCTTCTTCAGCTAAATATTGGAGAGGGAGGAAAAAAACACAGTAAATCAGTCTAGTTAGGTACCTCTATCAAAAAGAGAACATGTTTGGAGAGTAGAAATACATATAATTGGTGTCTCTTTAGGACTTTTTACCCTGAACTATTTTCCCCATTTCTAGCAAAAGTATACTTATGCTGTGGAAGGGGAGAAGAATGTGGTCTGTAATGTAGCTTGTAAATGACTTGCTGAAAGTTTGTAAAATGGAAACTCTGTTCTTTATTTTCTAATATGTAAAAGCAATTAGCAGCCCAGCACTGTTGTACCGACACTTAACAAGCAAGGCAATGGGATAGCTTTTCTGTAGTTCTGTCCCTGTGCCTTAAATAGATTATGTAATGCTGAAGGGTTTTGCTGATAATGTCCCAGTATTTAATAATTTAATGCCATTATTAACAAGGAACAAATAATACAAGCAGGGCAAATCTCCAGCAGAGGTGCTGAAAGAATGATTAAAATCATGGGTTTTCTACCTTCCAAGATGCAAACCAATTACTTCTGGAATAGAGCTTTTGAAAAACTTCTAATTAGAGTGCCCTTCCCTAGAACATTGTAAAATACATTGGAACTAAGTGACTGTTCCAGAACCGTTGGCACTAGAAAATGGTAGCTTTGCCTTCACAGTTTAAATTCAAAATACCCTAATAAAATGACTCAAATTAACTTCGTTTTAAAGAAGGAAGGAGCTTCTATTCTCTTAGCATCATCCTTGCCATATTAATCTGGTTAAATGCATGTATCTTTGAAAGGGGATTTGATTTACTATTAAGCCATTGCATCAGACAATGATCAAAAGTATATACAATTGATAAAATAGTCCTGAACAAATGACAGGTTGCATCTACTGCCCAGTAACAGATTATGGTTTATACAAGTAATTTCAAAAGTCTTCAGTGCAGCGCTTTAAAAATATTCACAAGTAAGGATTTGTAGTATGCTAATACCTTGATTGGGATGCTAGGTCAAATAGCATTTAGATATTCTTATTGAAAAAAGTCAATTCATTTTCTATCATAATATTAAAAACTTCCCACTGAGATATTTATTGGCTTTGAACAACGTGTGCAGTGCAATGTTGACTGTCATCTAGGAAGTTCTGGTGTCTAGCACATTTCAACAAATGAATGTAGCTTTTCAGTTTTAAAACATTTAACATTTACTATTGTACCATCCTCTCATCAGAAAAAAAGAAAGTGGGGAAATGGACTTGTTAAGCAATGTTAATATTGCATCTTAAATTGTATCTTATTTGTCCCTTATCACAGATATCACTTGTTATACTCAGATCGGTTATCCAGCATCCATGGGGAATAAACTTTATTCTCCAAAGATTGTTTTAAAAGTAGATCTATGTAATATATTTTTGTATTGGTGCAGAAATGTGATATAAAAATAATAAACTTTGCATGCACAGTCTACATAATCACATTTTCACCTTTTTGTGCTATGGTAAACTGAAAGATATTAATCCAATAAATTGAATTTCAGATTAATTTTAAAATTAAACATATTTTGTCCTAATCGGCATGGCCTAGTTGACATTTGCCCTGAAGGGATATGAAATATTATCATTCTATTCTAGTGAAGCATAAATTATGATTATCGTTTGTTCAAATGTTTCTTCCATTTTCTCTCTCTCTCTCTCTCTCTCTCTCTCTCTCTCTCTCTCTCTCTCTCTCTCTCTCTCCCCCTCCCCCTCCTCCTCCCTCTCTCTCCCCCTCCTCCCCTCTCTCTCCTTCATCAGATATAATGGAGCATTTGTGCCTCTTACTGCCCACTTTTTTTTGCTCTTTGCTCATGTTTTCCTTGCACATCTACAGGTAGATTCCAATGAATAACACCTATCTTATACTTATTTGTTCGGGGTTATTAAATATATATTTGCCCTTTCTCTGCTATTCATTTAAGAAATCAAGCTAATTTTAGGGGTTTTTTTTCCTTTTATTTGTACTAAGATGTGGTTTATAGTCTAAAATTGTTGCCAGTAACTGATGATATTAACTCTTGGTGAACACTCTTGAAGTATCCCATCCCAATCCCCACTTAAGGGAATCATCGGCACTAGTTAGCAATCTAGAAATCAGTGCAGTATCAGTCTCCTTCATTTCTGATTTCTGTTTAGGGTGATTTGCCGGTTTAAAACTTTCTGCTCCTCTTTGTTATAGGCATTGCTTTCATGACTTGGTTTTTGTTCTTCAGTACAGTACTAAGTAGATGAATTGATCAATAGAAGAAGCTGGTAAGAATAGAATGTCCTAGTTGAGCAATTCCAGTGTTGCATGCAGAATCTTCAACTGAACAGTCTTATATTTTATAAATGGGGAAAACAATCATCTTTCTACTCCAGTGATGGGGGAAAAATAGTGCTTTGTGCATTTTGATATTTGACTTTTTTTCCACAATGTAACCATTTTGAGAACAGTTTGATTTATCATAATCATGGTTCATAGACATCAGACTGCTAAATGATACAGTGTTTGTGTTGCAGGAATGAATGGAATAAACTTGAATTGTGTTATAGAAAAATCTGAATATTTTTGTTACCTCTCTATCCTTTCTATATTCCTTTCTCTGTAGTCTTGCACATGCAAAATAATGCTTTGTAACATTTTACAAAGCAATTTATAAATCCTGTATGGGACTACAGCTATTCAACTGCACTTGAATTGTTAAACTATTTGTAGTTCTCAAGTTTTTGGAAAGTTAATCTTTATTAAGAAACCTGTGGGATGGTGTTAAAAACAGACAATTTTAGCTTCTGACGGTGATACCTAATCATCTTAAAGAATAGACGAAAGAAGCAAAATATTAGCCGTTTCCATATCACAAATTTCTAAGAGGCACTCATTAATCTAGCCCAGGGGTCCCCAGACTTTTTAGCTCATCCACCCTTTCACAAAGTTTCAAATTGTTCATCACCCCCCAAATATTTATTACATGAAAATCATTTAAGTACTTTAATACAAGTAGTACTCAACTTACAACCACAATTGAATTCCATTGCTAAGCAAGGTGGTGGTTAAATGAATTTTGTCCAATTTTATAACTTTGTTTACAATGGTTGTTAAGTGAATCATACGGTTCTTAAGCGAATCTGGCTTCTCCCATTGACATTGCTTGTCAGAAGCCAGCTGGGAAGGTGACAAATGGTGATCATGTGACACCAGAACCCCTGCAACTGTCATGAACACATGCCAGTTAACTGTCCAAATTTTGATCACATGACTAAGAGGATGCTGTTGTGTGAAGACAAGTTTTTTCAGAGCCATTGTACCTTTGAACAACTAAACAAATCAATGACTACTGGTTGTACCATAAAGAACAACAATAACATCAAAATTGATAATTAAAATGTGAAAAATAGAAGATTTAACATACTTTTTTCACTGAAATGGTATTAATTGGAAAGATGCATCTGATAGAGTCAACAAGGACACTGACATTTGGTTGGAGATTGGGGAGGTGGGAGAGTACACTGTGAGAAGTAAACAGAAATACTACACTTATATTTATCCTTCCCTGAAAGGAAGATGAGAAAGGGGAGGGTGAAAGGTCACATACACATACAATGCAAAGTGCTGGTAAACAAGGCCATTAAACAACACATTGCTGATAGAAACAACTTAAGGTCACTTTTACTGGCAGTTGACCACCCAGCCATGGAAGCTGGCATGGAGTTCTTCAGAGATTCCAAATGATTAATTGACCTCTATTGACCTATCATTTATTGACTCCCTTTTGACCTCTTGCCATTTATTGAACTCTTGGATAGTCCCATCAACCCTGGGGAAGGGGAGGGCGATATTAAGCCCTTTGGGGAACTCTGATCCAGCACAACCTAGTCTCAGTTACAAGCCTACTGTATTACAGTTTTGTCATTTTGGCTATTTCTGTCTTAAGCGATGCAGGAATTGTATTTCTAAATTGATTATGGTGAAATCTTTGAAAACTGGCAAGATAAATGGCTTTCTGCCATCCCTCTTTTCATTCTATTTATCCAGTTATTTGTTCATAAACTAAAATGTGGCAGCATCTAAATGTCCAGTTATTTACGGACATTTATGGACATTTAGATGCTACCCCATTTTAGTTCATGAACAAATATTCAAAGTGAATCCCAAATAGCAAGCTTGAATCAAACACTTCAATATTGTACCAAGGTTGATTCATACAGGTTTACTCTAAATAGTTTGAAAGTGTGTTGGTGAGATCATTTAGGCTAGATGGGTTAAAAATTGTGAGTTAATACATTAATGCTGAAATTTAGAGCTTCAAAGGGAGTTTTCTAATGCAAATACAGCTCTGGCTGTGGTTATTCTTTATTCTAATGTAGAGGTAGGATATCTGACAAAAATACACTCTGCCTTATAATAATGTTATAATAACATAGCCCATGAGTTTTATGGTGTCTGAAATTTTATGTTTTATCTGATAATTTGGGTACATAAATATATACTGCAATCCCATGGGGCTATTAAAAAGCAGTACTCTGAAAACAGACATAAAAGTTTAGCCAGAAAGCTGAGTTTTTTTCCTGAATTTTCAATCAGTTCAGAAACTGAAATGAGGGCTTCTGGGTGGAGGAAAATGGCAGACTGATGCATCTCCAAAAAATGGGGACGGTGTTGAAGTGGCATCAAGCTCTGCCCAAGGAGAAGCCAAGGATAATGCCCACATGTGCTCTGGAAGACAACTTGCAAGGAAACCAGGCTGCAGGAATCTTTTGTCTACAGCTGTGGGAGCCTAGGAAGAAATACCACATATTTTTTGTTGAAAATGATTATAAGCGATTTGGATGATTTTTTGCTTTTGTTAATTAAAAAGAGTTGAGTATGAGGAGAGAGGAAATATGTATGAAATTCTAAAGGAATGGTTGAAGAAACAAGTTTTCCAAGATCCTTCTAAATACCACCAGAATGGAAGCCATCCAGATTTTAGGGAAAACTCATTCCAGAGTTTAGCCACAGTGACTGAGAAGGTGCACTTCTGGGTTCCCAACAGACAGCAATGTTTAATCAAGGAACTCGGAGATCACCATCTCTGCTGGATTGGATTAGCCAGTTAAATACTATGGGAGACAGGTACTCCCTCAAGTAACTAGACCCCATGTCAAGTAATAACCAGCACCCAGAAGCAATCTGGCAACAAATATAGCTCAGAGTAGAAATGTTTCATAGTTATACAAAACATGTTATCACTGCACATGCTGTTGCATTCTGGACTAGTTGAAGCTTCTGGGAAGTGTTCAAGGCAGTCTTATGTAGAGTTTGTTGCCATACTCAAGACACAAAGTCACCAATACATGACTGAATGACCTTCCGATACAGGAAAAGGTGCAACTAGTGAACCAGAAGAAGCTATGCACAGGAGTGATGACGAGCTGGTAGTGATTTCAATAGTGAGAGCTATATTGATATTTTGCACAGTGGAATGTACTAAAATAACTAAATCATTAGATTGCAACAGAGGTGTCAAACTCTATTTCATTGAGGGCTGCATAAGGGTTGTGTTTGATCTTGGGGGGGGCAGGGGGCGTGGCCAGCTCAACATCACTCGTGTCAGGAGCGCCTGTGGTAGCCAGAGTGCTCTGCTAGCGAAACCAGGCTTCTGAACTCCGTTTTCAGCTGCAATGGCCTCCTGCAACCCTCTGCCAGCAAAAACAAAGTTTGGGAGTGCTACCTGCAGCCCTTGCAAGCTCCGTTTTCAGCTGCAACTGCCTCCTGCAACCCTCTGCCAGTGAAAATGGAGTTCTGGCAAAAACCCCGTGAGCCGGTCCTTCACTGTTTCCAGGGTGGCCCTGCGAGCCAGATCTAAGCACCCCGCGGACCAAATCCAGCCCCCAGGCCTTGAGTTTGACACCCCTGGATTACAACCTTATCTTTCTATTATTATTTTTCTTGAAAGAGAAAATCATGTCACTATAATTTACTACACAGATTTTGGGTCCTCTGGGGTCTCTTAAAAAAAAAATCTGGGAGGCTACTGGTGAAGGGGATTGCCTATTATTAATTATTCGAAATCAGGGTTTTTCAAACATAGTATATTTAAAATATGTGGACATCAACTCTCAGAATTCCCCAGACAGCATGGAGAATTTTACACACATCTTCAAGTTGCCAAATTAGAAAAGCATTGTTCTAGATGATTGCATTAACTCAAGAAGTATAATTGAAGTGCATTTTCTTGAAACCAGAAGTCCATGGAACTTCATATACTATTCTTTTGGCATGTGCATTTCCTAAAGTTGTAGATGAAAAGAGATAACTGAAATTTATATTACATTTAGATAAACTTTCTTCAGCCTAGTTTCTTATTTCCACAGCTTATGTTTAATACACCTGCTTTTATGCAAGCCAAAACTATTTATTCTTATTTCATAATATTGAGATATCACAAAGTCAGGGCATAATGCTGTTTTATAATTTCGTCTTACAATGGAGAAAAAAACATATCCTTTTGCAATATCCTGTTGCTTGTAATTAATCTAATCTAACCTGTCAAGGCAGGAACAAGGGTACTAATTTATATTTCCCCTCCATAATTATCTTTAGTCCTTTGTCGAATAGAGCTTGCTTTTAATAACTTGTCCATATTGTCAAAAATATGCTGAGATTAACAAACACATAGGAAAAATAACTGGCATTCCTCATCCATTAAGTTTCTCCTCACAATTTATCTGTTAATATTATAGCAGACATGGTTACTTGCAACAAAAGGAAGTAACAGGAAAATTTGGGCTATCTGCAAAGAACAGTATGGATGCTGAAATTGTTTAAGCTTTTCTTCTCCCTGGCTTAATATATGTCAGGGAAGCCAGAAGTTGAAGAGACCAAGCCTTCTGCAGAAGAATGGAGAAGACTGAAGGAGAAATGATATTGATCCTCAAATATCTGAAAGACTGTCGGGTGTAAACTGAAGCAGCCAGGATCTCTGTCGAAACTAACAGTATGTAAGATAAGGGGACATAGATGGAAATCAAAACACAAAGATTCAGCAGAATATTGGGTGGACTCCTTTCATGGCATACAGTAGAACAATCTGCTTAGAATAGGTGAGCTTTATGCTGGAGGCTTTTAAACCAAGACTGGAGGACCATCAGGAAAGGCGTAGTAAAGTTTGAAATTCTATAGTGAGGTTAGTTTAGATAATCTGTAAGTGCCTTCCATTTTCTATATTATATTGTACCACAATAAAGATATTAAAGCTTTCTAGCTTTTTCTTTTTTTGCTACTCAGCCTGATTTCTACTCAGAATACTCCCAAATTATGGCAAAGCCTCCAGTTTTCAACAGCATGAATGTTTGATTTATAAGATGCCTTCCAAAATGCAAAATAGGGATACTTTACTGACATAAGTATCCCACAAAAAAAGAAAAAAGCCATCCATTTTCAATCATGTCCGCCTCCTTGAAATCATCACTGTGCCTGGATGTGCCTCCTTGTGCCTTCTCAGAAGCAGGAAGGCCAAGCAAAAAACACAGAGCATCTGCCTCAAGAGATCTTCCTCATTTCATTTTCAACCTAAAGTAAGGGCAAAAATCTCTCCATCCAGGATTGCCACTTTTAATGTCCGCTAAGCAATCTCATAAATGATCAAGTATTTGTCTGAGCTTTGGAGAACTACCTTCAGGTTAATATCTAGGGCGGTGATGTTGACATGAAGGAAGAGCCCATGGAGAACTCTCTTGCCTCTTGGCCTGTATAAATAATAAATACTGCAAAAGCTTCCACTAAGCAGCGCAAACATTTGGCTTACAAATTGTTGCACTCTCTTCTCTATTAAGAAATTTCAGAACTTGTTCAACAGATGGTTGTTTAGGGAGAAGAAGAGTCCCTCCTTCCCACTTCGTGGAGCTCCAAAGGCCTTTCTATCTGAGGTGCTGGTTCAAAAGAGATGCAGAGATCAATATGAGCTGTAAACTAATGTCAACAATATCCCTGGGTGCTGTCAAAAGACAAAGTTCTGTCAGCTTCATTCTACCTCTGCTTCCCTCAGTTGACCTGTAATACTCTCTCAGCTCCACACACTCCTTTGCCCTCTGTCTTATTTCTACAGTCTTCAGAACTTCATTTCCCGTTTGAGCCTTTCCTCCTTGTTTCTCAAGATGTTTAGCAGCTGTTTTGGAAGCGATTGTGAAGTGTTTGTTAGTATGCAGAGTGTTTGAATCATAACTGCTGTGAACAATTACCCCTTCAATCTGCTGCTCACTTGGGACTGGGTATGAAGATTGAAGCTTAATAAGGATATGAAGGGGGAAGCAGTATTAAGCTTGAGAACAAAGGGAACTACATTCAATGGGTAGGACGGATCTATAGGTTCTTGAGAGTGCCACATTCCCTTTGGTTAGCAGCACTTTTAAAAAGAAAAACTAAAGAAAATGACCATCATAATCAGCGGTGGTATTCAGCTGGTTCACGGCGACTGTCCTATTTAGCCACATTTTCAAGGCCGGGCACATGCGTGGAAAGCACACATGCATGGCAAACCGGTGGTAAGAATATGTGAAACCCACTGCTGATCGTAATGACAAAATCAAAGACATCTAGAAACAGGGCCTACGATCAGCAGTGGGTTTCACATATTCTTACCACCGGTTTGCCGTGCCTGTGTGCCTTCCACGCATGTGCCCGGCCTTGAAAATGTGGCTAAATAGGACAGTTTTTTTCCAGGTGGCCAGAGAAGACTTCAGTGCTTTTCTTCCAATCCATTCTTCCTTATGGAGAGAATTGGGTGGATGGAAGATTATCACTAATATAATCTCATTGCTATATCACTAATAGTTGAAACATGTGATTTCTAGACAAACAACTATTTTTAGAAAAAAAAAGGAATACAGACAGATTTCCCCTGAGTATCATTTGTATCAACTGGTATTTGACAACAGCCAAGGCCAGCCCTATGGAACAGATCCTCCAGCATATAAAATGTAAGGGGCAGATTTGTCCAAACTCTTACAAAAATCACAGCCAACATTTCTCTAAGCATTTTATTTATTTATTTATTTATTTATTTATTTATTTATTTATTTATTTATTTATTTATTTATTTATTTATTTATTAATCAAATTTCTATTCCGCCCTACTCCCGAAGGTCTCAGGGCGGTGAACAGCCAAGATAAAATACAGATAATACAAATATTAAAAAATCCCTTAAAATTATTAAATATTTTGGCCGAAACACAGATTAAAACACCCAATTTATAAAATCACACAAATTAAAAATTTAAAAGAGGAGAGTTAGGCCAGGCCTAACTCTCCTTTTGTAGACATCCTTCTGCAGGATACTCAAAGTGACCCATTATGTAGAACAGAGGACTCTGATGGGCATCTTACCATGTACTGCTCTAACTCTCCCTTTTGGCAACTTCTAATCTATTAGGTAGATGGTTGGTTGCCAGTTGAAAGATGACCATGTGAAAGGAAAAAGAAGTATCTAAAGAAGTCAGTAAAAGCCAGGGTTTAATGGAAATCATAGACCCAATTAGATCCAGTCTGGGGGAAAAAGTCTTTTTAGAGACTAAACCTAGTGCCTCAATATCATTTCCTTTGAGGGTGAAGGTTTGATCTCCAAGCTTGTGGGTTGGTTTCCAAGCATTTCGTTACCAGGCTAGGTAATATCTTCGGTAACAGTGAGGTTTAGGGGATATCAGTGTCAGTGTTCTTCTGTTTATAAGGGTTTCAGGTGTGGGTGTGTCAAGTGAGGGTCTCGTGATCTCCTCTAGCAAAAACATCCACAGGATCTGATCCTTTCATCAACACTAGGAAAGCAGCATTGAGACACCAGTATACAAGCTTTGACCCTTTTGTAAATATGTTTTATGTCTGAGGATTGTAAAAGGCAGATGTTGCATCGTGATGGTGTAATGCTTGATGCCTCCTGTGGCCCTTGATCCCCCAATTCAGGCAATGAGTCATCTTGCCTGAAAAATCTATTGCTATTGTCTTTACTCTCAATTCCTGCCCCAAATTTCTCCAGTGCCTCTGGCAATCCAGGTTTATGCTTTCAGATTTTTGCCAGGCTCTTTCCTTATAGTTCTTTAAATTCCATCAGTCTTCCCCTTTAGTTTGTGATATATTGGCTTCTCCACTGAAAGAAACATTTATAGAGAGTTCTATATCGTAGGATAAACATTCAGCTTCAAAAGTAGCAAGAATCTGGTATGGCAGATGTCAGTGTTCCAGAAAACCCCAACTCTAATTAAAAACTCTGAGGCAAGCATTTTCTCAAAGTTCCATTTATTAGAGTAGGTATACTGGCACATCCGGGAAAACCCGAATCTGAAAGTTCCAGGTTTTCCCTCAGTAAATCAAAACCCCCCAAACTATCCCCTCACTCATCAGCCCATCACATGGTCCAATCACCATCCGTCCCATCTCAAGACATCACTCCAACCACTCCTTCTCCAGATGCAGGATTGTCCTGACCTTGACCGAAAGGAAGAATGCTATTTTGTCTAACTATATTCCCTCTACTAAATCCCCCCTCCTACTTTCCCAAACACGAGAAGGTAGCAACATGAAAGCTTCCGGGGCTAATATGGCTTCCGAAGCTGACAGCAGAAGCAGATGCAAGTCACTATAGCAAATTTGGAGGAGGAAGTCTCTTCAACGTAGATTCCCTATGAAGGGCCCAGATGGGCAGATATTTTCTACATAGTCGTATTCTCTGGGCACTTTGGAACATCCTGCAGTCTTGTAACATAGTATTGTGAAGAAGCACAACTCCTGGCCCCAGAGAGATAAGTTCTGTAAATAGAGCATCGCAATTTTTCCAAGTTAAAACAGACATTCAGGATGTAAGTGGCTCTCAAAATGGGAGGAGGGAGAGATGTTTGAGTGGCACACAACTGAGAACTCTTTCAGAGCTGCATGGAAAGTGCCCCGCTGCTCAGATTTAACAAAAGCCCAGAGATAAGCACAGGTTCCTTATGTTCCTTCTAGAACAAAAGAAAGTTTTTTTATCTGAAAACAATGGAGCTGTCACTTCTCAGCTTCTCCTTACGATAAACATTTAATGTCCCCCCCCCAAAAAAAAGACTGAATCCACTAGAAATTGCATCTTCCTTTTCTTCCTCCTTTATGCCTTCCTTTTTCTTTTATCAACTGGCACCTTGTAGTCGATCTAAGGTATAAAACTTGGTGTTTAAACATTTACTGGCTTTATAGGCAGCTGTTGGTTTTTTGCTATAAGGAAAATTTCCACAGGTAAACCCAAAGACAGACTTTTCAGGGGAGAAGAGTGGCAGTCGGAAGGTGAATCATTTTTATTTTGGCTTGTTGTGATTTATTTATAAAGAACTTCCCATAAATCTTTCCATCCAGAGTGTCTCAGATGAGATGGGCGGCTATAGAAATTGAATAAATAAAAATAAATAAATAAAATAAAAACTCCCAAAGTGGCTGAGAATAAATGGCTGCATCAAAAGACAGTGGGTGTGACTCACTTTTGTGCATCTAGTAGTGGCTGTGAATAAAAATCTTCCCTTTTCATCGGTCCTCTCTTTCCAGAAAGATTATGGGTGCCAGGACTGGAAAAATGTTTTCAGGAAAGGACTGAGCCCATCTCAGAACAGAGGAAGATACCCTTAAAAGGTGCCAACTCAATGGATGGTACATGCTGTACAGTATATGATGTAGGGTCAATGAAAGACCAACCATCTCATGCAACTACTGTATTTTTCGGAGTATAAGACACATTCCCCCTCAAAAAAGAGGGTGAAAATTTGGGTGCATCTTATACACTGAATGTATCCAAAAACACGAGGCATGGAGGAGGCGATGGTCTGTGGCAATCCCTGCAGCCTGGAACAGCTGATTGGGGGCATTCCAGGAGGCCGATCCACCGTCAATCAGCCAATCAACTGCTTGTGCTGAATCAGGCTGCAATAATGTGCTGAAGCTGACCTGGCTGTTCGCTATTTGCCGCAAGGACTATCAGAGTTTGCAGCAGCAATCACATCCAGAAAGCACACACAAGTAATTGATTCAGCAGGATTCAATAACTTCTCTTTATATATAATATAACATGAATTAAATATACACTACGAAAAGCAGGTTTTCCAATGTGGTAGTAAATACAAGCAAAACACAAGCAGAGGAGAGGAGTTTCAGTTTCAGTTTTAGTTTCAGAGATCCGCACAGCATGCAGCTTTAGAACAGTTGAGCTAAGCCACGCCCAGGCTCCTTACTGTCTCCTTCCATGTTGCTCACAGAGCAAATACTGTTTCAGTTTCCAAACAACTCTCAACTCTCTCACACACTGACAGGATGCTAGCCAGATGAATACCAATGGATGCTGGTAGGCAGAGGCAGATTTTTTTTTTCTTATTTTCCTCCCAAAAAACTACGGTGCATCTTATACTCCGAAAAATACAGTAAGTCTCATTTGTATGCAAGAAACAGTCAAAAGACTAATTTACCACAATGAAGCTCTCTACAGACCAGCCATTGGGATACTATGTCCTTCTATTCAGATCCTACTCTGGGTCTTCCTTCCTTGACTGATTATAATTGTGGGAAGCAAAATTTTGAACTAGGTGCACCTTTTTCTGATTCAGACTACAAACTCATATGCATCATAGAGATCAATAAACAATAGAGAAGCCATCCTCTTTTTGCACAAATACAGGCAGCGGATTGGCTACAAATTCTTCAGGCTATAGACCCAACATATTTGGACGGAGCAGAGAAATCTTACAACATTTTTTTTTCTTACATATTCTTGAGTTCGTTGCCAGAGAAAATGTTTTTAAAAACTTCTTTAAAGCAGAAGGGAATCTTCTGAAATTCTACAGAGTGGGATGCCTTGTCATCCAAGAGATGTGTCTTGGCGCCTTGTCTTTCATTGCACCATCATCTCTTCAATGGTCTGCAGCTTTTTTGGATTCCCACATTCCCATTGAATCTCAAAGCAAAACATCAGCAAGAAAATTCCCCTGAGTTTCTCCGTTCTGTCCTAAAGTCAGTTCCCAATAGTAAAATCACCTGAAGGGTATTAGAATGGTCTAGTCTAGTGAAGAGAAGGACCAGGGGAGTCATGATAGCAGTGTTCTAATATTTGAGGGACTGACACAGAGAGGAAGGGACCGAGCTATTTTCCAAAACACCTGAAGGCCAGACAAGGAATAATGGATGGAAACTGACCAAGGAGAGATTCAACCTAGAAATAAGGAGGAACTTTCTGACAGTGAGAACAATCAACCAATGGAACAGCTTGCCTTCAGAAGTTGTGGGAGCTTCATCACTTGAGACTTTCAAGAAGAGATTGGACTGCCATTTGTCAGAAATGGTATAGGGTCTCCTGCTGAGCAGGGGGTTGGACCAAATGACCTATAAGGTCCCTTCCAACTCTGTTAATCTATTAAACCTGTTAAATTGTGTCTTCCTTTCATCTTGGAGCCATGAGAAGCCACAGAAGCTACAAACTACTGGACAGAATGAAAGATCAGGCCTTTCCTAAAGGCCTTTAAGTAAAGTGGGATCCTTGATCTGAAGAACAAAATCAATTAGAGAAATTGAAATGTTGAAAGGTCAAGTGTGCCAATTTCTAGTGTGGTGAGATCTTAACCTAGCTTTCAGTTCTCCTTCACTGAATACCCAATAGATGATGAAACTGGTATTTATCAAACAACAAACCTACCCATGCAGGAATGTCTGGAGGGAGTTAAAAAAAAAAAGATGGTCGTGGCAATCATAACACTGAAGTTCCATCCTTTTTACATAATGCGATACACATACAAGAAAGGCAGAGCTTCAATCATACTATAGCTGCTATATCTTTTGGAGTCCTACCTGCAGACTCCCCTGGAGTAACCGTACGTTCCTTCAACTATGCGAAATTTCTTTTTTGTTCTGAGTCCAAGCTTATCTCAGTACACACGATCAGTTTACCTCCTGTGCCGTTGCCTGCTTATAAGGGAACAAGACATAATGTGCAAAATTCCGCTGTTTTTTACCAAGCTATTCAGACAGAATTTTAATGATTAGTGGCTAGAAAAGTCTACGCATTCTCCTGGATAGTATACTGTATATACCAATTACCATTAAAATATATACATTCAGGAGAGACAGTTTGGTGTAATTGTTAAGGCAATGAGGTAGAAACCAGGAGATCATAATTTCTAGTTCTGCCTTGGGCACAAAACCAGTTGGAAGATCTTGGGTCAGTCTCTCTGTCTCAGCCCTAGGAAGCAAAGCAATAGTAAACATCTTCTAAAATTTTGCCAAAAAACTTCAGGGACTAGTTCAGGAAGTTGCCAGGAGTCAACAATGATTTGAAGGCACTTGCACACATGCGTACACACACACACAGAGAGAGAGAGAGAGAGTGACACACACAGACACACACTCAACAGAATAAGGGCTGACTCAACTTGAAGGCAGAGTTTTGTTTTCCTTCCTTCCTTCCTTCCTTCCTTCCTTCCTTCCTTCCTTCCTTCCTTCCTTCCTTCCTTCCTTCCTTCCTTCCTTCCTTCCTTCTCTATGACAATTCGCCACGGCCAAGTCACCAGGGCCAATTCACCACAGCTAACTTGCCACAGTCAACTTGCCATGGCCAACTCACTGCAGGACAACTCACCACAGTACAACTCACTGCAGGACAAGAGTTACACTAATATCAAAGAAATGGTGGAATAGAATCATTGAAGAAAGGATGAAAAAGGAGGGACAGAATGAAATGTGAATGACAACATTTAAAATACTTTTTAATTTTATTTTAAATAATTAAATTGAATTGTTAAATTGTCCCACAGTGAGTTGTCTCATGATGAGTTGCTGCGGTGAGTTGTCCCATTCCCTCCCTCCCTCCCTCCCTCCCTCCCTTCTTTCCTCTTTTTAAATTTCAATTCCATTCTCCTTTGTCTTTTTGCCAACTACAGCTCCATCCTAGCTCACAGAGCCATTAATATAAATACTGCTATTTCGAAGTGAAATGATTGAAATATGCCAGAATGAACCATACATGTATTACTTAATGTTAATGGGGGGACGTTAGCAATAGGGTAGGGAAAAAGTAATAGAAATCTTGATGATTATAAATAAGCTGCCAAGAAAGAACTCTTTATAGTTTGATCACACCAAAAAGATTTTTGCTTATTTGCCTCATTCATAAAGGTAATAGTTTGCCTAGCTATATATGGTAGCAAATGGAAAAAGCAGGAATAGAAAGAAAAGGGAAAAATGAACCCTTTCTTGTACATGGTAGTGCCCTGACTAAAAAAAATCTTCAGCTTTGTCTTGCTGGATGAATTCTTTTCAAAGCATTGTGATGTGATTATGGGCCCTGAAAAGATTGTTGTGCCCTATTTGTGGCATTATTCAAGAGAAACGGACAGCTAACTAAACTTCAACTTGGAATGCTTGTTTTTAAAAGTTAGGATTTTTTAAAAATGTTATTGTTGTTGTTGTTGTTGTTGTTGTTGTTGTTGTTGTTGTTGTTATTATTATTATTATTATTATTATTATTATTATTATTATTATTATTATTTCAACACTATTTTTCATTATGCTTAAATACACTTGTCAGCCATGGAATATGCTGCCATATCTTCCATGGTTGACAAGTGTATTTAGGGGGTCAAATTATTTTCCAAAGCACCAGAGGGCAGGACAAGGAACAAGGATTAGAAACTAATCAAAGAGAGAAGCAACCTGGAATTAAGGAGAAATTTCCTAACAGTGAGGACCATTGACCTGTGGAACAATTTGCCTTCAGAAATCGTGGTCACTCCATCACTGGAGGTTTTTAAGAAGAGACTAGACAGTGACTTATCTGAAAAGGTATAGGTTCTGCTTGAGCAGAGGCTGGACTAGAAGACCTCCAAGGTCCCTTCCAGAGTCTAGTCCAGTCCAGTCCAGTCCAGTCCAGTCTACATGATGTGATGAGTTCTGTTTGTTAGAGGTCTTCAAACAGAGGCCTAAAGATCAAACATGTTCCAGTGAGGAGGAGGTTGACCTAGATAACCTCTAAGATCCCTTCCAAGTCTATGATTCCAAACCTGGGGACATTCTTGGGACCAACTTATTTTTTTAGATTTTCAATTTTAATATTACCAGCCATTTTTCCTTTGGGATTGCCACCACCCCCCCCTTTTTTTTTTCTCTTAATTTCATCTTCAATAGGTTTTAACTGATTTAGGAACCACTAGAAGAACACAGAGCCCCGACAAACACCATTTCCACTCCACTCTCTGTATTGCTTTTGGATGTTTCTATCAGATAAGTTAGCATGTTCTAATTTTTTTTTAAATTAGAAAAAAAAATTCTAATTTTTCACAATCTTGAAAGAAAACTGAATGCTCACAAATGCTTGCACTGAGAACGAATGTGTGCAAGTAAATTGCCATTTAATGATAAAATAAATGTTATTGAATGATGCTTTAGACCAGAGGTCTTCAACCTTGGCAGCTTTAAGACTTGTGGACTTTAAGGAGCCCCTGCTGTATTCATGCAATTGATTAACAAAGTGCTGCATGAACATTTATAGGGTTCTAGTCTACTTGGACGACACTCTCATATTCAGTGAGACATTAGAAGAACATGTGAAACCAATCCGACAAGTACTAAAGAAACTGTTAGCCGCAAAACTTTATGCGATGCTGTACAAATGTGAGTTTCACAAAACTTCTCTGGACTACCTGGGCTACCGAGTGTCGAACAAAGGCATAGAGATGGATCCCAGGAAAGTGTGAGCTGTACTTGACTGGCAGTCCCCTCACATCAGGAAACAGCTGCAAAGTTTCCTGGGGTTTGCTAACTTCTACCGGCAATTCATCCCGGTATGAGCCATCGTGGAAGTGGCTCTGCTGCTTACCAAACTGCTAAAGACAGGACCCTCCCTGGCAAACCCGCAGCCGGTGCAGCCACTAGCCTGGACACTAAGCTGTCAAAAAGCATTTGAAAGTTTGAAACGGCTTTTTGCAGAGGAGCCCATCCTTCAGCACCAGGACCCAGATAGGCAGTTCATTGTCCAGGCGGATGCCAGCGATGCTGCAGTGCTCCTCCAGGAAGACCCCCAAGGACGGCTGCTTCCTTGCGCATATGTGTCCAAAAAACTCACGGACACTGAGCGGAGATAGGCAGTATGGGGGAAGGAAGCCTTTGCTGTTCTTTGGGCTCTTCTATCGTGGCAGCACTTCCTAGACTGGGAGCCAAGATCCCCTTTGAGGTATGGTCAGTTCAAGTCTGGGAGTTGAAGTCCACAAGTCTTAAAGCTGCCAAGTTTGAAGACTTCTGCTTCAGACAGTCCTTTTTGTAAATAAAGTTAATGATAGTTAGCTTAAAGAATTTGTGTTTAAGAAAAAGAAGCGGTTGGAGAAAAAACACTGAGAAAAACATGAGCGTACAGTCTCACCCATATTTATTAATGTGATTTTTGGACTCAATCCATTTCATCTGTTAGAAGCAGTCTACCTTAATCAACACAGAATCCCTTTCTATTTTGAAGAATAGCTTCTCTTTTGTGATTCTATCTGACCTTTAAAATCTGTTACGTTGCCTGCAGTGCTTGCCAAAGTTTCAGTCAGAGAAGGGCCTTTGTATTTACCAGTTTGAGAAGAAGAGCACCAAACAAGCCCATGTACTTTCAGTGCTGAGACAAAGCTGTTTTTGTAATACAATGACATACCTACAAAACTTCGTCCTTGATCTTGACTTTGACTTTGACTGTAATCTTTGACTTACAGCCATTTGTTTAGTGACTGTTTGAAGCTACAATGGCACTGAAAAATGCTATTTGTGACCAGCGCTCACAGCAGATTTGGACAGTGAGGAGGTTGGGGAGGAACATGGGCCAATCCTGAAGTCTGGGGAAGGCTCGGACGATGGCTCTGAGTCAGAGGCAGATAGGGAGCCAAGGCCATCTGGTAGTTCTTTGCTGCCTCCGGAGTCTCCGGAGTCTGACATCAGTGAGGCAGAAGAACAGTGTGAGCCTGTTCCTAGTGTGCGCATGCGCAGAGCTGCCAGGAGACAATTAAGGAAACAGGGTCGACTTGGGAGTAAGGCTTGGAGATGATTGGCACCTCCCATAAGACATAAAAGAGAAGCGAACGGGATGTGAACTTTTCCAGGAAGCAATTAGTTCATCTAGAAGATTCAAGATTTGAAACTTCTGTGTCTGTGTTTCTTCTGTGTTTTAAAAAAAAGGAGTTTTATGCCAAGATGCCTCACTGAGAATATGTAGGACAGGTTAGCAGTTTAAAAAAATCAACAATTATCTTCTTTTGCCTCTTTAATGAAACACTATGCCTGTTTTACTTCCCATTTGAATTCCCAGTAAATGTTTTTACTTGAAATTCAGTTGCCTGTATCCTTTGGGCCTAACTTCCTGCTTAGCATTCTATAATATATGCCCTATACTGCACAGCAAATTCTACTAGGAACAGTAAAGCTTATTGTTAAATTATTATCTGTAGATTTCCCACTTCATAGCATAAGTTTGTTTATTTGGAAGTTAGTTGCAATGTGTTCCAAGGAACTTACATTGAAGAAATTTTATTTAGTTATTTACTTGATTTATATAGCCGCCCATTTCACTTTTAGGTGACTCTCAGCAGTTTACAATAAAATACATAAAAACACAAAATAAATACAATAAATAAATTGGTTGGGCTTTTTTATTTCCTTTCTCTAAATTCACACTACTTTTCCTGTGATAAGACTTCTGATTGACTTCATTTCTGGCCTATCTCCTCTGAGAATAAACAACTTTCATACGTATAAATCATCTGCTTCATGTACATTATATGCTTCCCCTTTTTTTTCTGTGGAGGCCACAGAAGCCACTATAAACAAAGAAGAAATCTGTAGAAACCAGACTCCAGGGGTTTATGTTCATTGTCCCATGAAAGCTCATTCCAGCACATTCCATTTTTCATAAGTCATCCTAGCTTCCATTTTTTAACATCTAAGCAGTACCTTTCTATAGATAGTTCTCATTTAGCGATCAGTCTTTTAGCAACTGTTTGAAGTTACCGTGGGCCTCCCCAGAGCTACTTACAGCCCATTTTTTTTGAAGTTCCAATGGCTGAAACCCTCCCCTCACAGTCAAATGATCACATTTTGGGTGCTTAACAACCAGCCCACATTACAGAAGTTTGCAGCATCCCCACAGCCACAGGATTGTGGTATTTTTTTGCTTCTGGTATCCAGCAAAACACACCCATTGCAGAAAATGGACTCAGCTTTTCACAGCTGAGGCATTCGCTGCAAAAATGTCATAAAATTGGGCATGATCATGTGGTGATCCATTTAAATATCACTATGACTTCAAACCATAATTCCAGCCTCAATTACAGCCATGAACCAAAGACCACCTGAATAGAATAGAATAACAGAGTTGGAAGAGACTTTGGAGGTCTTCTAGTCCAACCCCATGCTTAGGCAGGAAACCCTACACCACTTCAGTCAAATGGTTATCCAACATCTTCTTAAAAACTTCCAGTGTTGGAGCATTCACAACTTCTGGAGGCAAGTTGTTCCACTGATTAATTGTTCTAACTATCAGGAAATTCCTCCTTACTTCTAAGTTGCTTCTCTCCTTGATTAGTTTCCACCCATTGCTTCTTGTCCTAACCTCAGGTGCTTTGGAGAATAGCTTGACTCCCTCTTCTTTGTGGCAGTCCCTAAGATATTGGAGCACTGCTATCATGTCTCGCCTAGTCCTTCTCTTCATTAAACTAGACATACCCAGTTCCTGCAACCGTTCTTCATATGTTTTAGCCTCCAGTCCCCTAATCACCTTTGTTGCTCTTCTCTGCACTCTCTCTAGAGTTTCCACATCTTTTTTACATTGTGGTGACCAAAATTGAATGCAGTATTCCAAGTGTGGCCTTACCAAGGCATTATAAAGTGGTAGTAACACTTCACATGATCTTGATTCTACCCCTCTGTTTATGCAGCCCAGAACTGTGTTGGCTTTCTTGGTAGCTGCTGCACACTGTTGGCTCATATTTAAATGGTTGTCCTCTAGGTCTCCAAGATCCATCTCACAGTTACTACTATTGAGCAAGGTACCACATGTACTGATAACTAAATATTAAAAGGTCCTTGAGGTTCTTTTTTTTTCCTCCTCAAGTTCTTTGTGCTTGCCCTAAAAATCCAAGAAAAGACAATGTAGTGTTTCAGGACATGGTATGGAGTTGAACTTGCACTATATTCACTGGGAAGGTGTCTGCTCATGATCATAGAAAAGCCAAGCGCAGCTAGTCTCCTTGATGTGTCAAAAGGAAAGAAAGCCCTTCTGTATGGTTGTCGGTAAAATGATTTCCGAGATCAGTTTTAGATCGGATGGGAAGCCATGCTCCAATATTTATAGCAAGGAGCCACTCCAATTATATATTCTATCACATGAGTAACAGCACAAGCATATTCTCCAATTGCTACTGATGGGTTGAATTTTTTTCTCTGCAATGTCTTTATCATTCTCTATTCTATTTTATGTAACAGAAATTGCTTTGGAATGTATTTATTTTAAGGAGAAGAACACTTTTAGAAAATTCTAGTTACCAGGAGGTGCGACCCTCCAGAATGTCATTGTTCAGTCATTACAGAATTCCTCAGCCTTCTCAATTTCCATTCGATCTCCAGGAAAGCACATAATGTCCTATCGTACCATTCAAGGAACATTTATTTTTTTCTGATTGGAAAGTTTAGGCAGCTAGGATTAGACTCTGCTGTATTTCCTTGCTGATATCTAGTGATGATCCAGATATTTGCAGCACTGGAGCTGATAGCGGTGTCGCAAAATGAAAGAGGGTTGTGCGTAAAAGAAAATAGCAGACCTGTACATTACTTGTGCAAAGCAGGAGAGAATTCTACAGATAACAAAATCTGTCAGTCTAGCGGTCTGTCAAAGCTCCCCTTTTTTTCCTGCTGCAACTTCATTCCATGTCAAGGAGAATAATTGGTGGGTGTTGTCCTACAGCTGGTGACATTTGGTGAGAGGGGAGGGAAATGTACCAGTCCTTTTTCCTAATTTGCCCTGCATGAATATGCCCACCCCTAATTTGGCAGCCACCCAGAACAGACAGTGGAAGTAGTAAAATGTTATGCTGGCATCATTTTCTGCCAGGTCAAGGCCTACTTAATATTGCTTTAATTAAGCCATGGAGAAGATCTACCCAGCAGTGAACACCTATGTTTTATCAACTACTAGCCGATAACCCTGCATTGCCCGTGTATTTATAGACGTTGAAGCATTTGTCTGAGAGGGAGCCATTGAGAGGGGCCTTTCTTCCCCCTACTCCCATGCCCATCATCCCTGCCTTCTCCTTTCCCCCTCCCATGTGCTCCTCTTTCCCGCCCTTTCTATGATCCTGGCACTTTGCCCCAAATCCATCAGGTGCTTCCCCATTGGCCCACTGGAGGGTGAATGTCATGGCTGGCTTTCTAGAGGAAGCTGCAAAGGAACTGACATCTCAAACAATTGCCGCTCTAGGACGCCGCACTCGGTCTCCTCAATGGCTCAGGTGTTCCACAGTTAGGTTGGAACACACACACACACCAGGGGTGTCTTACCCCCACAGTATTTGTTTCCAGAGGGTAAGTCATCTGTGTACCAAGTTTGGTTGAAATTGCTCAAGCCGTTCCAAAGTTATGCTGGAACAAATATCCATCCATCCATCAATCCATCCTTTTTTAATATATACAGATAGAAGATATCTGTATATAGATAGCATTCTAACCACTAGGTCACCACAGCTCTTAAAATGGCACTGATGCGTTTCTAAAACAGTGAAAAGAACTTGAGGTGAAAAATCAAACAGTCAAGGAGACACAGAGTTAACCTTTTTTCCCTTGCATTATTATACTAGTCCCAACTGCACATCTTCATCACAGCTGTGGTTTGTTACATAAAGGGGAAAAAAACCAGGGGTGAAATCCAAAAAATTTTCCCTACCGTTTCTGTGGGTGTGGCTTGGTGGGCGTGTCAGGGGAAGGATATTGCAAAATCTCCATTCCCACCCCACTCTGAGACCAGCCAGAGGTGGTATTTGCCAGTTCTCTGAACTACTCAAAATTTCCGCTATCAGTTCTCCAGAACCTGTTAGAACCTGCTGGATTTCACCCCTGAAAAAAAACCCTTCAGTCTTTAAGGCAGGAACATTTGGCTGCAACCAAGCAAGCTGGTTATACTTCTTTGATATCCGAGTTTGTCACTTACAGTCTCAATATGAAGTTCAGCCAAGGCACATATGTTGGGTTAAATGTGTAAGACAGCTAACCACAGCAGTTCAGAAAATGGAAAGTTCTAATTGCATGCAAATACTTTTTTGTTTCCCCAGACATTTTTCTACAATAGCTCTCCTGCCTTTGGCTGCTGATCTTCAAGAATCTCAAAGAGAGATAAATGAGGCAAGGAAAGAGCTCAGCAAGATTTGTTTCAACATAATAAAATGGAAAAATACCATACATAATACCAGCATGGTATTTAGGGCCTCCTTTGTTGTATCTACTTGGAAGATTCACAGACTCTGCTTCTCACTGCTCCAGTTCCAAGATATGCTGTCAAGCAATAACATAAAATTGGGGGTGGGGGTGGGAATCAAAGTACAGCTGTAAATCCTGAGATCCCTAGTCAAAACAATTCCATCTAAGATGAGCTTGAATAAAATATGTTAGAACTGAAAATATATATAATGCAGAAGAAAGGCCTGTTGATTCGGCCCTTCTGAAAAAAAAAATCAAGAGGGTAACAGCCACAAAAATCTTAGAGGATGAAGAATTTTCCAGCTCTTCTTAATCATTAGGTGTATTGTTTGAAAATGTCATTATCATGAAATTTTGAACTATGTATTGATTGCCCAAGAGCTATTGTGCTACTAGTTCTTACGAATGGGAGAGAGAAATTATAATTGACAATTTATTGATTTTTTTTGTTTTTTGTTTCATTTTTTATTTTCTTTTAATACAAACATTTCATCATTCATTAAACAGTGTGTCATCTGAGAAAAGCTTGCCACCATATGCATTATTTATATCTACTCTTATTTTAATACTGATACTTAATATTTAACATATCTATTGCTGTAACATTTCTTTTCTTAACTTATTTAACTTTGTGGTTTCATATTTATTCTCTAATCATTGATAAAATAAATCCCATATATTATAATATCAGATTCTTCCTTTCCTTTAATTGCAAGTGAAAATGTGATTAAGAAAATATTAGAATCTGCATAAAAGAATAGATTAACACTTGCAATTAAAGGAAAGGAAGAATCTGATTACTATAATATATTGGAGATTCATGTTAATGATTGCATACTTGTATAAGTAAGCCTATAAATCAATACATGGTCTATTCAAATGTATTTCTCTTCAAATTGGGATCCACCTTCTTCTACATGGAGAGATTGTCCCTCATTGCTAATTTATTATGTGAAATATATAATTTCATTGATTTTGCTCACCCACATCTAGTATAGTTCTCCAAGGAGACTCAACAAGGATGTTTTCCAGCTAAGGTTATCTTGAAGGAAATCTTGAAGCTGGAGATACCAGGCACTGAACTAACAACATTTGCTTCATAAAATTTGTGTTCTACCACTAAGCATGCAAATTATCATCAAAAAGTTCATGAAATGCTCAACAGAAGCATGGAAAATGTTCCCATTGATTCAAAGGTCTCTTGCATACACAGAAACAGTGCGTCATTATTTCTGTTGAATTCCAATTTTTTCCTGATTGAAGAGGGGAGATCCAGAGCAAGAAAAAAAGATACTAGTCATAGATTAACACTTGGAAGCTTCCATCCCATATGAAGAATATGATCTCAAAAGTCCATATTAAAAAGAAAAAAGAAAACTGACCGACATTGCATCAAAAAAATGCCATATCTGACAAGACATTAATGAACGTATAATCAGTTGCAATAGGAAAAGCCAATTGAAGTAGGATATGGTTGAAAAGTTGAGATTTCATGAGGTCTCTTTGCAGAAATGTAGTAAAACCAGGGGTGAAATCCAGCAGGTTCTGACAGGTTCTGGAGAACCGGTAGTGGAAATTTTGAGCAGTTTGGAGAACCGGTAATTTTGAGTAGTTCAGAGAACCGGCAAATACCACCTCTGGATGGCCCCAGATTGGGGTGGGAATGTAGATTTTGCAATATTCTTCCCCCAGGAGTGGGGAGGGAATGGGGATTTTGCAGTATCCTTCCCCTGCCACGCCCACCAAGCCAACCCCACAGAACCGGTAGTAAAAAAAATGTGTATTTCACCACTGAGTAAAATCCATACCGAACCAGTTTGGTTTAACTTAGAAACAGGAAACCTACAGTATGCCATTCTAGACAATGTTGGAAGCAAGTTTTCAACCTTCTCTGCCATTTGTGATGAGGCTTTCAACCTACATGATATGGAGACCAAATCAGGGGTGAAATGCTAGCAGTAAAATGCTACCGGTTCAGGTGAACCGGTATTTCCGACGATCAGCTGGGCGACGATCAGCTGTGATTTATATTAGCTAGAATCGTCGGATTTCCTGCTTTCTAGCTAATCTAAATCATGTGGCACAGCAGATTCTCCTCCCCTTCCTGTTCTACTTACCTTTGCAGACTCTGAAGGTTTCAAAATGTTCATTTTTTAGCGCTGCGCAGGTGTGCCTCAGGTGCGCATGCACGCGCAAAGCGCCCACTTGGTAGTAGACTCACAGAACCGGTAGCAGACTTCAAAGGATTTTACCACTGGACCAAATGACATCCCAAGGATCAGAGGCTAAAAGGATCTTCTTGTTCTGTCCCCGTCTCACACACGCACACAAACAGACAGCCGGGGGTTAAATAAACTGGCAGACAACCAATACTTCCGATAAGAAGCTTGGCAGCAACCCAGTAGCTGCTTGCCAAGAACTTTATTCAATAAACAAAATACACACAGTCAAGAATTGTCCAGTTCGTAAAATAAATCCAAGGCCGATAATGTTGTTTCCAAAGATGCAATGTGACTCGAAAGTAGTTAGTTTTGTCCGTCAGAGAGTCTGAATGGCCACCTCACCCCCTTTTATACCCTGTGGGGTGTGGTCCAGTGACTCAGCTTAATCTCTGGCACGCCTTTTCTTCTGTTGTGCGCGCTTATCTCTGTGACGCTGCCGGGGATCCAGCCAAGACTCATTTCCCTCATCACTGTCCACCTGTGGCTGGGTGGACGTTCTTGGCTCCGGCCCTATCTCTTGCCCTTCGGCGGACACCGAAGGCATTGCCAGAGTGGAGGGTCCTGGAGAGGGAGGCCTTGCCAACTCCTCTCCTTCACTCTCAGAGTCCTCTCCTGCCGATGACACAGGCTCACGTAATGGAGCCACAACACTTCTGCTAAAAACTAAACTTGCTGCTTTTCTATGGTCACTTTGGAAGTGAGGAGTTGGTCAAGTATCAGAAAATGAAAGCAAATACCCTTTTTCTAGACTTTGGGGACATAGTGTTATTTTAATCTGTTGGACAGTATCAGTGGTGGGTTTCAAATTTTTTTACTGCCAGTTCTGTGGTAGTAAACCATGGCTTGGTGGCCATGGTTTGGTGGGTGTGGCAGGGGAAGGATACTGTAAAATCTCCATTCCCTCCACACTCCAGGGGAAGGATTCTGTAAAATCTCCATTCCCTCCACAATCCAGGGGAAAGATACTGTAAAATCTCCATTCCCTCCCCAATCCAGGGGAATGTTACTGCAAAATCTCCATTCCCTCCCCAATCCAGGGGAAGGATACTGTAAAATCTCCATTCCCTCCCCAATCCAGGGGAAGGTTACTGCAAAATCCCCATTTTCTCCTGATCAACTGGACTTGGAAGGCAGAGAATAGATGGGGATGGGGCCAGTCAGAATTTTTACTACTGGTTCTCAGAACTACTCAAAATTTCCACTACCGGTTCTCCAGAACCGGTCAGAACCTGCTGAAACCCACCCCTGGTTAGTATGCTAGAAAACATGGAAGTTATAGGAAACATTTCGGTGAATATTCTTCCAACTATCATGTTTGGAGAGACTATTTATCTTGTAATTCCACAGAGGTGCCCTCAGGCAAGCTACAAAGAAAAGATTTCAGTGTAGATTAAGAAGTTTATTAGAAGAAAAAAAACAAAGAGAACAAAAGAAGGAACTCAATAAGCACATATATACTTGAGAATTCCCTCATCTAATCAATTTATTTAAAAGAGATAGTCTTTTAATATTTTCCTCTTCGTTTGAGCGATAGTTTTGATCTGTATTAACTTTGCACATTTCGGGCCTTACTGCATGGTGTTATATTTTGCAATGGTGAGACAAGGAAAGAAATGTAATACTCAAAGTTTGCAAGTCTTTATCAAGAGACCTCATTCCCTTCCCATTAATCAATTATGAAAGCAGCATGTGTGTGTATGTGTGTTCATTCCAGACAGCTGTAATAATATACTGAGCTCAACTTTCAACCTCCTCCAGAGATAAATGGTATCTGGTTTCTCACTTTTACTCACATGCAAACAGTACACACGCTACTGCTCAGCTTATCAGGAAAGATACAGCAGACACCTGAATTGTAATTGCATTTGGCAACCAGTGGCTACCTTTGCCAAGTTGTATTGTGAGATAAACAATCTAAGTAAAGGCTGCTTTCTATAACCATCGAGAATAAGCTATATTAAGCACTGTAGGAAGTTAGCACCCACCCCTCTCCTAGAAAAATGAAACATTCGAGGAAATATTAAAAAAGCAGAATATTATATTTCCCTGGATGAGAAATGGAGAAACATGTTTTTTTAGGCAGGAAGCAGACTCTCTCTTAATAGCCCCTACCAGTGGTGAAATCCAAATGTTTTTACTACCGGTTCTGTGGGCGTGGCTTGGTGGGCATGGTGTGGCTTGGTGGGCGAGGCAGGGGAAGGATACTGCAAAATCTCCATTCCCTCCCCACTCCAGGGGAAGGATACTGCAAAATTCCCATTCCCTCCCCACTCCAGGGGAAGGATACTGCAAAATCCCCATTCCCTCCCCACTCCTGGGGGAAGGATATTGCAAAATCTACATTCCCATCCACTCTAGGGCCAGCCAGAGGTGGTATTTGCCAGTTCTCCGAACTACTCAAGATTTCTGCTACCAGTTCTCCAGAACCTGTCAGAACCTACTGGATTTCACCTTGGCCCCCTACCCTACTGGACCTACTGTACTCTAGAGTTGCATGATGTGTAAGTCCAGTGACGGCTTTTCAGTAATAGTTCTCATACTTGTCTGAGATATGCTTGACCTCATCCTCATGGCATTCTGTGAAACTATTAAAATTATCCCATCTGATATGCCTTTGACCTTAATAGTAGAGGATAACCATTATGTAAGGATTATATTCTTTATATCTTGTATTTTTTTCTTGCTTATTTCTTTCAGTCTTATTCTGCTTTGTTATACATTGCCCAAAGCCTCAGTTATTTGGGGGTGGTTTACATGCATTGGAAAGTAAGAAAGTGACCAAGAAAACATCACTTGAGTGTGGGATATGAATGAATGAATGAATGAATGAATGAATGAATGAATGAATGAATGAATATGAGCTATAGCAATGATATAGGCTACTCACATGAAGAAACCTTTGTAAAATAGAGCCTTAAACCATATATTTGTGCACCATAGCCAGTGGTGGGATTCAGCCAGTTTGCACCACTTCGGGAGAACCAGTTGTTAAATTTCTGAGTAGTTTGGTGAACTGGTTGTTGGAAGAAATCATTAGGACAGAGAACCGGTTGTTAAATTAGTTGAATCCCACCACTGATCATGGCTGTATGGCTGGCTCATGGATCTCAAGAAAGAGCAATCTTTTGACAGTACAGAAAAAAACCCCCACAGAATAGCTGTATAAATTATGACATGGGGAATGACAAGCAACAAGAGTTATGAGCACCGGGGATAAAATGGGGTTGGCAGATCATCTCAACCATGTCGTAAATCAGAAGTTCTTAACTGCATAACTGCATACCATATGGGACTCAAAAAATAATTTAACAGAGATATGTAGTTAAGTAATTAAAACTTAACTCTTGGAAACTTACCTAAAATGACAAAAAATAACAGAATGTCTGAAATATTAGCACTTATCTTTAGAAAGTTCTCCAGTGTCTGCTTTAATGGAGACAAAAATAGTGGAAAAACTGGCTGGCTCAGTTCATACTATGTTTGTGAAATAACCTTTTCTATGAATGAAATTTCATTAACATTTATGCCCATTGCCTCTGGGAATTTTGTCCCCTTTCCCCCAACTTTCTGGTCTGATATTTATTGCAACTCTTTATTCTGAAGATGCTACAAAGTGATATGGAAAAGCAAAAGTCTCTAGGCCATTGTTTCTCACTAACTATCCTACCAACTTGAAATGAATGTATTTCCCACTGACAACTACAAATCCCTGGTTTCTCTTGCTTCGTGGCTCCTTGCACTTCCCCTGGCTTTCATTAATTACAAAGAGAGATACTGAAAATGGGGAAAAATCCAATTGTTGCCCATCAGAAGCACCAACAAGGAGATTTTATTGGGTTTTCCTGCCATTGGATCCCCTTGACTCCTCTACTCTAATCTCTAAAGTGATGATATGAAACTTTCCTAACTCAGAAACTGCTTTCAAACTTTCTATAATAAACTTCTATAACAAGAAGGTGAGGGCTGGGATGAAATGTGTTCAATCCCCTGAAGAGCAGTAGAACAAGTTCTTCAAAAGAGCCCAGCATGGAGGGCAGGATAAAACAGATGATGTAGAAAAGGAGAAGAAGTCAAGTGATAGAATTTGCAGAAATACAATATTTGATAATACACATTCTTACAGCAGCCAGAATTACTTTCGCACAAATGTGGAAATTGGAAGACACACCATCAGAAGAGAGAACAATACAAAAAAAATTGGAATGTGCGGAGATGGACAGACTTACCAAAGAAATGCAAGAAAAAGAAGACTCAGGTTATTATTTGATTTGGCAAAAATGGTACGATTGGTTAGAGAAAAAGAAGACGAAATAAGGGAATACCACTCAAGGACACAAAAATGAGGAACCAAAATTAATATCATTACATAAATATCGCTATATAATGAAGGATATATAGATATAGATACATGGATATACAAATTACCGATGTAGCTCTATTCACAAAGCTCAAGTTGCATGACTTGATTTTAGTGTACAGTTTGTTTATGTATAGTTTGTTTTTATGTGTGTATGTTTGTATATGTATGTTTGTTTATCGTTAATAAAATTAGTTTTTTTTAAAAAAAGAATTTGCAGTTTGAAATTGATTGCTTTTTCCTCCTGCTTTGTGAAGGAGTTGAGTAGGTGGTAAAGAGAAGAAGGAAAAGAGTAGGAATAATCAACTGTGAATCAAACAGTTGCAAGTTTTTCAATCTTGCTTTTGCCCTGAAAAGAGGGAGGGTCCAGGTTTCACAATAACAGATTAATAGAGTTTGGAAGGGACCTTGGAGGTCTTCTCTGCTCAAGCAGGAGACCCTATACCGGTGATGGCTAACCTTTTTGCCATTGTGTGCCAAAACTGGGGGGGAGCGCGGGTAGTTGTGTGCGGCTGTGCCCACACCCATAATTCTAGGTGCCCCGCCCCCGTGCATTCGCACGCTCTCCCCAGCGCTCCCCCTGCTTTTGGCATGCAATGGCACCGTGGGCCCGGTAGGCCCATTTTTTGCTCTCCCCAGACTCCAGAACGTCTCTAGGAACCTGGGGAGGGTGAAAACAGCCTTTCCCCCCAGAGGCCCTCCAGAGCCTGGAAACGGCCCATTTGCTGACTTCTGGTGGGACCGGAAGGCCCATTTTTTGCTCTCTCCAGGCTCTAGAGCCTCTCTAGGAGCCTGGGGAGGGTGAAAATGGCCCCTTCCCCGGAAATGGTCCATTTGCCAACTTCTGATCTGGAAGCTGGATCTCTCTTTGTTAAGCTTGATCCATCACTTTTAGTCCTACTCTCAGGTGGTTTGGAGAATATAAGAGGGAGTTCGAGAGATCAACCCTCTCTTCTCTATGATAGCTCAACATCATCAATCTCTTGAATTTCAAAGATTCTTTGCACCTCTTTCCACCACGTTGAGAATGGTTGGCATTAGGAAAATTCTAGAATTTCAGGTACAATGCTTATGAATGCAGATCTGCCACTCAGGGCCATTCTTTTTTTTTTATTATTGAAAAGTTTTATGAAAAATACAAACATTTTCATCCCCCCCACCCTTCCCCCCTCAACCCCACCCTCCCCTTCCCACCCTCCCTTCCCCTCCCTCCCCCCACCCCCCTCCCTAGACTTCCCAGAACGAGCACAGGGTATAGCATTCACAAACCAAAAACTAAAATGTGCTAACAAATTATTACATTTCATATTCTCCCTAGGTCCTTAACTCCTTATAACTCAGAAAAAACAAACATAAACTACTTAATATTATTTCATTCATAAGCTATATGAATCTTCTTATTCGGATACTTCTTCTGTATGTAATCAATCCATTTTCTCCATTCCGATATATATCTCTCATTTGAATGGTCTTTAAGGTATGATGAAATTTTTGCCATTTCCGCCAAATGCACAACTTTTAATGTCCATTCCTCAATAGTAGGTAGATCTTCCTTCTTCCAGTACTGTGCCACCAGTAACCTGGCAGCCGTTATTAAGTTCAAAACCAGCTTAGTCTCTATTACAGTACAATCCGTAACTATTCCCAACAGAAAAAACTGTGGTGTAAATTTAATTTTTTTCTTCAAAATATTTTGAATAATCCACCATATTTTTATCCAAAAAGCCTTAATCTTTTTACATGTCCACCATATATGAAAATATGTAGCATCTTCACACTCACATCGCCAACACTTGGGTTGTAAATTTGGATACATACAAGCTAGTTTTTTTGGATCTAAATGCCATCTATAAAACATTTTGTAAAAATTCTCCCTTAGATTTTGTGCTTGTGTAAATCTTACATTTCTAACCCATATCTTTTCCCATGTTTCCATTCACTCAGGGCCATTCTATGAACACTCAAACCTTTTTAAAAAATCACAATATAAATTAGACAATTTCCTCATCCATACCTTACACTCTGAATCTATTTGGGATACTTACTTTATTTGGTACTACCTTATCAATTGCTTTGTTTGTCCATCTGGCAAACATTTTTTGAATCACTATACCAAATCATTGTGCACTGCAACCATGATCCTTCTCAGATCAACATATCTGCACATAAATTGAAAAATTTGGGAGGTTGCTGTCTTATGCACATTAAGTAAGCCCTATTTTGTTTGCAGCTTTTCAGGCTTAGAGAGGGCTGTAAAGCACTGTAAAGAGGTATATAAATCTAAATGCTATTGCTATGGCCAATGGCCATACTGGGATCTAAAGTACAGGTAGTCCTCGATTTACAATAGTTCGTTTAGTGATTGTTTGAAGTTACAATATCACTAAAAAAAGTGACTTATGGCCATTTTTCACACTTACAACTGTTACAGCATCCCCATGGTCATGTGATCAAAATTCAGATGTTTGGCAACTGACTCATATTTATGACAGTTGCAGTGTCCTGGGATCGTGTGATCACTTTCTGCAATCTTCTGACAAGCAAAGTCAATGGGGAAGCCAGATTCACTTAACAACCATGTTACTAGTTTAACAAGTGCAGTGAGTCACTTAACAACTGTGTCAAGAAAGGTCATAAAATGGGGCAAAACTCACTTCACAAATGTCTCACTTAGGAGCACAAATGTTGGGCTCAATTCTGGTCGTAAATTGAGAACTACCTGTTTATGGCTGGAAAACCTGATCAAACAAACATTTATTTATTTATTTATTATCGGACTTATATGCCGCCCTTTCTCCACAAGGACTCAGGGCGGCTCACAGCAATAAACAACAACAAGTCCAATTAAAATTCAACAATTAAAAACTAAAATTCCCATTAAAACCCCATTCAAACATATTCCCATAATGAATCTAATGGGGAAAGCATTTTCATGTTGTTAAAGTTCACCCTAGAAACTTTAGCCTAAAGTTCAGCCTACAAATTAGTTCCAGTCCAAAGTGTGAATAGACTGTTTTGTTTTATTTATTTGGTTGGGACTATGCCAGCCAACCAATTCCTTTTCTGCACTGGTCTGTCTTAATCAACATTCATTTCCAAAGTTATAAAGATGGCCTTTTGCACCAGCAAGACTGGCAAAAATGTATAAAGATAGATCTGCTAAATGTTGGAAGTGTAATCAATCATCCGGTTCATGCTACCATATGTGGTGGACATGCCCAAAAGCTAAAAAATATTGGACGAAATACATACTTGGTTGGAAAAAGTGACAAAACAACACATAGATTTGAAACCAGTGATAATTTTGTTGGGAATTCTACCGGAAAAATATGATAAAAAGACTATATATCTGGTTTTGCATATACTAATCGCAACTAGAATTGTATTTGCACAGCAATGGAAAAATGATGAGATCCCGTCAGAGGGGAATGTAATTAAGAGAATACTAGAATGCGCAGAAATGGATAGATTAATGCTCACTATTAAGGATAAAGAAGAAACTGAATATTTTTTTGATATGGGATGTATTTTATCAATGGCTAGGCAATGAAAACAGAAGTTAAAAAGGAGGAGATAAAAAAAGAGGAAATGTTAATGTGGAAACGAAGATAATGCTAAGTATAGTTGTTATTATATTATTAATATTATTGTGATGAATACTACAACAAAAAAGTGGATTATGACTGTTTAAAAATAACTGTACCCAGATCACACACCGTTTGATGGAAATTGAATGTTATATAAATAAAACAAATAAAACATGGTGAAAAAAAACATTCACTTCCAGCATGGTTATACATCATGCTTATCTTTTTGATAGCTGAATGAGAGCTACCATTGCTATTGTCCTATGAAAGATATAATTCTGTATGAGAAGGGAGAGGATGTTGTGAACAGGAGCTAAAGATCTGGAACATAATAAGTACAGGACAGTCTAAACGGAATGCAATACATCTCAATCAATCTTCTACTGAACTCACTTTATTTGGAAAATCAAATTACCTAGCTGGACAAATGTACAATCATTTCAAATGAAAGTTTCAATTAGTTCTGTGCTGGCTGGATGAATTTCATAACTTTAGCTTCTGTTTTGGCCACAGATTCCTTTCAGATCCACTGACGGTGCCAGAGGTGATACTCAGCTGGTTCAGACCGGTTCACCGGAACCGGTAGCGGAAATTGTGGGTGGGCCACCCACCCCGGCTCTATGCAATCCTATTTAGGCATGTTTTTGAGGGCAGGCACATACGTGGATGGGGCACGTGCGAGTGAAGCAACTGTGCACAAACGCGCACTCACAATTGCGAACCGGTAAGGAAAGTAAATGAATACCATGCCTGGACAGTGCCCCAAACACCGTGGTTACTCTTAGCTGACTCATGTCATTCACACAAAAAAGAAATTGTAGCTGAAAACAATGACAAAAAATATGTTGAGATCAGATAATATTTAAGCATGTATAAGCGTGTATAAGTTCCATTGGCTTTTTAAGTATTACTCTCTTTTTACAAATATAGAAACTTTGGTTCAAACTTCATTCTTCGACAGCTTGACCACTCTTTTTCCCTAAGAGTCCTAGCTTTGAATTGAAACTGTAGCAGTTGAGGAAGAAGTTAAATCTTTTCTCCTGTGCTTTTGATGGTACCCTGATCCAAAATCTTTATTTTGAGCAAATTACAACTCCAGTAAATTGCAGTTTCAGTAGGAAAATAAGGAAAGGAAAGGACTTCATGGAACATTGTGGTCCCAGTCCAGATAGATCACCATTGTGACAATTACACATGACATGAATTTTTATTATAACACAAAATGGTTAATGGTATACAGTATTGTGCAAGATTAATGATTAACGGTATACATTATTGTAAGCCACGGTGGTGCAGTGGTTAGAGTGCAGTACTGCAGGCTACTTCTGCTGACTGCCGGCTGCCTGCAATTTAGCAGTTCGAATTTCACCAGGCTCAAGATTGACTCAGCCTTCCATCCTTCCGAGGTGGATAAAATGAGGACCCAGATTGTTGGGGGCAATAGGCTGACTCTGTAAACCGCTTAGAGAGGGCTGTAAAGCACTGTAAAGTGGTATATAAGTCTAAGTGCTATTGCTATTATTGTGCAAGAATGTTTAATGTTTTTTTTTTTTTTTTAATTTGATTTATATGCCGCCCTTCTCCGGAGACTCAGGGCGGCTTACAATGCTTTAAGCAATAGCCTTCATTCTTTTGTATATTTTATACAAAGTCAGCTTATTGCCCCCACAAACTGGGTCCTCATTTCACCTACCTTAGAAAGGATGGAAGGCTGAGTCAACCTTGAGCCTTGGAGAGATTCGAACCAGCAGAAATTGCAGGCAGCTGTGTTAATAAGAGGGTGCACTAAACCCTTGTACTATCAAGGCTCTTAATGTTAATTTGCAAGTGACATTTTTGTTCAAATATAGTACATCAGGGTCAAACGGTTTCAACCTGTTGATTGTTTTAGATTTAGGAGAGCAGATCATAAATATTCAAATGACTTGCCATAACAAATGTGTCTAGACACACATTTATTCATTTATTTATTTGTAGCCCTCCTTTATTATTTTTACAAATAACTCAAGGAAGCAAACCTATCCAATACACCTTCCTCCTATTTTCTCCACAACAACACTGTGAGATAAAGGTTAAGGTAAAGATAAAGGTTCCCCTCACACATACGTGCTAGTCGTTCTCGACTCTAGGGGGCGGTGCTCATCTCCGTTTCAAAGCTAAAGAACCAGCGCTGTCCGAAGACGTCTCCATGGTCATGTGGCCGGCATGACTAAATGCCAAAGGCTCACGGAACGCTGTTACCTTCCCACCAAAGCTGGTCCCTATTTTTCTACTTGCATTTTTTACGTGCTTTCGAACTGCTAGGTTAGCAGAACTGTGAGATAGATTGGGCTAAAAGAGAATGGTTGGCCCAAAGTCACCCAGCTGGTTTTCATGGCTAAGGTGGGACTTGAACTCATGGTCTTCTGCTTGCTATCTGGTGCCTCAACCACTAGACCAAATCAGTTCTCAAGTAGTATGAAATCTCATGACACTAGTGAGATAACTCCAACTTTAGCTTCATAAGAGACTTACAGGGCCAATGTGACTCTGCTGAGGGAAAAAATGTAATACTAAGGTAGGTCCCTTTGCAGAATGTCAACTTTGTTTTCCTTTCTTCCTTTTTTAATTTAAAATTTCAGGTGAGCGAAGAATGTGTTTATTGCTAAAGGAAGAGTCCACAGTTCCATGACTTGGTTCTTCATCGTTGGTTCTCATAATTTTAAAATATGCTTCCGTGAATTTGATGCCAGCCCATAGTAGCTGAAACCAGGAACAAATCTGTTGCAATAGCTTTAGGTGGCTGCCATCCTCTGGGCACACTGTCCTGCAACGGCTGAAACCTCCTCATCCCCATAATTATTTTTTCCACAGCACCTGGTGCACCTGCAGAAAGAAGGGAGGATGGGGTTAAATAACCTAAGAAAACTAAAAGACACAAGGTAATTGAATATAGCAGGCTGTTGCAGCTGGTACCATTGAGATTCAGCAAATACAAGGCAAGAAGGATCAAATTGGATTCAGCTCAAGAGGATAGACCAAGAAACTAGAAGAAGCATACAGAGAAGTGATAATGACTCTCCGAGGGAACCTGACGCCATCCAAGAAAAGGTTCCCCTCACACATATGTGCTAGTCGTTCCTGACTCTAGGGGGCGGTGCTAATCTCTGTTTCAAAGCCGAAGATCCAGCACTGTCCGAAGATGTCTCCGTGGTCATGTGGCCAGCATGACTAAATGCCAAAGGCGCATGGAACACTATTACTTTCCCACCAAAGGTGGTCCCTACTTTTCTACTTGTATTTTTTATGTGCTTTTGAACAGCTAGGTTGGCAGAAGCTCCGACAAGTAACAGGAGCTCACCCCATTATGCGGCACTAGGGATTTGAACCGCTGAACTGCTGACCTTTCAATCGACAAGCTCAGCATCTTAGCTACTAGCCACCGTGTCCCTTCCACGGGATCCAATAGGGCTGCCTAAAATCCCGTTGGCCACTTGTTTCACCTGGTGACCTGCTAAATTTATAAACTATAGTATTTTATTCTGAATGATTTCATGGGAGGGTGTGGTAATATAAAAGGTTGATTAAAGGGGTAGGGGGAAAAAAAAAACCAAACCATTCTCATCTCCTGGTAACAGTGTATGTGGAACTCCATGGAAGGACTTGGGTAGCAGATAAGGGCAACTTAATGATACAGATTGAGAGAATATTTGTTCAAATATATTTGTTCCAATATTTGAGGGCCTTCCACAAAGACAAGGGGGTCAAGCTATTTTCCAAAGGATAGACAAGGAACAATAGATGGAAACTGAACAAGGAGAGATTCAACCTGGAAATATGGAGACTTTTTCTGACAGTGAGAACAATCAACCAATGGAACAGCTTGCCTTTGGAAGTTGTGGAAGCTGATCACTGGAACAGGGGTGGGTTCTACTTACCTTTACTACCGGTTTGCAGCGGGGCCACGCGTGCGTGCTCTCTTTGCTCACGTGCGCAGACACTTATTGTGACTCCGACCCCCGACCCCATCTTATCGGAGGGAGAAGACTCTGAAGGTGAAGGAGAGGAGTTGGCCAGGCCTCCCTCTCCAGGACCCTCCTCTCTGGCAATGCCTCAGATGTCTCCCAAAGGAGAAGAGATTGGCCAGGAGCCAGGTATTTCTGAACAATCGCAGTCGGACAGTGACGGAGATAAGTCTTGGCTGGATCCACGCCAGCATCGGAGAGACAAGTGCACACAGCAGAAAAGGAGGCGTGCCAGAGATTAAGCTGAGTCACTGGACCACACCCCACAGGGGATAAAAGGGGGTGTGGTGGCCATTCAGGCTCTGTGACGGACAAAACTAAACAACTAGCGAGTCGCATTATATCTCTGAAACTACGTTATCTGCCTGCCTTGGATTTAATATGGACTGGACTTGACAATTCTGTGGCTTTGTGTATTTGTTTTGGTTCTCTGTGAGTAAAGTTCTTGGCAAGCAGTAAGCAGGATTGGTTGCTGCCAATCCTGTTATCGAAGGAATTTATTGTCTGTAAGTTTTATTTAACTCCTGGATGACTGTTTGTGTGCGTGTGTGAGACAGGGACAGAACAACACTCTTCTGCGCAAGCCCAGAAGCTTCTGCGCATGCACAGAAGCGTTTTGAGGATGTCAGTGTCAGTGGGTGGAGCCTCCCACTGGTTTTACTACTGGTTCTATAGAACCGGTGCGAACCGGGGGCAACCCACCACTGCACTGGAAGCTTTCAAGAAGAGACTGGACTGCCATTTGTCAGAAATGATGTAAGGTCTCCTGCTTGGGTGTGGGGGTTGGGCTAGATGACCTAGGTCCTACAAGGTTGCTTCCAACTCTGTTTATCTGTTATGTGCTAGAAAATACAAAACGTGCCACGGCATACTAGCACCAGAGAAATGGAGAAACAAACAGGCTGTGTTCATATAGCTTGCTAAACATGTTATGCCTGATTCGCTCAAATGCAACATTACGTGATGCTGAACCAAAAACTAAGCAACTGTATATTAATTTCTTCTGGTTTGTATAAAATTCAGTGTTAGAGATCGGAGTTGGACATAGTTGAGTTTAAATACAATATTTATGATATATTGAACTCCTGCTACTTTTCACTGGGAAAGAATCTTACCTCACTTCATCCTGGGGTTTGGTGGGGGAGATGTAATCTGTATTTTTACTATTTCGGTCACTCTCAAAAGCTCAGCGCAAGGTGAATTATGAAGTTTATCCCCATCCTGAATACTCCAGACTTAACAGAAAAGCAAAAGGAAAATTGAAAACACTTCTAAAGAAAAAGAACTTTTTATTTTTCTGAAACTTCGAATATTTATACTGAGTACTATTCCAGAAGAAGGTGTGGGCATTTCCTGCAAAGATGATTAGGGGACTGGAGGCTAAAACATATAAAGAACGTTTGCTAGAATTGGGTATGTCTAGTTTAATGAAGAGAAGGGCTAGGGGAGACATGATAGCAGTGTTCCAATATTTCAGGGGCTGCCACAAAGAAGAAGGAATCAAGCTATTCTCCAAAGCACCTGAGGGCAGAACAAGAAGCAATGGGTGGAAACTAATCAAGGAGAGAAGCAACCTAGAACTAAGGAGAGATTTCCTGACAGTTAGAACAATTAATCAGTGGAACAACTTGCCTCCAGAAGTTGTGAATGCTCCAACACTGGAAGTTTTTAAGAAGAGATTGGATAACCATTTGTCTGAAATGGTATAGGGCCATGATGGCGAACCTATGGCACGGGTGCCACAGGTGGCACATGGAGCTTTTATCAGTGGGCACATGAGCGTTGCCGTAGCTCAGCTCCAGCATGCATGTGTGCGCCAGCCAGCTGGATTTTGGGCCTTTCAGTCCCACCAGAAGTTGGGAAATGGGCTATTTCCAGCCTCAGGGAGGGGAGGCCATTTTCACCCTCCCCAGGCTCTTAGAAAGCCCCTGGAGCCTGGGGAGGGTGAAAAACGGGCCTACCAGGCCCACCGTGCCATCATGTGCTAAAAGGGGGGCACGCATGTGCAGGGGCAGGGTGCATTGGATTATGGGTGTGGACACACACGTGGGTGACCTCCCCGCACTCTCCCCACTTTTGGCACACGACGGCAAAAAGGTTAGCCATCACTGGTATAGGGTTTCCTTCCTAAACTGGTTTTGGATTAGAAGACCTCCAAAGTCCCTTCCAACTCTGTTATTCTATTCTATTCTAGAGTTATTATAGGAACAAAGACACCTAGATTGATTAGAAACGCCTAGATATGTACTTCTGAATCAGGGAGGAGAGGGAGGCAAAGCAGGCATATAATAACTTAAGCAAGATTCAGCAGCCTAGTGTATATAATTTCCACCAGTCACAGATTATATTAGTAAATGATAAGGGAAATCATTGGTTTTATTTGCATTGTTTGCTTTGTTCCAGCAAATCATTCTATGCTCTGTCCAAATTTTTTGACAAGACAAAAAATCAATCCAATAATGGATTAATGGAGTTTCACTTGTAATATAAGACTGAGCGTGTCAAACAATCTGCGCCACAATTGAATGGAGCCAAGCCAAAGGAATTTTTTGAAGGCGTAATTGTTTGAAAGAGGGAAACTGACTTGTTTTTGCTGAACTAAGTTGAATGAAATGAAGATGTTTTTTCTCTTGAAAAAAGAAAGGCCCTTATTTTGTTTCATTGGAGGACTCCCACTTGAAGGAACAATGTGTTCCTTATGAGAACAAATTCCACACAGTTTTGTGTGCGGAGTTGCTGCATGTGGATTTCACTGGTGACAGCTTCCAAGCACAGGCCACCTGTCGAATTGAATAATCCATCTAAATCAACTCCAGATCCAGGTGTAGCTAAAACCAGAATATAAACGCCTTATGGATCTTCTGGATTACTGTCAGAAGATCATTCATGACCCTTAAGCTTGAATTGCCTTCCCAAACAGTCTTCCCCAAATAAGGTAAGATTAATCCTTTCAGAATGTGCAGGACAGCTGCCTAGCACAGTGGCCCCCAACTTTTTGGGCACCTGTTCCATAGACAGAGGTTTTTCCATGGACCGTAGAGGGTGTGGTTTCGTCTGCTGCCTGCATCCCATGGATGGAGTTTCGCTTGTTTGTGCAACCCCGTTTCTGGCATGCTGGTCTGTGGACCAGGGGTACCATTCTATAAAGCCTTAGTAAAATCACATCTAGAGTACTGCATCCAGTTTTGGTCACTACACTATAAAAAAGATGTTGAGACTCTAGAAAAAGTGTAGAGAAGAGCAACAGGATGATTAGGGGACTGAATGAGACCAAAACAAGAACGGTTGCAGGAACTGGGCATGGCTAATCTAGTGAAGAGAAGGACCAAGGGAGACATGATAGCCGTCTTCCAATATCTGAGGGGCTGCCACAGAGAGGAAGGGGTCAAGCTATTTTCTAAAGCACATATAGGCCAGACAAGGAACAATGGATGAAAACTGAACAAGGAGAGATTTAACCTGGAAATGAGGAGAAATTTTCTGACAGTGAGAAAAATCAACTAGTGGAACAGAAGTTGCCTTCGGAAGTCGTGGGAGTTTCATCACTTGAGACTTTCAAGAAGAGATTGGACTGCCATTTGTCAGAAATGGTATAGGGTCTCCTGCTTGGGTGGAGGGTTGGACTAGATGACCTACAACTTCCAACTCTGCTAATCTGTTAATCTGTCTAGTAGACATTACTTCCTCAGAGTTCTTAAGGTGGATTCTCTTGTATTCAAACGTGTTAAGTGCATCTCCTGGTTGATAGCTTAAGGAAGGCACAAACGGTTTGATCTTAGAGTTGTAAGGAATATCCAGATCCTAAACACATCCACCAACATATTCAGGATGTTCATATGCAGATTTTATTTTTTTTAAAAAATGTATATTAAGAAAATAGGACTACAGGTAGTCCTTGATTTACAACAGTTCATTTAGTCACTGTTTGAAATTACAACGTTACTGAAGAAAGTGATTTATGACCATTTTTTCACCCTTATGACCGTTGCAGCTTCCCCGTGGTCATGTGATCAAAATTCAGGTGCTTGGCAACCGACTCATATTGATGATGGTTGCAGCATCCCGGGGTCATCTGATTCCCCTTTTACGACCTTCTGACCAGCAAAGTCAATGGGGAAGCCAGATTCAGTTAATAACCATGTTGCTAATTTAACAAATGCAATGATTCACTTAACAGCTGTGGCAAGAAAAGTTGTAAAATGGGGCAAACACACTTAACAAATTTTTGGGGCTCAATTGTGGTTGTAACTCAACTACTTGTAAACTCATGCATATATTTGAATTTTTTTTTTTTTTATTATTTTCAAATTTCTATACCGCCCTTCTCCTTTTGGACTCAGGGCGGTAAACAGCCAAGTAAAACACTTTATATACAAAAGTTAAAATAGATTTAAAATAATTAAATAATTTGGCCCATAATTTAAAACATTTCAATTTAAAACCAATTTCAAATTTTAAAAACCCATCATAAAATCAGGACAGCCTGGCTAACTGAAAGAGGTAGGTTTTAAGGGCCCGACGAAAAGTCCGGAGGTCTGGGATCACTCGTATCTCTGGGGGTAGATTGTTCCAGAGGGTAGGTGCCACCACAGAGAAGGCTCTTCCCCTGGGGGTCGCCAGCCGACATTGTCTGGCCGATGGCACCCTGAGGAGGCCCTCTCTGTGGGAGCGAACTGGCCGGTGGGAGGCAATTGGTGGCAGAAGACGGTCCCATAAGTACCCCGGCCCTAAGCCATGGAGCGCTTTAAAGGTGATCACCAACACCTTGAAGCGCACCCGGAAGTCCACCGGAAGCCAATGCAGCTCGCGCAGGAGAGGAGTCACATGGGAGCACCCCGTCGCTCCCATAATCCCCTGCGCAGCTGCATTCTGCACCAGTTGGAGCCTCCAGGTGCACCCCAGGGGGAGCCCCATGTAGAGAGCGTTACAATAGTCAACTCAATAAAGTCAACTCAAAAACAAATTATAAGGGGCAAAATTCATTTGTACCAGTTATAACTATAGACAGTTCTCGAATTATGATCGGTCATTGAGCAACTGTTTGAAGTTATGATGGACCTATCTTGGGGCTACTTCAGTGGTGAAATCCATTTTTTTTCTACCGGTTCTGTGGGCATGGGTTGGTGGGCGTGGCAGGGGAAGGATACTGCAAAATCCCCATTCCCTCCCCACTCCTGGGGGAAGGATATTGCAAAATCTCCATTGCCACCCCACTCTGAGGACAGCCAGAGGTGGTACTTGCCAGTTCTCCGAACTGCTCAAACTTTCCGCTACCGGTTCTCCAGAACCTGTCAGAACCTGCTGGATTTCACCTCTGGGCTACTTATGACCTGGATTTGAAGTTCCAACAGTCAGCCACCTTCCCATGTTCATCTGACCGAACTTTAGGCACCCTGCCACACAGATGCATTATACGATGATTTTGTCCAAAACTGGCACTTCTAGTTTTCAGCAAAACCTTGCCCATGGTGGTTTTAACAACCACTTTATGACCATGGTAGCTGCTTTAGCACCATCACATTTGCTTAGTGACTGCCTCAAAAAAGGTCATAAAATTGGGTTAGTCGCCTGATGGTCAGGTTCCATTATGGTTATAAGTCGAGGACTACCTGTAGTGAAAAATTAAAACAACACATCCATGAACTCCAAAAATATGATACACTTTTAAGGCAGACAATGTTTAAAATGTACAGAATGTTGTTGGAAGTGAAGGACTGTCTTTGTCTAGAAACTCAAACAACCTCACAATGTTTATGGGAGAAGCTGAATGCCATGGTGGATGGAATCATATAGCGATAGCGATAGCACTTAGACAGCTTCACAGTGCTTTACAACCCTCTCTAAGCGATTTACAGAGTCAGCCTATTGCCCCTAACAATCTGCGTCCTCATTTTACCGACCTCAGAAGGATGGAAGGCTGAGTCAACCTTAAGCCGGTCAGGAGCGAACTCCTGACTGTGGTCAGTGAGTCAGCCTGTAGTACTGCATTCTAACCACTGCGCCACCACCACTTCTATTTTGGTGGGAGATTTTGCCATCTTTCTTTTATCCTCAACTCGGTTGAGTGTTTACCACCTCTGAGACAGTTAATGCTCATCCCTTGAGGAAATATCCAGAATTTCCTATATATGTTCTTCTCTTGTACTACAGATCTTGCTCAACCTATGTAATTTACTCTGCAATTCTCTGATCTCTGGAGGGCTCGGGACAGGGGGTGCTCCTCTGTCCTGGTCCTGTTAGATCTCTCAGCGGCTTTTGATACCATCGACCATGGTATCATGCTGCACCGGTTGGAAGAGTTGGGGGTGGGAGGCACTGTGTTGCGGTGGTTCTCCTCCTTTCTCTCTGACCGGTCGCAGTCTGTGTTGACAGGGGGACAGAGGTCGACCCCGAGGCCCCTCATATGTGGGGTGCCGCAAGGGTCGGTCCTCTCGCCTCTCCTGTTCAACATTTATGTGAAGCCGCTGGGCGAGATCATCCGTGGTTTCGGGGTGGAGTACCATCAGTACGCTGACGACACCCAGCTGTACATCTCCACCCCGGATCACCCCAACGATGCCCTTGAAGTGATGTCCTGGTGCCTGGAGGCCGTACGGATCTGGATGGGGAGGAATAGGCTCAGGCTCAACCCATCCAAGACTGAGTGGCTGTGGTTTCTGACGTCCCAATATAATCAGTTGACGCCATCACTGACTATTGGGGGCGAATCATTGGCCCCCACGGAGAGGGCTCGCAACTTGGGCGTCCTCCTGGATTCACGGCTGTCTTTAGAAGAGCACTTGACGGCCGTGACCGGGAGGATTTTTCATCAGGGTTGCCTGATTCGCCAGTTGCGTCCCTTTCTGGATCGGGACTCGCTACGCATGGTCACTCATGCCCTTGTCACCTCCCGCCTGGACTATTGCAACGCTCTCTACATGGGGCTCCCCTTGAGGAGCACCCGAAGGCTCCAACTGGCGCAGAGTGCGGCCGCGCGGGTGGTAATGGGAGCGACATGGCGTTCCCATGTAACACCCCTCCTGCGCGAGCTGCACTGGCTCCCGCTGGTCTTCCAGGTGCGCCTCAAGGTTCTGGTTACCACCTTTAAAGCGCTTCCTGGCTTAGGACCCGGGTACTTGCAGGACCGCCTACTACCACCAATAGCCTACCACCGGCCAGTACGCTCCCATAGAGAGGGGCTCCTCCGGGTGCCGTCAGCCAAACAATGCCGACTGGCGGCCCCCAGGGGGAGAGCCTTCTTTGTGGGGGCACCTACTATCTGGAACGAGCTCCCCCCAGAGATATGGAGGATCCCGGATCTGCGCACCTTCCGCCGCACCTTAAAGACCTTACTATTTCACCAGGCTGGCCTGGCCTAATTTTCCCCCTCTTTTATAAAAGATTTTTAAAATTTTAAATATCTCTTAGTATTTTATATATTCAATTTTAAATTGGTTTTAAAAGTTTGGGGTTTTAAATTTGTCGGGGCCAAAATTATTTAATTTGATTTTATTCTATTTTTTAAATTTTGTATTGTATGTGTTTTTTATTGTTTGGCTGTGCACCGCCCTGAGTCCTTCGGGAGTAGGGCGGTATAGAAATCTAATAAAATGAAATGAAATGAAATGAAAATATTATTAAAAAGCTTTCCGCTGCAGCTATGCACCAACATATGACTTTTGTTCTGAGTTATATGAAGATTTGCCCTAATATTATTACAATAGCAACATAAGCGTGCCTTCTGTGTTCATGGCTAAAGATTGCAAAGTTAAAAAAAAAATGCTTTGGAGGTTTTGCAAGCAGAATGACCTTTTGGAGGTGAGTAGGCTTGAAGTAGATTTACTAGGCAACCATTCAAACAGTGCATGAAAAAAACTGAGGAGCAATTATAACAGTTTCTGAACACTGTTGAGGGTGCTTAGAAATGAAATGTCTTTCTTATGGCAATAATGTTTACTGATGACAGCAGCAGATGTTACCAGAAATATATGGCCACCTATAAAACAGCAATCTTTCATCTATTTAGTTTTTGTCCTCTTTTTATACATCTTGTTCACGTTTTAAAGTCCAAACTTTCTATGTCTCCATTGCCGCTGCTGACTGAGCATTAAGGGAAATGTTCCACATCTCAAAGAAAAGAGAATATGACATAGCATTGCCAATTTGAGCAGTGGCACTACGGGTTTTTTTAATGCTTAGACTCAATAAGGTAGTGTGTTTCTTTGGGGCTGTTTAAGCTTGAAATAGAAAGATGCTATGTTTTCTCATGGTAGAATGCAGTTAATTCTTGCAGATGATCAATCTTTTGTCTTGTCCAATGGTTGACAGTTCTGAGCTCACAAGTGGAGAGAATGCGTTGTAGAGGAGACTGTCACATTTGAAATGTTACAGAAAAATATTCAGATGCTAAAATAAAGGGTTGAGGGAGTGTTCTGCCCCAGCTCCGGATTCCCGAGGATATTGACACACACCAACGGTCCTTATCAAATTTATTAAGTAGCAAGAATAAATCAAAGTCCGGCAAGGTTGGCAACCAGCCCAGAAAGCAAGATACGATAAGACTTTTCCAAAAATGCTCTGATGATAATTACAAGTTGTTTCTAGCAAGAAACTTACTAACAGCATGTGACTTAAATAGGCTAAGGGAGTGGCCAATTATCCTCAAGCCTTACTCTCGAGGAGACCTCCTCCTCCTGAGTAGCCACTCCTGCCTTTTGGCAGCCCTGCATGCTTGAGCATTGAGAAGAGGCTCCTCCACTTTGCTATCTCCACTTGAAGGAGCCTCTGGAGGTTCTGAAGGCCCTGGCTGAGTCTCTGCCTCTGGCACCACATCCTCTTCAGCCTCCTCACTGTCTGACGTGAGCGCCGGCTGCGCAGGCTGCTGGCGCAACACCACACCAGCCTCCTCCTCGTCGGGATCAGCCACGATCCACGCAGGCTGCTGGCGGGCCACAACAGGGAGGGGGGAAATCAACCTATTTTCCAAAGCACCAGAAGGCAAGGCAAGAAACAATGGATGGAAACAAATCAAGGAGAGAAACAACCGAGAACTAAGGAGAAATTTTCTAACAGTGAGAAAAATTAACCAGTGGAATGGCTTGTCTTCAGAAGTTGTGAGTCACTGGAGGCTTTTAAGAAGAGACTAGACAGTCACTTGTCTGGAATTGCATAGGGTCTCCTGCTTGAGCAGGGAGTTGGATTAGAAGACCCCCCCAAGGTGCCTTCCAACTCTTGTTATTCTTTTATTAATCTCACCTACAACAAGGCAATGCTATGTTTAACTAGCAAGAGAGCAACAGCTGAAAGCAAGTAATAGGACACATTGGGGAGGGTTAGGGTTAGGGTTCCTTCCCACTGTGTCCTATTATTTGCTTTTATATTTTTGTATTTTATTCTATAATCTAATAAAAAAAATTAAAAAAGAAAGCAACAGCATTATACTTCTTAGCTTTGGTATAAACTTGGAGACAAGAACATGGATTGCTTGTCCTCCCAAGTCATGTTGAAGATTGCATAGCTGAAACTCCACTATATGTTCACTATACCTTGCTAAACCTATCCATCCCCACACCGTTCTACATATTGTTGGGAGAAATATCCATCTGGTTTAGTTCCAAGCGGGGAGAAAGACACTGGAAACTTGGAGGCTGATTGGAAAGATGGTTTAAGGATGAACAGAAGCATCAAGCACATGGTCCTGGTGCAGTTGACCACATGGAGTTGAGAGAGAGAGGTATTTATACCCTTTCTTGGGCTTTGCACTTGGAACTTCCTGTTCCTGTGCAAGAACATGTATTCTCTTGGCTGTTGTAGGGGTCCTGTCTAAGTCTGAGTCCTAGGCTTGGTTAAAGCTTGCTGGATGATGCAATGTTCTTAGATTGTGCCATGTGGTGAGCTCTGCTGCTCAATGGATTAATCCTATTATGTCCTAGAGGATCATGTCTTAATCCCATCACCCTGGAGCTGGAGGTCTTTTGTCTTGTAGATAGGTTGGCCCAGTCCTGTTGGGGCTATTAAGAAAGGTGGGGGCTGCTTTCCAAGAGCATGTTTTTCCCTTAGGGAAATATAATATTCTGCCTTTTTAAATATTTCTCAAAATATTTTATTCTTCTAGGAGGGGTAACTTTCCTCAATATCCACAAATGCATGCAAAACATTCATGCAAAGCAGCTGGTCCCTTCCAGATGTGTGGACTTCCTCATAAGCACAGCTGCTGATCAGAAGTTTGTGTGTTGAAACCCTGGCAACTGAAGGGTATCTAATATGAGAAGGATGATATAAACACACATTTGTAATTCATGTGGTGGTAGTGCTGAAACAGCAACAATCTGGCAGTGGTGAAGCAACCACAGCAACCCAAATATCATTTCCACAGGAGTAAGGCATCCTAGCATTCTGTAAGTTAGTCCTTTTGAAGTTGTTGTTGTTGTTAGTCGCGAAGTTGTGTCTGACCCATCGCGACCCCATGGACAACATTCCTCCAGGCCTTCCTGTCCTCTACCATCTCCCAGAGTTCATTTAAGCTCATGCCAACTGCTTCAGTGACTCCATCCAGCCACCTCATTCTCTGTTGTCCTGTTCTTCTTTTGCCTTCAATCTTTCCCAGCATTAGGCTCTTCTCCAGTGAGTCCTTCCTTCTCATTAGGTGGCCAAAGTATTTGAGTTTCATCTTCAGGATCTGGCCTTCTAAAGAGCAGTCAGGGTTGATCTCCTCTAGGACTGACCTGTTTGATCACTTTGCAGTCTAAGGGACTCGCAGGAGTCTTCTCCAGCACCATAGTTCAAAGGCCTCAATTTTTTGGCATTCAGCCTTCCTTATGGCCTCAATTCTTTGGTGCTCAGCCTTCCTTATGGGTACCTTTGTTGAAAAAGCTTTGCCCTCTGATACATCACTTTGCCCAGTTAAAGGTTAGAGACATGAGAGTTTTAGTAGTATATAGCTAAAACACCAAATTCCTTTGGAGAAGCAGATGTATCAATACTCCATTCATTCCCCCAAACCTCTTTTTACAGTCTTTCACACACACACAAACTTAATTCCTTTATGTTTAGAAACATCTATTTCAAAATGGATTCCTGAAGGTGGCTTTAATCCAAGTAATTCTTGCTTTGCCATTCCGAGCCATCATACAGTTTTCCAGTCTCATTTTTCAAGTTCTGTTCAAGATCCAGTGTGGAGTTTCAGAGATTTCACAGCTCTTTGAAGTTCTTTCTGTTTTCATTCAAGCTTGTGACTTACAGAAAATGTCCCTGGAGTTCCAGATGGACTTTGCTGCCCAGGGGTCTTGCCATTGGCTTGATGTCAGCTCAGCCATGCAAACTAGGTGGTTTGCCCAAGAGCGTGGCTGTACTGACATTATGTCTGCCTGCTCTTTAAAAACACAAAGGGGAAAGAAAATGTGGAAGAAAAAAACATTATTGCAGCTGTTAAACAGTTCAGACCAACTTTTTTAGTTTAGCATAAAAATAAAAAAAGACATGGTTTTTCAAAGCCACTCAGCTACATTTAAAAGCTTGCCATCTCTTCCAGGGTGAATCATGATGTGCTCAAGGCACATCATTCCAATTGATTTCTAAGCAGGAATTGTGTAAGATTTTCTCATTCTTTGAAAACCCTTTTGAAAAATGCATGTCTAATGTGAAATCTAGAGTGAGATGGACCACTGTCAGGCCTGGAAGCCATCTTTTGCATTGAATCTTCAGGCCTGCCACATTTACTACTGTGGGAAACTGGGAGGGGAATTGTATGGAGCTAGGGTGATATATAGTCATAATAACTTTCCTTTCTCAGAGAGTCAAGGACATCTTGCCTTGCACCTGGAGGGTTGGAACTGGGAGGCATCTCCAGTTGGGACGGTGCTTGGATTGGACCATGTGATGGACTTGTGGGTGTTGGGCAGGGACTTGAACTTCCCTTTGGGTGAGGGAAACCTGGAAGCTTTCAGAATTGGGTTTTCCCAGATGTGCCAATATGACATCTCTAATAAAATGGAACTTTGAGGAACCGCAAATCTCGGAGTCTTCTTTCATTGGGGGTGTTACTTGGAAATCCGACACCACATTTATGTACATCAGTCCAGTGGGAAGCTGCCTTTGAGGTGCATCAATACACTTCACCTTTTGGCTCTCTCTAAGCAACCACTGAGCTGGAGGTAGATTGCTCTGTCTTGGAGTTAAGGTAAACTACAGAGTTTTGTTTTAATAATGATGGCCACAATGGATCAGAATAACCAGTCATCATATGTAACCACACTTGGTGTTTTTGTCACTGCATATGATTAAAATTTCAGCCAAATGTTGTTTGTTCCAATACATTGTTGTATTTTTATACTGGGTCCCAAGGGGGAAGATATTAATGCTATTGAATTATGTTGTATTGTTTCACTACCTAAAAGCACTGAAAAGCTACCAGCTGGAAAGATGAAAACACCAGACAGAAGAACAGAAGGATAAGTAGACAAAGGAAGAACAGATGTTAGACTTTATGTGAGAAATTTTACTAGTGCTTTAATCTTGATAAAGTCATGACAAATCTGGCACAAATCTTGAAGTTCAAAATTTAATGTAATATTTAAGGTCCATTAAGCAAGAGCCCTGGTGGTGTAATGGTTAGAACGTAGTTTTGCAGGCTAACTCTGCTCACAGCCTGAAGTTCAATCTGGATGGGCTCAAGGTTGATACAGCTTTCCCTCCTTCCAAGGTTGGTAAAATGAAGACTCAGATTTTTGACAATATACTGACGATGTAAACTGCCCAGAGTGTACTCTAAAGAACTATGGAGTGGTATATAAGTCTAAGGGCTATTGCTATTGCTATAGATCAAGTGGAAGATTTCAGATAATAATGCCTGCCATTTCTAAGAATGGACCACAAAAATAAATCAGAAGGGTAGACTTCCAATATGTTTTAATTCAATTTTCTTTTTAGATCTTTGCATTCATCTTTCATTTTGTAATTTTCCCTCATGGACTTTTGGTATTCAATTTCCCTTACAGTACAGGTATTTGTCAGGTTATGTCCATTTGTTCAGTGATAGGGCCTAGCTACCTTCGAGACCGGCTGCTGCTACCGATGACCTCCCACCGACCTGTGCGCTCCCACAGAGAGGGCCTCCTCAGGGTGCCATCAGCCAAACAATGTAGGCTGGTGGCCCCCAGGGGGAGGGCCTTCTCTATGGGGGCACCTACCCTCTGGAATCAGTTGCCCCCAGAGATAAGGAGAATCCAAGACCTCAGCGCCTTCCGCCAAGCCCTTAAAACCCATTTTTTCCAGCAAGCCGGGCTGGCTTAAGAAGAAATTTTAAATGTTTTAATTGGTTTGTGATTTTTAATTTTTGGGCCAAATTTATATATATTTTAATTGTTTTTAATATTTGTATTTTATGTTCTTAATTCTGGCTGTACACCGCCCTGAGTCCTCAGGGAGAAGGGCGGTATATAAATTGGAAATAAATAAATAAAATAAATAAATAAATAAGATTGTTCAAAGTTACAATGGTGCTGAACAACAGAGACTTACAACAGATTCTCAAAGCTACCAGAGATGCAACATCTCTGTAGTTACATGGAATAGACCAGCTATTTGCTGAGAGTGCTACCAGCTGTCAGTGCCACCACATTGTTTTTGATGCATATTCCCCATTGGTGCCTCCTTATTCCCTTCTAATCCTGGGCTTCTTAGTAGCCCAGTGCCTATTAGGTAAGTCATTGATGATCACTTGACAGTATCTCCCATACCTTACCAAAACTAGGCAATGCTGGACAGAGCAGAATACAGAATAACACAGTTGGAAGGGAGGTCTTCTAGTCCAACCCCTGCTCAGGCAGATCTTATACTATTCCAGACAAATGGTTGTCTCAATACTTTTTTAAAAACCTCCAAGGATGGAGCACCCACAACTTCTGAAGCCAAACTGTTCCATCAATTAATTGTTCTCATTGTCAGGAAATTTCTCCTTTGTTCCAGGTAAGATCTTTTTTTAATGATATTCCACCCATTACTTCTTGTCCTGCCCTCAGGTGCTTTGGAGAGTAAGTCAACCCTTCTTCCATGTTAAAGGTAAAGGTAAAGGTTCCCCTCGCACATATGTGCTAGTCGTTCCCGACTCTAGGGGGCGGTGCTCATTTCCGTTTCAAAGTTGAAGATCCAGCACTGTCTGAAGATTTCTCCGTGGCCGGCATGACTAAATGCCAAAGGTACACGGAACGCTGTTACCTTCCCACCAAAGATGGTCCCTATTTTTCTAGTTGCATTTTTTACATGCTTTTGAACTGCTAGGTTGGCAGAAGCTGGGACAAGTTACAGTAGCTCACCTCGTTATGCGGCACTAGGGATTCAAACCACTGAACTGTCAACCTTTCGATCAACAAGCTTAGCATCTTAGCCGCTGAGCCACCGCATCTTCTCTGTTATAGCCCTTCAAATATTGCTCTCATGTCACCCCTTGTCTTCGTTAGACTAGACATATTCAATTCCTGCAACTGTTCATCATATGTAGCAAGAGGCAATTCCATGGCCACTCACCAACTTTGCTGCAAGGAAAAATGTGTCTAAAAGGAGAGGTCTGAGAAGGGGCTGGGTTTTTGTGAGCAGCCAAAGATGTACCTCTTGTTTTGCTCAATACTGCTCGGTTATGGCAGATGGTCATCAATCACTTCCCCAACCAGGCGCTGCACTGTGAGAAAATTTGAAATTAGAAGAGAATAATCAGGTGTACACAATGGGGTATACACTTGCTGTTTTCTGAGGCATTGGTACATTGCTTTATTTTTATTTTTTTAAAAAAATCAACTGCATTAAGTTTCAGAGAGATGAAATACAGAAGAACAAAAAAAGAGAGGAAAAATTAGGGGGCAGGGATTGAAATGGGAAAAAGTTAAAAAAAATTGAAGAAAACATAAAACAATAGCATAAAATAAATTAATAAAAAGGTTGATGTACAACTGTCTTCAGTATAGAGTATAGTAGAATACTCTCTTATTCTAAATTAAAACAAAAGCACATAAAGATCATATAAAATATTAGATAGGGTAGGTAGGTAGGTAGGTAGGTAGATAGATAGATAGATAGATAGATAGATAGATAGATAGATAGATAGATAGATAGATAATTGAAAGTGCACAATATTTATGTAATTATAATGTATCTAATCATGAAATCCTAAAATCATTTTTATCTTTCTCAAACAAGAAGTCGAAAAGTGGTTTCCAAATATAAACAAAGCTCGATAGGCTTTTATCTTTTATAAAAGTAGTCAATTTTGCAATCTCTGCCAGTTTCCTTAATTTCATAATCCACTCTGCCCTAGCACATTGCTCTAGATGAGATTGGAGATGAAGGGATTAGAAGACAGTGTAGTAAACAGGCATTCAATGGAAAACACATTGGCTGTTTGCTGAACAGCTGCTGGCATTGCTTTTGATGTGTATTCCCCATTGTATGCCTGCTTACTCTCTTCTAATCTCTTCTACTCAATCTCTGAACTCTGCAAGAGGAGGAAAAGAAAAAAGAAAAACAACAGGTTGGACCCAAGGCAACTTGAAATAACTGTAATGGTGATTATGTGACTAAGGTAAGCTGCATAAGTCATAAATGACTGTAAATTGGTCACAAAGTTTTTCAGCACCGTCCTAACTTCGATGATCACTGAACAAGTCGTGGGTAAGTGAGGATTACCTGTTGTATTTCTATTTGTTTGACTGTGTTCCTTTTGGTTACTGAGAGACAAAGGCATTTTACAACTGAGAAATACCTGTAAGAGACAGAATAAATGTAAATGCAAAATACTGAGGTAAATATTTAAGGAAGAAGAAATTTTCTGAGAAAAATTAATCAATTTAATAGCCTACCTCCCAAAGTTGTGGGCGCTTCATCACTGGAGATTTTCAAAGATACACTGGACAACTATTTGACCAGGATGGTATAAAACAGGAGTCTCCAACCTTGGCAACTTTAAGCCTGGAGGACTTCAACTCCGAGAATTACCCAGGCAGCAAAGTGGCTGGGGAATTCTGGGAGTTGAAGTCCTCCAAGCTTAAAGTTGCCAAGGTTGGAGACCCCTGGTATAAGATCTCCTGCCTTAGGCATGGGGTTGGACTAGAAGACCTCCAAGGTCCCTCCCAGTCCTGTGATTCAGCAATGATCAGCAATGATGTTCTATATGTCTTATGCAGGTCTTTATTTTATCTCATTCCTGTAATGGTCTCTGAAATAAAAGTTTCACCCAATAGTCAAGCATCATTGCTGGTTTAGAGTCCTTTGGTTCACTAAGAAAACTGGTCCATTCCTTTTTCATATTGAGTTGCAAAAGATGTTCTGAAGAGGGCTTTCTTAATGGGAAATAATCCAAGGAAGCAGAGATGCCATCACTCCACCAGCACTTATTCTCAAGCACTTCTGTTCTTTTCAGTTAATTTGGAGTGCTGAGCTGCAGCGCTTCTTAGATTCTGTCCTTTCTCTTTTGCTGCTGTCATTCCACCTGTCATTTACTCTCAAGCAGAAGGCAAACAACCAGGGCTCGAATCAAATTATTTTTAATGAGCCTTGACATGTCCTGGCTGAGTCTGTTCTTCTGAGCTGGAGTTTAGTATCGGGGTGATACTGGCATGTAACCACATTTTGTAGAAAAATGAAATATGGGAAATAATAACACTGCTGTGTCCATTTTTCAAAATGGACTATTTTGCGAATCAGGAATGTCAGTACATAGCAAGTAAGCAGTCCTGAAACAAGTGTTTCTATTCATGCTGATTTGCAAACCAGAGCAAAAAAAGAAAAAAGAAAACCCACACAATCTTATATGGTGTGCTGGTCCATCAGGGCAATGAAGAGGGAGGGGGAATTAACCGGCATGTGGTTTTGTGATACTTACTGACATGAATTGTTGCTGCAACAGAGACCAATTTATATAGCTAAGGCTGTGTTGACTATGACACAGGTGTCAAACCTCCATAATTGGTCTCAGAGAACATAATTGTTCCCAGATGCAAGTGGGAACAGTCAACTATAAAAAGTTCTTGTCCTCGTGTTCTTTTTTGTATAATGCATAGGTACATCTGGTTGAACACATCTGGGTCTTTTGTCTTGATCTTTGGATTTTTCTTGCAACTATATTCTCATTCTATGAGGGTTGAAGAAAGACTTGGCAACCTAACCTATAAAAACCATGCCAAGAAAATTTTATGGAAAGATGAATCTCAAATGAATCAGATATGGTGCCCAATGATAGGTCCCCCAGGCCAGAAGATACCCATCAAGCTACTGTGAATGAGAAAGAACTTGCAGGAAGACATCAAGTCATTAATGATGCACCTGGAACAAATCCGGCACGATTCCCACCTGCTGATAACAGCCATTGGTGAAAGGAAAATTCTGCCCTGCAGGAAGACACATTGGATAGCAACAAAGGATTGCCTGTGGAATGAGCAGAGGCAAATTGGATTTCATCAAATAGAAAATATTTCATCAAATAGAAAATCTCTTGGTGTCAGTGAGTTACACTGGATAGACAACAACTCTAGGAAACCAGACCATTTGAATGACCAATCAACAAGAGAACCAATCAGCTTCTCAGAATTTAAATGTAGCTCCAAACGAACAACCAATCATACGACCAACTGACCAAACTGGCACGCAAGACATTGATAAGCTAAGTGTCAGCGTTGGAAGCCATATTAGGCCAGAAGCTTCCATGTTGCCACCTTCTCCTGTGTGGGAAAGTAGGAGGGGGGATTTAGTAGAGGGGTTGTTTGTAGACATAATAGCATTCTTCCTGTCGGTCAAGATCAGGGCGATCCAGCATCTGGAGAAGGAGTGGTCGGAGTGCTGAGTCGAGATGGGACAGACGTTGATTGGAGCATGTGATCGACTGAGGAGTGAGGGGATGGTTTTGGGGGTTTTGACTTACTGAGGGAAAACCCGGACCTTTAAGATTTGGGTTTTCCCAGATGTGCCAGTTTACCTATTCTAGTAAAGAGAACTGTGGAAAATGGTTGCTTCCGTGTCTTTACTTGGAGTGGGGGTCTTCTGGAACGTTGACACTAAGGAGAATAGGACAAAAAAATCCTGCTGATTATGTTATCTAGTCTGGTAACGAAATGTTCAGAAACTAAATTGAAACAAGCTTGGAGAGCAACTCACTGCCAATACCACTGAACTCTTTCCAGCCTCAGGAATTCATCATCAGGAATGAATGGAGTGGCATTTATCACAAAAAAGAAACTTGTCCAAGCAGTGGAAAGCTGCTCAATGGTTAATGATTACATTATGACCTTCTAAATCTGGGCCAAACCAGTGGTGGGATTCAAAATTTTTTACTACCGGTTCTGTGAGCGTGACTTGGTGGGCATGGTGTGGCTTGGTGGGCGTGGCTTGGTGGGCGTGGCAGGGGAAGGTTACTGCAAAATCCCCATTTCCTCCCAATCAGCTGGGACTCAGGAGGCAGAGAATAGATGGGAGCGGGGCCAGTCAGAGGTGGTATTTACTGATTCTCCGAACTACTCAAAATTTCCACTACCGGTTCTCCAGAACTGGTCAGAACCTGCTGAATACCACCTCTGGGCCAAACCAAAATCACAGTCTATGCCCCAAAGACTGATGCAACACAGCTTGAGATAGAGGGTTCCTATGCCACCACTGAAAGAATTCTGAAGCAAGAATCCCAAAAAGATTCTTCGTCGGTAAAACATAAATTTAGCACAAAAATAGTTTGTCGCAAAAGTGACTGCTTGTGAAGGCCCCTGGATTGGGGCTGAAAGGCGAAAGTGGAAGCAGTATGCTCCATCCCATAATTGGGTAGACCAGGTTGCCCTGATAAAAAAACAATCTCAAAAAGACATCGTTTATATTATTTACTCAATGAAAACTGATTTTGAACCATGAACACCTGATTCAAATAGCACAAATATCACTTATAAACTTGGATCTCACCAAATAAACGGCAATGTAATCAGATCAACAGTATCTCATACAGCCATTTATGGTCCAGTTCAGTCCTAGTTGTCAAGACATATCCAGGTTCTGATTGTGATTGAGAGCATGAATTATTGGTGGCTAAGATCAAACTATACAACATCAAAAAGGACAGCACTGCAAATGAAGTGTGACATAGCCAAAATCCAGGGGTGAAATCCAGCAGGTTCTGACAGGTTCTGGAGAACCAGTAGCAGAAATTTTGAGTAGTTCAGAGAACCGGCACATACCACTTCTGGCTGGTCCCAGAGTGGGGTGGGAATGGAGATTTTGCAATATCCTTCCCCCAGGAGTGGGGAGGGAATGGGGATTTTGTAGTATCCTTCCCCTGGAGTAGAGTGGAAATGGAGATTCTGCAGTATCCTGTCATGTCCACCAAGCCACGCCTACCAAGCCACACCATGCCCACCAAGCCATGCCCAAAGAACCGGTAGTAAAAAAATTTGAATTTCACCATGGCCAAAATCCCTTCACAACTGAGGTAAAAAATAAATTCAAACTGCTGGACATGCTAAGAAGACGCCCAATAAACTGTGGCAAGGAATTGAATCAACAATCACTGAAATAGCAGTAAAAGCTAGAGAAGAAAAGGCACAAGTAGCTCTCAGATGGAACTATCAGAGGAGTTAGTAAAGGAAAGCAATCAAAGCAGCAGGTAAAAGGGAGGAAGCAAGCAGACTGAGAGTAGATTTCCAAAGAACAGCAAGGAAAAACAATGACATTTACTGGGACTAGTGTTTCAAGCAGCTAGAAGAGGACTGCACAAAGGGACACACGAATCCATTTGCGCAAGTCAAGAGGATTTGTGGTGGCAAGCCAAAAGGAGCCGTGGTGGCACAGTGGTTAGAATGCAGAATTTCAGGCTAACTCTGCCCACTGCCAGGAGTTCGATCCACACAGCTCAAAGTTGACTCAGTCATTCATCCTTCCAAGGTTGGTAGAGTGAGGACCCAGATTGTTGGGGGCAATATGTTAACATTGTAAACCACTGAAAGAGTGTTGTAAAGCACTATGAAGCAATATATAAATCTAAATGCTATTGCTATTCAAACACCATTTGCTGCTCATAAAAACATCGTCAAAAACAAGCAAGGAAAAGAACTGTCAGACAACAAGATGTCAAAAACAGATGGTGAGAATATATGCCAGCAACAAAGAAACCCAGCCTCCTCAGGATGATGAGGAAAGGAAAGCAAAAATCATCCAGGAAGAAGTTGTATGTGTAAAATGAGCCAATGACCAAGTAACAAAACCCTGGGAGTTGATACTATTTGCCCAGAATTGCTGAGGCCTGTACTATCCACAACTGTCACAGCCTTCAGCCAGAAATTTGGGAAGTAAACACATGGCCACAGGATTGGAAATGATAAATGTTCGTTCCATTTCCAAAAAAGGTCTACAATTTAAGGATTGTTCCAATTACCACAAAAATGCCCTCATCATTCATGCTAGCAAAATTCTCCTTAAGGTCATACAACACTATCTGGCACCAACCATCAAAAGGAAATTACCAGATGTGCAAACTGGCCATATTTCCATCCTCCATGATGGACCATGGAAAAATCTTAAGAATATCAGGAGAACATCTACCTGATCAGAAGAACAGAACCCGATCTTTGCTGTCAGATGTGAAGAAAAAAAGTACTTGGTTTGAAAAATATAGATCTGCCAGAAAAGATTGGAAGGAATATGAATATAAGAAATTCTGAGATAATGAAATTGATGAAGGATGGACTGGACTTCGTTGGCAAGAGGAATGCTGTGTTGTTAAGGAAAAAAATTTCAACAATGGATGCTGGAGAGATATTTCCAACAGAGATTTATGAACTTTGGAAAGGAGGTGCAATTGTTGGGAAACTTCCCAATTGAAAATCCAAGAAAAGGTTTCTTATTAAGAGCCAAATGAGGGTATTTAATCCTGGACAGATCAGAGAATAGAATAGAGTAGAGTAGAGTAGAGTAGAGTAGAGTAGAGTAGAATAGAATAGAATAGAATAGAATAGAATAGAATAGAATAGAATAGAATAGAATAGAATAGAATAGAATAGAATAGAATAGAATAGAATAGAATAACAGAGTTGGAAGGGACCTTGGAGGTCTTCCAGTCCAACCCCCTGTTTAGGCAGGAAAACCTACACGAATGATTGGGGTGATTTGTAGAAAATAACAAACGATTGTAGCAGGGGTGGTTTCTACTTACCTTTACTACCGGTTCGCAACGGGAGTGAAAAAAGTTGGGACCTAGGTCTTTAGGACCTTTCCCAATAGTAATTAACCCAGTGACACTTCAGCTTAACCTCCCACGCATATTAGGGAAAGTGAATCCTGTCTTTCACTGAAGTTTGCTAAAACCAGCAATCGGATCATGGTTGAGACCACAGACCCGACCAGCACCCAAGTCTGTAGTGGTGCAAGGGGAAGCCCATTATGAGGTTAAGAAAATCCTAGATTCTAGATTGAATAGAGTTTGATTACAGTATCTAGTTCATTGGAAAGGGTACCAGTGGTGGGTTCCTCCCGGTTTGGCCCGGTTCGGCTGAGCCGGTAGCAGTGACGATACGACGTCACCGAACTGGTTCTCTTTGTTCAGGAGCTGCCCGCCCCCATGTTATTCTTACCTTTTATTTGGCCCTGCCCCCAATCTATTCACTGCCTCCCAAGTCCCAGCTGATTGGCTAGAAGGAAAAAAACTGTTTAAACTCTTGCCACGGGGCTTCAAAGGGCCGCCCTACAGCTGATCAGTGTTGAAAGGCAGTGTGGTGGTAGACCAGTGCACTCGAAAAACAAATGGGTAAACCGGTGCGCTCCAAAAACAAATGGGTAGACCAGTACAGCTCTGCAAGCAGTTAAAAGCCTGGTAGACCAGTACCTCTGCTAATCCTAAAGAATTGTCACATGACCATCAAACCACGCCCACAAAGTAAGCCATGCCCACAGAACCAGTAGTAAAAAAATTTAGAACCTACCCCTGAAGGGTACCCTTTTTCTGAAGTTGCTTGGGTTAAAAGCTGGTATGTAAAGGCAGAGAGATTAGTGAAGCAATCATTAATGAATCATTGTTGTAAGCCATCTACAGTTGTGTTTTACAAATGGACTGCCATATAAGTCTAAAATAAAATAGCTGCCCAGAGTTGCCTTGAACCCTGATGGGCACGGTATACATTTAATTAAAAATAAAACAATAAGATAAAACTCTTGGGGTCCAATATCCATCAATTTTGATATAGATTAACATTGGTAATTAAAGAAAAAGAAGAATCGGAGTATTTTAAGGTATGGGGGCAATTTTATCAATGGTTAGAGAAGAGATATACATGAAAATTAAAATAATTAAAAACTTTGGGAAAACTGTTGTAATGAATTGAATGAAGATGTAAAAGCAAGATAGAAATGTAGTAAGAAAAATGGGGAGAAAGGAGGCATAAAATGAATTAATATAAATGTAAGAAATTTGGAAAGAATGTTGTAATAAATTAAATGAATATATAAAGATATGATAGAAATATAGTAAGAAAATGATAGAGGAGGAAGTAGAGGACACAAAATATGTACTCAGATGACACACTGAATGATTAATGATGCATTGTTTGTTTGTTTGTTTTAAAAATTTAAAAAAACTTGTTTAAAATATATATATATATATATATATATATATATATATATATATATATATATATATATATATATATATATATATGATATAGGATCATACAAAACTTTAAAGAAATTTCTTAGCTTAACAAGACTTGGCTCAAATCACATCACATCACTTCAAATCAACAAGACTTGGCTCAAATCACATCACATCACCTCAAATCAACAAGACTTAGCTCAAATCACATCACCAGAGTAGATTTGGAACAGAAGTCTGCTTCAAAGCGACAAATCGAATATGATGAATTTGAAGTCCTTCCCTGTTTTTTAAAAGTGTTTCATGAATTTGACAGTGTCTCTTCTACATTTGGGTTTGATATAGACAATTTACTATGTTGCAGTACCATTTCCATATAGGGAAAGGTGGGGCTAAATTGTCTGCTTGGATTTTTGGTGTTGACATTGAGCCCAAAAATCCAATAATTAATATTATCAAATCCTGAACGTTCTGAGCTCTTTTGAGTACCAAGGCTAACACTGTTTTGGGTGCCATTCACTTTCTTAGATTCCAGGTTCTTTAAAGTGGCCACTTACAAATCTTAATTATTTTTTCTCAAGGCTTTTGCTGCTAAAACAATTGGGAATTAACCTGAATTTTCAGCCCTCTGAATATGTGATCAAGGCTTAGTATGGTCTCTTGGAGCAAATAGATCATGATCAAACAGATCATGCTAAACAAATTTTATTTCATTCTTTGACAAAATGACTAAATTAGTGGAGCAGGAAAATGCAGTGGACATAGTACACTTGGATTTCGGTAAGGCATTTGAAAAAGTAGACCATAACCTACTTCTTGGTAAGCTAAAAAATGTGGAATAGATGCCAGATGGATTTGTAACTGGCTGACAAACTGCACTCAACATGTGGTCCTTGAAGGAATTGCATCTATATAGAAGGAAGTAAACAGAGGGGTACCCCAAAGTTTCATCTTAGGCCCAGTACAGACCCTTCAACTGAGCTCTTTTGGGTACAATTCATACACGATTCAGATGAGGGAATAGAAGAGGACTCATTAAATTTGCGAATGACACGAACCTGGCAGGAATAGGAATAGCACTTAGACTTATATACTTCTTCACAGTGCTTTACAGCTCTGTCTAGGTGCGTTTACGGAGTCAGCCTATTGCCCCCAACAATTTGGGTCCTCATTTTACCCACCTTTAATGTTGCCAGGTGTCCACTATTTGAGCGGACAGTCCGCTTTTTTCACATTATGTTCACTATTTTTTTTCACAAAATAGTGGACATTTTTTTTATTCAAAAGCTTTATGATGAAATTAAAATGTGATTTAATATTTTACATATTATTATAATATATTTGATGTTTTGAATTTTAAGTAAAGTTTTGAAGTGATTATTTTAATACGTGTTAAAATGTTTGTAAGAAAATATATAATTTAATTGTAAATTTTTTTTCTATTTTTTTACTACTTAACCCCCCCCCCCCCCCCCCGCTTGTCCGCTATTTTTTGGAAGCAGACCTGGCAACCCTACCCACCTTGGAAGGATGGAAGGCTGAATCAACCTTGAGCCTGGTGAGATTTGAACTGCCAAATTGCAGGCAGCTGGCAGGCAGCAGAAGTAGTCTGCAATACTGCACTCTAACCACTGCGTCACAGCGGCTCAACACAACACAATAGCCAACACAAGGGGTTATTTTTGGGGGGGGAGTGGGGTCAACTTATTTTCCAAAGCACCAGAAGGCAAGACAAGAAACAATGGATGGAAACTAATCAAGGAAAAAAGCAATTTGGAACTGAGGAGAAACTTCCCGATAGTGAGATGGCTCACCTTCAGAAGTTGTCAATGCTCCATCACTGGAATCTTTTAAGAAGAGGCTCCTATAGCCACTTGTCTGGAATTGTCTAGGTTCTCCTACTTGAGCAGGACTAGAAGACTTCCAATGTCCCTTCCAACTCTGTTATTCTGTTAAATTCTGTTATTTCTGTTAAGTTAAGTTTTAAATTCTGCACAATTGGGGTCAATTAAAACTCTCAAGTAAGTGTGAATAAATGCCAGGCTGACTCTCATAGGGATTGATATAAATATCTAAGAATAGGAGGTGGGAAATTTCTCTATGCCACCTGTTCTATGTTTTCTGTAAAACCTACCATTGTGATATTTATCTTATGGTGACAACCTGCTTTGGCTGCCTCTTACCTAACATAGAATATTACCAGCAAGTCTCAACCCTAACCCCAGAGCGCCTTGCCTTTGATGACACAGTTCTTCTCAGGAAGGCCAAGCTTGAGAAATGGCCATATCAACCCTACTGTAAAACAACAAAACCCTTTAAAAATGTATGTAGTGCAGCAAAGCTCCAGAATACCATAAGGAGAAGTTTTGCCAAAAGTACCCCAACCAGCCTGGCATCCATCCAAATGGTGATGAGTGGGATTCTTCCTAGGACAGGTCAGTCTTCCCAACTGGTGACATCAACTGTCTTGGCACCTTGGTTCAGCTCAGTAATAAGAGGGAACAAAACAGAAATCTCAAATTAATGATCATTCTTCCAGTCAAAATCTGGCACCTCTGGAAAGAAGAAAAAGGGAGAGGAGAGAGAGAGGGGTGGATATAAAAGAGAGAGAAGAGGAGAGAGAGGCGGGATAGATGAGAGAGGTGACAGAGAGAGAGGACAGAGAGAGGACACAGAGAGAGAGATGAGAGGGGGGGAGGAGAGAGAGGAGAGAGAGAGGAGGGGGAGAGAGAAGACACAGAGAGAGATATGAAAGAGAGAAAGAAAGAGGAGAGAGATGAGAGAGAGAGGACAGAGAGAGGACACAGAGAGAGAGATGAGAGGGGGGAGGAGACAGAGGAGAGAGAGGAGGGGGAGAGAGAAGACACAGAGAGAGATATGAAAGAGAGAAAGAAAGAGGAGAGAGATGAGAGAGAGAGGATAGAGAGAGATATGAAAGAGAGAGAGGAGAGGGAGAGAGAGGAGAGAGAAGAGAGAGAGATATGAAAGAGGGAGGAGAGAGAAGAGAGTGGAGAGAGAGAGAAGAGAGAGAGAGGGATATGAAAGAGGGAGGAGAGAGAAGAGAGAGAGGAGAGAAGAGAGGAGAGAGAGAAGATGAGAGAGGGGGGAGGGAGGGGAGAGAGAGAGGAGAGAGGAGAGAAGGGGGATTGGGAATTTGGACAGAACATTTTCTGCACTTACCCAGTACAATTTTGATTCTTTTTGTTCAGCAGTCAAAGGTTGCTTCTCTTCATTCCTGCTATCTCTGTCTAAAAAAAAAAAAGTACAAAGGAAAAACGTTAAAAATATATCGCAGTGAAACCCTTAAAGGTATCTCAAACCAGGTGATCTCTAAAACAGCATTTTTCCCCACTCTTTTCCATGGAACCCTGGGAATTTTGGGAGTACAATGCATTCCACGAGAAACTAAGGATTTATACAAACACTGAATCACAAATCAGCCAACTCCTTTCTAATCTACATTTCATGAGAATGCATACGTGGTTTGTCCATGGTTTGGTACATTGTGAAAATGGAACTAAATAAACCATGGCTACTTAGTTATAGATGTCATACAAATGCAGCCGGTCTCATCTTTATTTTATCTGCAGTGATTATATTAAGATTTTATGCAAGCAGGAAACAGAGTTGCTTTTAGAGGAAAGATCTTTGCCTGTTTTATTTATCAGCCACAGTTTTCCAGCACTGAAAAGAGAAGCACAAGTAAAATGCAGAAGGAAAGAAATAATTTCTCACCTCCAATCTCATATATCCCTATATAGAAGTAAGACTCACTGTGTCCAGCGAGGTTTATCCCAAAGAATATATGCCTTCAACTGCAGTCTTAGCTGTTGTGGAGTCAAAAAATAAGAAGATTCTCTGCGGCTTTAGTCAGAAATAAGTTTTGAATTGTGAAGATAGTATAACAGGCATAATACTTTGTTTACCTCTCATTACAATCCACTGATTTAACTGTATTTTCAGCATATGAGCCGCGGTGGTGCAGTGGTTAGAGTGCAGTACTGCAGGCTACTTCTGCTGATCAACGGCTGCCAGCAGTTTGGCAGATCGAATCTCACCAAGCTCAAGGGTGACTCAGCCTCCCATCCTTCTGAGGTGTTGTGGCCCGTACGCGGCCTGTTCATCTAGTAGCTGATTCAGACAGGCTCCGGAGACTTTCTTTGAGCCTCTGGGAAGGCGAAAACGACCTCCCCTGGGCTCCTGAGGCCCTCTGGAGGCCGGAAATGAGCCCGTTTCCGGACTTCCGCAACTTCCAGGAGGCCCATTTTTCGCCCTCCCAGAGCCTCTGTGCAGGTGCTTCACTTACCTGGCATCCAAAACGGGCCACGTGGAGACTCCGGGGAGGGGAGGGGCAGGGTGGGTGGAATCAGCTAGTCCTTGCAACTACCGGTTTGGCGAACCAGATTAAAATTAACATCCGGTTCACTAGAACCGGTCAAAACTGGCTGAATCCCACCCCTGTTTTGATACGACATGAAGAACAGGATCTGAAGGTTGTAATTCATATCTAGATGGACACATGTTCCTCAATCCTCTATGATATATATTTTGTTTGGTTTCATTTAGTGCATTGTGGTTTGTAAATCCTAGTTTATAGTTAATTTGATGTAAAATGAACTGAGACTAATTGAGTAGCCCATAAATGGGGGAGAAGGGGAACCTCTTACAGCTTTGCATAAGGTTTGAAAAGCTGGATAATGTAATGTTTAAGGTGTTGAACTAGAATCCAGGTCTGATTTTACCTGAGCTGTGAATGTTTACAAAGTAATTTTGGGACTGTCACTTTCAATCTCTCACAGCCAGTCAATCTCACAGGATTATTGTTAATTAAAAAGGGATAAGGAATGTTACGTATATTTCCCTGGGTGCCAAATAAAATACAGGATATAAAATTAATAGATAACATGTTCATCTTTCTTTCTTTCTTTCTTTCTTTCTTTCTTTCTTTCTTTCTTTCTTTCTTTCTTTCTTTCTTTCTTTCTCTTTCTGTCTATCTTTCTCTTTCTGTCTGTCTTTCTCATTTGTCTTGAGGTCTTTCTCTTTTTCTCCTTTTCTCCTTTTCTCCTTTTCTCTCTCTCTCTTTCTTTCTTTCTCTTTCTGTCTATCTTTCTTTCTGTCTGTCTTTCTCATTTGTCTTGATGTCTTTCTCTTTTTCTCCTTTTCTCTCTCTCTCTCTCTCTCTCTCTCTCTTTCTTTCTTTCTCTTTCTGTCTATCTTTCTCTTTCTTTCTGTCTGTCTTTCTCATTTGTCTTGAGGTCTTTCTCTTTTTCTCCTTTTCTTTCTTTCTTTCTTTCTTTCTTTCTTTCTTTCTTTCTTTCTTTCTTTCTTTCTTTCTTTCTTTCTTCTTCAGCAAATGGGATCAGCGCTTGAAGAAGAATGCTGAGGATTTGGTCTCCAAGGACATACTGCATTATTCTTTGGTACAATTCAGCTATTACATTCTGCTAAGAATGTTTTAAACTGTGGTTTCTTTCAAAAGCCAGAGCGGTATGGCTTTTCATGGAATATTAACCTTCAAAGCTTCATTGATCAAGTGAAGACCAAAAAAAAAAAAACAAACATATTTAGTATTATGTGTGATCCAATCCAATACTTGTAAAGAGAACAGAAAGAAAAGAACACTCCGCAGGGATAAAAAAAAAATAGCCTGCCTATTCTTAGAGGTATTCTTTAATACTGTTATGGCTAATGTTTGAGAAATGTAAATAAATTCTACTACATAGAAATCTTCACACATATCTAAACATATTAACACATGTACAGTTTATGGAAACATGATGGGTTTCCAGAGCATGAAAATCCTAGAACTGAGTTAAGAAAATGCAACCTAGCATAGTGTGCTTTAAAAAAAAAAATCTTATTGTGGCTTAATATTATGACCAATCTTCTCAACAAAAGCTTGTTTTATTTAAACCAACTTCCCTTTCTCCCACTTCTAGACTGCAGCTGTTTGGCAGTTAGTTCTACCACTTGGTTTTTCTGCTGTCGTGTCATATTAAGTATCTTAAATATATATATATATATATATATTTTCACTCCAAGAGTTTTCACAGTCTCTGTTTGTCCTATAAGCCATAGGCTGATTAGCATTTCTTCAAAAGGTACTAGTTCCTAATTTAAAAGGGAATGCATCTTTGATCCTGGTCTGGTAGCTACTTTCAAGTTGTGAAATGACATTTCTTGAATTCAGGGTAGAGTTCTTCCTTTTACTTCCCCATCATTAGCATAGTTTTATAGTGTTCCTTTTTTTTTTTTAATGTCTTCGGATGGGTTTTCAGGAATGCAACTCTTGTATCTTTTAGGAAAAGAGGAATGGTAACAACTCAAAGTGAGAGCCAGTTTGCGTAGTGGTTAAAGTAGGGGTCTGCAACTTTAAACACTCAAAGAGCCATTTGGACCTGTTTCCCACAGAAAAAAAAAAAAACACCGGGAGCCACAAAACCTGGGTGGGCATGGCAACTCCATGTCACTCATTCCACCCAGTCACATGACGCCCCCACAGCCACACCTACCCAGCTGGTCATTAGGGCAGAGAACCGGTTGTTAAAAAACACCAGAACAACAAAACGCTTTTCTCTCTTTCTCTCCCTTTCTCTCTCTGTATCTCTCTATGTCTCTCTCCTCCTCCTCTCTCTCTTCTCCTCTCTCCCCCTCTCTCTGTATCTCTCTCTCTCTGTATCTATGTCTCTCTCTCCTCCTCTCTTCCCCCCTTTCTCTGTATCTCGGATTTCCAAGGCCAGGCAAGGAGTGACTGGGAGGGGAGGGAGAGGGGCGGGGTCATCCAGTGATGGGACAGGGAGCCACAGCAGAGGGCCCAAAGAGCCGCATGCGGCTCTGGAGCCACAGATTGCTGACACCCGGGTTAAGGCATCAGGCCAGAAATCAGAGCTCCATGAGTTCTAGTCCCACCTTAGGCACAAAGTCAGGGTGACCTTGGCCAGTCACTTTGTCTCAGCCTAGGAAGGAGGCAATGGTAAACTACTTCTGAAAAACCTTGCCACAAAAATTTCAGGGACTTGTCCAGGCAGTCTCCAAGAATCAGACACAACTGAACAAAAGGGGGTGGGGGAAAAAACCAACAATTTAGGATAGTTTATCAGTTCTACCTCTTCCCCTTTCTGTTTTCTGTTCTCATTATTGGCATTCTTCTAATCTCTCAAGATTGCCCTTCACTTTCCCCAGTCGTCCATCTGGCTTTCTTTGTTAGAAACATGTTCTCCCTCTCACTTCATATTATTTTAAATATTTCAGCCAAGATTCGTTTCTAAGAAATGATAAATTAAGAGCCTGAAGAGAAAGTTGAACTTTCTCTCCATCTCACTTCTAATAGAGGTAGTAATTTTTCATTTCTACTCTGGGACTCAGAAAGCAGTAAGCGATAGCTTTTTATCATCAAAATGGTATATAGAACAGAGAAAATCCCCCCCCCTTTTTTTTTTGTTTTGAATGAAGAGAATGCTTAAATTGTGCAAATCTGATGGCCAGACTTATCTCTCGCCACATTAGAAAATTAGATTTTTCTCATCAAGATTTCATTCAAGTTCAGCATCAGCATATGATATATATACTGACATCCTGGTGGATGCTTAAATAATTTTGGACACAAGGGCACCCAGAGCAAGGCTAGGAACATAGTTTTTGAGACCTTAATAACTATTTGAGGGAGGCAAGCCATTCTAAAATGTGAAAATAAATAAATTACATGGACCTGGAGCTTCCTTTGAGGAGACAGATAATTCTGAAAGGAGTTGGTTGAAGATTTTGTGTAATGTGGAACCAAAAACTTCAGATAAGAAACTAGCAAAAAGGAAAATAAAATAAGTTGGAAGTTTTCAAACTTTTTCAGATTCACGGAACCTGTGAGTAACCTCTGATCAAGAGGTGAAGCTCTAGTGATTGTAAATTAGCTGCATTTGATGAACTTACATTTTGCCCTTAGCCTCTCCTGGAAAACTATCAGGAATACAATTTTAAAAACTCTGGTCTAGAAGGTCACAGAGTTGGACGAGAGCATTTAGGTCACTTTGACTAATTCCCTGCTTAATATAGGAATGCTAATGAAAGTATCTTTGATAGAAGGTTGCCAAGCTTCCACTTGAACACATTGCTGTTGAAGTGATCATACAGTCAAGAGAGTTTTCCTAACATTCAACCAGAATATCCTCTCATGTAATTAAGAACATTATTCTATATCCTTCATTCTGGTATAATCTACTTTTCCCTCATCTTTTTCTCTCTTAGCAAAAGATACAGTTCCTTCAGTTCTCCCTCACAAGATTTAGTTTCAGTCCTGTCAGAGAAATCAAGCAGCAAATCAGGTCTAAATCTGCATTTCAGATTTATTTAGGACTATGTTGCCAGAGATAGGTTAAGGAGCCATAACTCCACTGTGGATAACCCAGCTAAGAGACTGTGTCCCATTTATCTCATTCAGTACTTGGTGGACAACCTGAGGCCCTTCCAGGTGTATTGACTTCAATTTTCATCAGCTGCAACTAGGCTGGCCTGGTGAAAGGGACTGGGGAAGCTGTCATTTAAAACATATGTAAGTTGCAGGGAGAGTCAATAACTAATTGAAAATCACCCAGTGAATTTTGTGGTTAGTGGAGATCCGGACATAAGTCTCTACAATCCAAGAATCATAGGGCTAGAGACCTTCCAGACAAATGGCTGCCCAACCTCTTCTTGAAAACCTCCAGCAATGGAGCGCCCACAACTCTGAGAGGCAAACTGATCCATTGATTAATTGTTCTCACTGTCAGGAAATTTCTCCTTAGTTCTAGGTTTTATGTCTTTTTCACAAATGTCCACCTATTGTTTCTTGTCCTATCTCTCAGGTTTGGAGGCTAAGTCAACTCCCTCTTTCTGTGACCCTCCTCAAGTAACATGTGACTAGGTGGCTCAGTGGCTAAGAGCTTGTCATTTCAGAAAGGTCAGCAGTTCGGCGGTTCGAATCTCTAGTATAGGTCTCCTGCGTGAGCAGGGGGTTGGACTAGATGACCTCCAAGGTCCCTTCCAACTCTGTTACTGTTTACCAGAAGACAGCTATCATGTCACCTCTAATTCTTCTCTTTCTTAGGCTAGACCAGGGGTCTGCAACCTTAAATACTCAAAGACCCATTTGGACCCGTTTCCCACAGAAAATAAAACACCGGGAGCTACAAAACCTGGGTGGGCGTGGCCAACTCAATGTCACTCACTTCCACCAATCACAGGACCCTCCTAGCCATGTCTACCCAGCCAGTCATTAGGGCAGAGAACCAGTTGTTAAAAAACACCAGGAACCACAAAATCCTTTTGACATCTCTCTCTTTCCCCTCCCTCCCGCTCTCCCTCTCTCTCTCTGTATCTCTCTATGTCTCTCTCTCTCCCCCTCTCTCTGTATCTCTCTGTCTCTGCTCTGACTGCTTCTCCATCCCCCACCGTCGCCCTTACCTTCTCAGGCCAGGCGAGGAGTGACTGGGAGGGGAGGGCCAGCCAGTGGTGGGATCATCTGACAGGGAGCCATAGTAGAGGGCCCAAAGAGCCACATGCAGCTCCGGAGCCGCAGGTTGCTGACCCCTGGGCTAGACAGATCTAGTTCCCTTAACCATTCATAGGTTAAGTGAACTAGATTTAGCCTCCAGATCTCTTATCATCTTTGTTGCTCTTCTCTGTACTCATTCTAAGGTCTCAGCATCTTTTTTTGTATCATGATGACCATGCAATATTCCAGGTGTGGGGCCTCATTAGTACTGTATAAAATCTTGTGATTTTGATACTATCCCTCTGTGGATGCAGCCTAGGATTGCATTGGCCTTTTGAGCAGCTACAGCACACTGCTGGTTTAGTTGCCCTATTCTTTCTATTCTAGCTAATTATTCCAATAATAATTCTTGGAGTGTGAAATAAAGGAACAAGAAATGAAACAAAACGGTATGGATTTATCTGAAGTTAAATCGACAACTGGGTGCTCACTTGCCTCTGAATAAGACCAATCGATAACAGTAGGAATTTCTCCTGAACTAAATATGAACTGACATTGGTTGCACATTCTCTTGAATCCAGTGGCAAATACTGAAATCCCACTGCTTTTCCAGGCCTAGGTCTCCGTGAGTCAGACTGTGCTGAAGCTTAACCTCAGAATAATATTTCCTGTTTCTCTAGTCTAGGGATTGTCATAACTGGGTTGCCCAACTTCAAATGATTGCCGGATGGCAGCATTGTTGTTGGTGATTCTTTGTTGTCATCTAATGGCCATGCAATTATTTGCACTTCCATTCCTGTTTAGCAAACTCGACTTGTTTCACATTTCCTTTAATCATATACAGAGTGCTTTTCATGTAGTTCCTCCTCGAATAGGGTGCATTTCGAGCCAGGCCCTGCAAGCAGATTTGATTGTTCTCCTTTTAGAAATTCAGCATCTTTCTTTTAAGGCAAAAATGCTGTGAATGCATTTTTTGTTTCAAATGAATGAATAAATCATCAACATTTGCTAATTGCAAAGAGTTTCCTCAAGTTCAACAGAGAGAGAAATTTTTGCGGAAAAACCGAATGCTACTTTTCCCCCCCACTCCCCTCCTCCCCAGTGTTAAGCAGATTCACTAAAATTTTTGTCTCTCCATCAGGATTCTTTAGAGGAATGCTAATCTCCGTCAAGGTGAAAAGGATGGCATTGGACATCATTCGCACCTCCAGATTAGAGAAGCACATAAACTTTATCATTCTGAAATGTTGGGTTATATTATCCTAAATGCATAAATGTGGCTGACAAATGGAGAGTCATGAAAGATAAGAGAGACAAAGGCTACATTAATAAACAGAAAGGAACTGGTCATGCTTTATAGACAAGAACTAAATGAATCAGATTTTTTCTTTCTCCTACTGAAGTATAAAAAGACTTTTTTCCCCTCTACTGTATGTATTCTATCGTATTACCTTAATTAATGAGGGTGGGAGGGAGGAAATAACAGCAGCAATACCTCTAAACCTCATATGCTCTTACTCCTTCTTTATCACTAAATGAAATCCAAGGCTGCAAATATTAAAGCAAATATATATATATATATATATATATATATATATATATATATATATATATTTAAGTATAAAAGGGGTAGAATTTCAATTGTGTAGTCAGATTGCCATATTGACTTTTTGGACCTCCCTCAAATCATGTGCTTGGTTTGTGTTGTATTCTCTTTTTTCTTCATTCTTCTTCCATCCACCACCACCACCACCACAAGTTTTTCAAGAAACCACAACATTTATCAAATCCATCTTCCTTAATTCCAGATAATATTGTGAGAATTGTGTTGACATTTGTCATCTATAAAATTCAGTGGTTTGTGAGCAGCTGCTTCTTCTCACAGGCGGCTTCATCCCTAGCAAAATTTTATGACCACAAATTAGAGTGCCACATGATAGATGAAAACCTGTTGTTTTTCACAAACACACACACAAACACACACATCCATGTTGCCTTTTTATAGTTAGCCCAATTCAGTTCAATAAACTTTTTCCTCACAATTCCGGTCAATGTCTTGAGGGGCCCATGAATTTGGCCATATTGAATTTGGCCAAATTTCTCAGCAAATCGTTAAAGAAAAGAAAGCCCAAAACAGACAGCTGCCAAGGAGTTGCCTAGATAGCAGTCAAAGAGTTCAGAGCAAAATTTCTTACAACACATTAGCTGTGGATAAAATGGTAATTGGGTGATTCAGTTCAACAAAATTTCAAATGAATGGGCCTATTGAAACAGCGTCATTAGTTGAATTGGGGGCCTCCTTCAAAGAAATGAGTCATGAGGCTCCAAAGGCATTTTAAGGTCAACTGAAGCCTCATGGAGATTTGATGGCTTTTGCTGATCTTCTGGGTTCCTTATAGACTACATAAAATGTTACAGCTTCTATTCTATCTACAGAGAATGCTGAAGGCAGTGGAGCAGGGAGAATGAATGATGAAACAAACTCTCTGACCTTGGCATAAACAGCTGGCCAATGAACTAATCATTACATCAAATTAAAAGGAAACCAGGCCGACAAAGAATATAATGGTTGGATAACATCAAAGCAGACACTATCAAAGCCAGAGCATAGAACAACTCAAAAGAAGCAGTGCAAGATTGGAAGATGTGGAGAGACCTGGACCATAGAATCACCAAGAGTCGGATATGACTGAATGGATAACATCATCGTCGTCGTCATCATCATCATCATCATCATCATCATCATTTTAATCTTAATTCCAAAACTCTCAACGGATTACATTTATTCAATAAAAATAATTTATTTTATTTACTTTTAACCTCTTTGTGTTTGTACAAGCCAGGAATGATTAAATCATTATCTTCTTGCAGATGCAATCACAATAAAGCTTCATTAAAACTTGTTTTTATTAAAGTTATGTTCTAAAGTTATGTTCTGTGAAGAAGCTATTATGTAAATCACTTTTACTTGGAGACAAAGTTCAAAATGCCCAGAAACTCAATTCCTTAAAGCTACGTACTTATTATACATATATGTATATTACTTACTTATTGGATGACCTTACTAAGATATTTAGAAAGTGAAAACAACAGAATCTGTTTTATTGTGGTCTACTAGATAACACTAGTTTAGGGCTGACTCACTCTAAACCATTCATATTTTAAGTTAGTTTTTTTTAAAATATTTCAATTTTCTTTTAGTTAAAACTTCTCTTTAATAATTACCTCAGATGACAGAGTTTAATCTCTTTTATTTTATCTATACTGCTAATGAAAGCTTTTTATGTTTAAAATTTACTTTGCTTAAAATTGTTCTTTTATGCTTATCCTCTGTCACTTATTTTAATCCGTCTAGTCTCATGTTTAGACCTACTGTTTTATTTGCTTTGTGCTGGTTAATAAAGATTGATTTAATTTGCTGACAGACTAGTCCTTCCATCCTGGAAAAAACAAATTTATGACTCCAATTACTCAGTGGATTGAAGATTTGATGGCGTTTCCAACTCATGAACAACTTGCTTATAGACATAAATTATGAATGGATGTTTAATGATTTATATAACATTTATAAGGCTGGTTGATTCGATTAAGACTCTCAGTGGCTTATAGCAAAATAAAAACATATAACAAAGAAGAATGTCTGATGCATATCTTGGAAAGAAAAACATCCATCTATCCTAATCAATCCTAGTCTTGGGAGGAAGGTCATATTTTTAATGATCTTTTAAATATGGCCTGGGTAGATCCCAGTCAGGCATGGTGATAAGAATTGTCCTATCAGATCTCCTTGTTTAATAAATGGGTATGATTAATCATTGAGCATGTTAACTCTATTCAATTGAACATGTGAGGCAGATAATAGATGGTTCATCACAGGGGTGAAATCCAGCAGATTCTGACAGATTCTGGAGAACCAGTAGCAGAAATTTTGAGTAGTTCAGAGAACCGGCAAATAGACCCAGAGAACTGGCAAACTGGCCCCAGAGTGGAGTGGGAATGGGGATTTTGCAGTATCCTTCCCTGGCCATGCCCACCAAGCCATGCCCACCAAGCCATACCACGCCCACCAAGCCACGCCCATAGAACCAATAGTAAAAAAATTTGGATTTCACCACTGGTTCATCAGTAGCTTAGCCCTACACCATGAAGGACTTTAGAGATGGTAACCAACATTGTGAATTGCACTGAAACACTCACTGACAACCACGGCAGATTATGAAGCAGAGGCATTACATGGGCAATTATTGGGCATACTGTAGCAAGTGCTATTGCCCATGCTGCTGTGTTGTGGGCAAGCTGGCAGCTTCTGAGTAGAGGAAAATCCAGTCTGTTCCTTTTTTCCACTGGCTTTTCCTGCCCTTGGTAATTGGGTATTCATGGAGAACCACGAATTCGTGCAAAATTAGTAAAGCAAGTTTGTCTTTGAAAGAGCCCCTCATCAGTGAAGTGAAATGAGAGGCTAGACAGGGCACATTGGCAAACTTGGCTGCTTCTGGACATGCCTCAGAAGAATAAAAAAATGATTTGTTCTTGTGGGATGTTTCCGATTGTTGAGTGGTTCGGAGTACCAGGAGGTTTTGCAAAGATGTTTGATAAAAAGAGCCTTGGTGGCGCAGCAGCCTAAAGTGCTGTTATGTAGCACCAGCAGCCTGCAATTACTGCAAGTTCAAATCTCACCAGGCTCAAGGTTGACTCAGCCTTCCATCCTTTCGAGGTAGGTAAAATGAGGACCCGGATTGTGGGGGCAATAAGCTGACTTTGTATAAAAAAGAACACCGCTTAGGGGGGGCCGAAAGCCCTACTAAGCAGGTATATACAAAAGGATGAAGGCTATTGCTTAATGCATTGTAAGCCGCCCTGAGTCTCCAGAGAAGGGCGGCATATAAATCGAACCAATAAATAAATAAATAAATAAATAAATAAATAAATAAATAAATAAATAAATAAATAAATAAATAAAGCTGTAAAATAATCCTTCATTGCTGGAAATAATTTGTGTCTGAGTGTAGTTGGCCAGCAATACTCAGGAGGAGTAGCAGAAGCAGGATATATATATATATAAATATATGCATAACATTTTGCATACTATTTTTAATAAAGGTAAACCATATTTAAGGCATTTTGAACTTTCTTCTTTAGAGTTTCTGGCAGAGTCTTTTTAAACAATTAGATCTTCAGTTGTCCCAAAGGTTCTTTTTTCAAGAGGCAACTGGACTTTCTGGTTTTTCTTTGAAGACGTTTCACTTCTCATCCAAGAAGCTTCTTTAGCTCTGAAGTTGCCTCTTGAAAAAAGCACCTTTGGGAAACCATGACCTGGATGACTGACAATCTCCATAGATCTTGATTGCAAAATGGTTTGAATCAGACTGGGTTGTCATCATATCTCGGGTAATGAATTCAAATTTATTTATGCCTTCTTCAAAACTTAAATGTCCAGTTAAAATATGTCTAGCTTAATGAAAATATGTCTAATTTAATGAAAAGATGGACTACAGATGACATGATAACAGATGATATCAATATCTAAGGGGCTAACACAAAGAAGAGGGGATCGTGCTATTTTCCAGAGCACCTGAAGGCAGGACAAGAAGCAATGGATCACAAACATATTTTCTTTTAACTTTCATACTAATACAATCTTCATCCTAAACAATTTAAGTATATTCGGGGTTGCTCTTCTACCATTTCATCTTCCTTGTTTTACAACAATCCTTCTTCTCCCTCTCCTCTCTTTCCTTTCCCTCCCTTTCTCCATCTACTCTTCTTTCTTCTTTCCTCCTCTCCTTCTCCTTCTCTACTTCCCCTTCCTTTCCCACACACCTTCCTTCTTCCTCCCTTCTAATCTTCTCTCCTACACATGTTTCCCCTCTCTTTCTTCCTCTCCTTTTCCCTTTCTTCTTTCCCTCTCTTCTCTCCTCTATCCCTCTCCATTCTCTCTGTATTATTATATCAATTTAGTATTTTCCAAAGTGGTATTAGAGCAATCCTGATTTTTACATTCTTTTCAATTACTTATGTATGTATGCATGTATGTTAGATAAGAAGCGTTTATGAGAAGAAGAAAAAACTTTTTCAAAAAAAAAAAAAAGAAGAAGCAATGGATGGCAATGAATTAAGGAGAGAACCAGCCTAGAACTAAAGTGGAATTTAGATTAATTTAGACCAATTAATCAGTGGAACGACTTGCCTCCAGAAGTTGTGAATTCTCCAATACTGGAAGTTTTTCAGAAGAAATTGGACAACCATTTGTCTGAAATGGCATAGGGTTTCCTGCCTGAGCAGGGGGTTGGACTAAAAGATCTTCAAGATTCCTTCCAATTCTGTTCTTTTGTTTCATTACATTACATTCTGTTACATTCTGTTAAATCAAATTGGGTCTGATTCAGTGATGGGTTTTAAAAAATTTTACTACCGGTTCTGCCAGTACCAGGCGTGGTATGGCTTGGGGGGCATGGTTTGGTGGGCATGGCAGGGGAAGGATACTGTAAAATCTCCATTCCCTCCCCAATCCAGGGGAAGGATACTGCAAAATCCCCATTTCCTCCCGATCAGCTGGGACTTGGGAGGCAGAGAATAGATGGGGGAGGGACCAATCAGAGGTGGTATTTACCGGTTCTTCGAACTAATCAAAATTTCCACTACCGGTTCTCTAGAACTGGTCAGAACCTGCTGAAACCCACCTCTGGTCTGATTGATTCCCCCATCCTTACAATATCTCTATTTTGGGAGGGGAGGGAAAAGGAGAGGTTGTATAAACCTTTGAACGTATGCTTTGTTTTCAGTCAAGATTCAGCTGGAATGTCCCTTTAAAGCAGAGCCCCCATTTTTTTATACAGGACAACAATTGCAACACTTTACAGGACAAAGCAACTGCTTTGGTGCATGAAGAATTCTGCTTTGGTTTACAATAGGATTTCAAAGTGAAAGAAATCTGAGCTTTGTTACTTTCCTAGCATGTAGCCGAAGGAGCCCTCAGGACTTCATAAAAGCATCCTTCAGGCCCAACTGCAGCCCATTCAGAGCAGTAGATTATCCAACACGACTCTGTAATGATCTCCAGCAAGGGCAGGTTACTAACTGAGCAGCTTAAACCGGTAGCTTCTCTGTAAAAGCTAAGAAAAGTCTGCCACCTTGTGGAGAATATAAAATATCCATCTTCTGATTAATGCCACAGCATATGCAATCTGATCCGTGTGCCCTCAGGTTAATATTTAATTATGTTGTGCAAAATGCATTGAGAATAATTGCAGGTTGTGAGTATCAGTCAGCATTAACTCCTTTCTAGAGACTTTATTTCTTGTAGCTTGCCCTATTACAGAAATGTATGAAACTGAGTGCGGGGCCCTACAGTCCTTCTCTAAGGAGACACAAATTGTCAGAGTCACATTTGTTTCCCTGTGGATTTAAAGTAGAATATATGATTAGGAACATTGTGCTTCAAGAAGATTTTTTTTTTTAACAAATGGAGTCATTTTAAGTGTAGGTACCATGGGAGAAGGGAAAGATTAATAAACTGAATCAATGTAATGTCACACTTAATTAATATTACATCCAACATGTATAATTAATTGATATTAATTTGCTTGCTTTCTTTTTCTTTTTTGTTATTATGCCGGTTTTCACTTTGTGGGCTATGGTCCACAGCATGGAACTAAAATGCCAGTGTGACTTATGACCCGATCAAAAGTGTGTATCCGTGCTTTTAAAGCATAATAAACAGTCAGTGGCTCACTAAGTCTATAATTAACTGTCTATATACTGTAACTATCTATTACTATAGCTGCATTAGTATTGCTATTGGTCTTCTCGTCATTCCTGTTGCCCATCTCCTCCCACTTGTGACTGCATGACTGTAACTTTGTTGCTTGCACCCTTGTGATTTATATTTATATTGATTGCTTCCTAGTATGACTTGATTGCTTATTGTACCATATGACCATATGCTTATTGTACTGTATGGCTTATTGTTCTTTAGAACTGGTAGTAAAAGCGGTGGGAGGCTCCGCCCATCTGCCCGGACATCATAATTGATGATCTGTGCATCTGCACAGAAGCATGCATTCACACACGCTCCTGTTGCGAACCAGTAGTAAAGGTAAGTAGAGCCCACCCCTGCATATGACTGTCACTGGGTGTGTGCCTTGTGATTCTTGATGAGTGTATCTTGTCTTTTTATGTACACTGAGAGCATATGCACCAAAGACAAATTCCTTTTGTGTCCAATCACACTTGGCCAATAAAGAATTCTGTTCTATTCTATTTACACAAATCAGCTGGAACCCTTTAAGAATTCAGATGGAGATATATTTCCAGCTTGGTTTTGGTTAGGGTTATTGCATCTGAGCTGCAAAACTTAATCAACTACTGTTCTGTCCCCATCTCACACATGCACACAAACAGTCAGCCAGGAATTAAAATAAACTTGTAGACAATAATTTCCTTTGATAACAGAATTGGCAGCAACCCAGTAGTTGCTTGCCAAAAACTTTACTCACAGAGGGAGGTGTTCCTCCTCCGTCAGATAAACCAAAATAAATTCACAAAGCCAAAGTATTGTCAAGTCCAGTCCATAATAAATCCAAGGAAGGCAGATAACAAAGTTCCAGAGACACAGTATGACTTGCTAACTGTTCAGTTTTGTCCATCACAAATGGACAATGGCCACCACACCCCCTTTTATCCCCTGTGGGGTGTGGTCCAGTGACTCAGCTTAATCTGTGGCACGCCTCCTTTGCTGTGTGCGCTTCTTTCCGACGCTGGCGGGGATCCAGCCAAGACTTATCTCCGTCGCTGTCTAACTGCGGCTGCTCGGAGATGCCTGGCTCCTGGCCTATCTCTTCGCCTTTGGGAGACACCTGAGGCATTGCCAGAAAGGAGGGTCCTGGAGAGGGAGGCCTTGCCAACTCCTCTCCTTCACTTTCAGAGTCTTCCCCCTCCAATAAGACAGCTCGGGGGTCGGAGTCACAACAACTACTAGGTGGACCAGTTTTAGGTGTTTCTGTTCTTCTGTCTTTTTGTTGCCATCTAATGGTTGTCCAGATTTTTCTACTTTGGACTCAATTGTGGTCAGAAGTTGAGGACTGCCTATAGTCAAAACTAACTCTGGGCCTTCTTCCACACTTTACCTAGGCTAGTCTATGAGAACCCCTATGAAATAATTTGTTAAGAAAATAATGATTAAAAAAGTCAGTACCGTATTCCTTTCTTGCCCAGCTTTCACCCTAATGACATCATTTGTGTTATTGGAGAAGGGAGTTTTGCACAAATTCATTCAGAAATTTTGGGAGGTTGAAATAGCTAGGGAATCCATGATTTCAAAATAGATACATGATCGATATAGATAGATAGATAGATAGATAGATAGATAGATAGATAGATAGATATAATTAGAGAAAAAGATGACAGAGAGAGAGAGAGAGATGATAAATAGATGATAGATAGATAGATAGATAGATAGATAGATAGATAGATAGATGATAGATAGATAGATATAATTAGAGAGAAAGATGATAGAGAGAGAGAGATGATAGATAGATAGATAGATAGATAGATAGATAGATAGATAGATAGATAGATAGATGGATATAGATGGAACATTTAATGGTAGTGGCAGTGTTAGGGTGTGTGTAAAAAGTATTTGTTGCTTGTGCAACGAGCAGAGCAGAAACACACAGGGAAGGAGATAAACGTCCAGCTCTTGTGAGAATAATACTTTATAGATAACAAGCAGTCTCGGTGTAAGTAAAACAGTCCAAGGTCATAAACAGTAATATCAGTCCAGTAAGTATCTTCCCTTACCAAAGCAAACAGACTTTAGTAACTCTTGGTATACAGTACCATATAATAGACATAGTAAGCAACAGGATACAATCAGGTATCAATCCGGAAGAAGCAGGAAGAACCAGGAAGAAGGAACGCTTCTCTGTGCTGCTTATTTATGCACTGTAGCCTAATTACAGGGTTCAGCAAACCCTGATTACATGGCTCAATTGTTCCTTAAAGGAACAGATATATTGCCTGACCAACAAGTTAGGAGTACGCTGCAAGCTGAACCTAACATTCTCCCCATTGGGCAGGACAATATACACAATAGATACAGAAACAAAAATACACATCCAAATCATACATTGTACAGTGGTATCAGTTACATTTCAGATTCTTAATCCAAATCTTTCACAACAATTGGTGTGTTTAATGGCACCTTGCGCTTTGGTAAAATTGTCGGCAATATTGTCCTCTGATGCGCAATATTCCAATATAATCATGTTATCCTTAACACATTGCCGAACATTCAGATAACATATATCAGTGTATTTAGTCCTTGTCTTTACAGCAAGATTCGTTGCCATTTTAATGGCTGCCTGGTTATCCTCATAAACCGTAATAGGATAATCCATTTTGAATCCAATATCTTCCATCAACTGTTTATAATAAATCAGTTCAGTACATGTAAGTGATAGACAAGAAAACTCCGCTTCCATGGTAGACAAACTGATGTGTTTCTGGCGAATTGATTTCCATCCAATCAGGCAGTTATCCAACATGATTGCTATTCCAGTCGTAGATTTTCTGGCAAAACTGGCATCAGCATATGCCTTTAATAACATATTGGCATTTGGTTCTAAATACATAGCAAAATGCAATGTTCTTTTAAGATACCTAAGAACACGTTTAGCAGCCTGCCAATGCCTATCAGTAGGCTCTGAACTATATTGTGCTAGTTGATTAACACTAAAAGCTATATCAGGCCGTGTCCAGTTGCTCAAATACGACAAACTGCCTATTAATGATTGATACAGTTCTTTACTGAACTGTGGACTCTGCAAACTATCCTGCTGGAATTCTTGTGCCATAGGAGTCTTGGCAGGTTTACATAATTCCATCCCATATTTTGTCAACAATTTGCAGATCTTATTAGATTGTGATATTTTAAATCCTCTAGATGTTTTCAGGATATCCAGCCCTAGATAATGCCGTATATGTCCTAGATTTCTAAGTTTAAATTTTGTTTGCAACTGACCGATAATCTCTCTGGCCTCAGCGTCAGTTCTGGTAATTATGGCAATGTCGTCTGTAAAGAGTAACAAGAATGAAACACATCCATCCTGTTCTTTTTTAAACAGACATTTATCTGCTACGCCCTCATAGAACCCAATGTTATGCAATTCCTGCACTATACATTGGTTCCACTCGTAACTTGATTGCCTTAAACCATATAGGCTTTTCTGTAGCCTCCAACACTCAGTTCTATCCTGTGTATCATAACCAGGAGGTTTCTTCATATATATTGTATGCCTTAACGGAGCGTTCAAGTAAGCTGTCTCGACATCTATATGAGTAATAGAGCATTTATTTCTAGCTGCCCAAACCAGCATCGTTCTCAAAGTGCTCGCTCGTAAACTTGGAGCAAAAACCTCATCATAGTCTCTATCTGTCTGTGAGAACCCTTGTGCAACAAGCCGAGCTTTATGGGTTACTACCCCATCTACACTTTTCTTTACCTTATAGACCCACCTACAGCCTATAAGTTTCTCATTTGGTGGTATTCTTACAACTTCATAGACACCAAGCCTCTTCAATGAATCAATTTCTCTATCCATTGCCTCTTGCCAGGCTGTTTGCTCCTTTTCTGGATATAATTTTATATCATGATAACTGGATGGTTCGATATCTACTTGGCAAACCACTGTGGCTTTATAGCGATCTGGTGGATGCCGGTCCCTGGAAGATCGTCTAGGCATAACAGGATTAACATCAGGTATATTGGGTTCATCCTCCCCTAACCCTAATTCCTGTTCCTCAACCTTAATAGATGGTTTATCATCCATCTCAGATGAACTATCATCAGGAATATGGTCCATCTTAACATCCATATTTGTAAAACCATAGTCTGCTTTTTCTAACCTGTCCCAGCCTTCATGTTCTAGGAATTTAGCATTTGCGCTACACAAAACTTTTGTTGTTCCTTTTTCCCAGAATCTATAGGACCTATGGTTAGCCTCATAGCCAACAAAAATCATTTTCTTTGCTCTCTGTTGGTCCTTCCTTCTCTGACTAACTGGTATATGCACCCAGGCTGGTGCACCAAAAGTATGTATATAACTTAAATCAGGCTTCCTCCCGTGCCATAAAGTAAAAGTATACTTTTTATATATACAGAGTATACTTGCAATCTCTGCTAGTTTGGCCATGCAGTCCAGTCTACACCAAATCCGTGCCTGTTCAGGGCTTTCATTGGAAAACTGTTTTATAGAAAGGTCATTTCAATACAGTATATGTACATCTATATACAATTGGCTAGAGAGCCAATTCAAAAATCAAACACACACACACCCTCTATTTGTAAGAACTTTTGAACCTCCCTTGAATGTATCCCTTTCCAGCAGGTCATGTTAGTAGCAAAAGCAGGGCTATTAGCTGGCCTACAGATGGGAGAACCTCTCTGACCTTCTTCAGGTTTGGAAGCTGAGCACAGTTTGGCTGGTTCGTGTTTAGAGATCTAGGACTAGAGATCAAAGCTGAAAAACATCTAAGAAGAAAGAAATGGCAGAGGTCCACAGAGATGCATTTTTTGAAACCACCAAGAGTCAAGCTGACTTCCAAGAGGCTTCACTTATAATTCTGGACTTCTAAGAGACATTGCTTTGAGTGGGGAGTGACGGGTGACTTTAAACTAAGGAAAGACGAATACAAGAAAGAAGATCTGCAGAGAGGTTTGCTACGAGGTTAATGTTGATGATGTGCTCAACTTTGTTTCATTCCCAAAAGTTCTCACAAGCCAGCGTTACACTATAGGAGGCATTCTTTAGAGCATAGTTTTTGCTAATAATGTGTCTTTCTCTGACTGAGCTATTGCGCCCTGCATGGAAGAAGAGATTTACAGATATTACTTTCTGCTGAGGTCTCCTAAGGACAAAAAGTAATATTATTCTGCTTTCTGTCCTCTTTTGGCCATCTTTTACTCTTGGAATTAGTTAAAGGCTGGAAAAATACTTTTATTTTAAAGAACCCATATAGTTTCTCTCTCTCTCTCCCTCCCTCCCTCTCCCTCCCTCCCTCTCTCTCTCTCTCTCTCTCCCTCCCTCCCTCCCCCCCTCTCTCTCTCTTTAAAAAAAAAAATCCAGGGAAATGATTCTCCAGGCTGTGTTGAATATTTTTGTAGACTAGAGAGAAGCACTGTGAAGTGCTGTGAAGCAGTACAAGTCTAAATGCTATTGCTAATGCTATTGTAAAAAAAAAAAATGTACTGACATTTCCCAGCATTGATATTTATACACAGAAAGACCAATATGCTGCCTCTGTAAACTGCTTAGAGAGGGCTGTAAAACACTATGAAGTGGTATATAAGTCTAAGTCAGTGGTTCCCAATGTGAAGCCCAAGCTGTGTTTCATTTACCTATTGTTGTCTTTGTTAAAGTGCATTTCTTAGGGCCTGGTCTGAAAAGGATATCCCAGCTGGGGGGAGGAAGGAGCAACTGCCAGGCAATCAAATGTGTTCCCACTACGGATCATGGGACTGGCAGAGCCCCTCTCTCTCTTTCCTGTGGGCTTTGCTGCTGGGTGGTTGCAGGGAGAGCTGTTCTGTGGGGAGACAGAGTGGATGACTGCTGGGGGAAGCCCAGCAGTAAGGATACAGAACCAGGACCCAAGTTTAACTAAGAAATTGTTAGATTTACAGTTATTTTTAGTCTGTGTTTTCCCAGGCCATGTTTTACAAGACTTTTCCTCTCAGAGCAATCTGGGGCTGGGCCACGCATGCGTAGGTCTTGCCAGGGCTGTGTGATTCACCTCCACCTACTGAACTACCAAAGCATTTCCCCACTAAGCTGCAGGTTCAAACCGACTGGGGGGGGTCATAGGTTACAACCCCCCCCTTTCATTCATGACAATCTTATTATTCATAAATTAAGCTAATAATGTTTTTTTTTATTTCCCTCTTTCTGCGCCATCTTCTTTTAAATAGTTATTTCTTATTATTATGGCATGGCTTTGTGATGAGACAGAAACTAAATACCCGAATTCAACCTACTTTGCAAGAAAACTGCTGTTACCGTTCCCATCTTCATATTTAGCTAAATGTGGCTTTAGTGCTGTAAATGATTTGCTACTGAAGAAAAGAAATCGACTGGATATCACTGAATGAGGAGGCTTGAGAATGAAGCCGACTAAATTGGAGCCTAATATAAAATCTCTCTGCAGCAGGCATCAAGCACAAGGATCTCACTAACTTAAGCAGACTAAAGCTGCAATCCTACAACATTTTCCCGGGAGTAAGACCATTGAAGACAATGGTACTTACTTCTGAGTAGACATGCATAGGATTGCATTGTAAATATGATCTTGAGGCGAGCTCAAATTGTATTTTGAATTTGTTAGGTATTTTTATTTTAAAATGTATACTAGTTGATATGATCAAAGTATTACAGAAAAAGCTTTCATTAAAATTTTATATTTATGTATTTCAGTTCTCTATTATATGTTTTGAAACTTTATTTGCTGTTTTTTCATATCCTTTCATACTATTATTTTTTAAGTTCCTCAGTATTTCTACTGTCTTTCATTCTTTTATTTTTCTCTTTCATGGTTGCCATGTTCTTTGGAACTTTGTTTAAACCAAGTTAATGGTCTTTTAGAATAGAATAGAATAGAATAGAATAGAATAGAATAGAATAGAATAGAATAGAGTAGAGTAGAGTAGAGTAGAGTAGAGTAGAGTAGAGTAGAATAGAATAGAATAGAATAGAATAGAATAGAATAGAATAGAATAGAATAGAATAGAATAGAATAGAATAGAATAGAATTTTATTGTCCAAGAGTGATTGGACACACAAGGAATTATGCTCTCAGTGTACATAAAAGAAAAGATACATTTGTCAAGAATCATAAGGTACAACACTTAATGATAGTCATAGGATACAAATAAGCAATCAAATCATATTAGGAAACAGTCAATATAAATTGTAAGGATATAAGCAACAAAGTTACAGGTTTTACAAAGTTTTAGGCTTCCTCCGTGTGAGTGGGAGTTCACTTTTTGAGTAAAGTAAGAATTATATGTCACGGGGGGGGGGGGGTGGGGAGCATCAGGATTTTAGAGATGCTTAGGTGGGCATGGCCAAAAAAAGGTTGGGTACCACTGGTCTAAGTGCTATTTCTATTACTATTGGCCAGGCTGCAGTGGACATAGCTCATGGCCCACTGATAAAAAGGAATATTCTGTTCCAGGGTCAATGGTGGAGGGAAACCAAAGGACAATCAGAGAAATCAAAAGAAAACAATGGTTCACATCAGTAAAACAGCTTTTAATAAACCACAAAAGTAAAAGGCTTTCAAAGCAAGAAAGGGATAAAGGAATGAACAAGCTGCATTTCCCTGGTCAGTGAGTACTAAGTGAGCCCTTCATCTTTCTTGTTACTTACTCTAGACAGAAACAACATTTTTGCTAGAAGCATCAAAATTCTAACAACAGGAATCTTCAGAAACCACAATGCAGAATCTAATGACCGTTTTAATATTTCCCCCAATTTCTTTTTCTTCCTTGGCTGCTCATCGGTATTTTCTAGATGTTACAAAATATGTAGGATTTTATGTACAATGTCAAAGTATAGGTAGTAAAGGTCCCACCAATCAAGCCAGGAGCATGATCAATCTCCTTCTAGCAATTTTTTTATATATATAATTTTTTTAATTGTTTTATATCACATATTCCATTTCTATGTTGAACAGTGTGTTTTCTAGGTGTCCAAAGTGTTAACATATAAACATCATCATAATCATTATAATCATATACATATAAACATATATGCGATAATATCAATCGTTATTGAAAAGTATACTATCTTCCATTATAGTATTGATTATATAACCATCAAAATATTTACTCATCAGTTTTTCTTTCTCATGTAGTCCATATTTCACATAAATCCACTCCTCTAACCTCAGTATGTCAATTAACCATTTGTAGAATAGTTCCCATGTTATAAAATATTCCGAGTCTCCTTTTCCTTTGATTTTTATAGTTAACCTATCCATTTCTGCACATTCCAGAATTTTTTTGATTATCCTTGGACACAGCATTCTGACTTTACAAAGATCATTAGATGAAATCCACTTTTACCAAAAATGGAATAGTAAGTTGGCCAACTTACTGTGGTCTCCAAAGCCTTGTAACCCCTTCATGATGTTCCAAGAAGTGCCCTGCATAGGAATCCAACCTCAGAGGTGTTGCAATTCCAGAGGAGATAATCTGAGCAGCAGAAAATAACAGCTGGACCTGGATGTGAATTCACTGATACCAACTAACTTGCCAACGTGGCCATCTGGACTCTAGTCTCTGGAGAAATATGCCATGGTGCTTATGTGCATGTAGAAAAAGGGTGAAATAATACGGTTTCTTTTAAGAAACAGTAGGGAATCATCTGTAGGAGTTTCTAGATTTTTCCAGTATTGTGCATATTTCTAGCAACTTTCTTACAGCGTATTCTGCAACCACACACACACACACACACACACACACACACACGTCCTTTTAAATGCACAAAATATACATGTCAAAAAGGAAATAAAGAAGTGGGGACTCTTTCCCCTCATGAGTCTAGTGGGAAATCCTTAAGAGCTCCTTATGGATGAATTTCAGCATTTCAATACTGAAATGTATATTTTTATACCACACTCAGATCATGGTATTTGTGCTGATCATCGCAATAACTTTTTACTCTTCGTTGTGAACATTTCCTTCACCTTTCCTTCTTTAAAGAAATAAATATTAGTTTATTAATGCCAGCTATGCAATCATAATAAGCAGATGTTTTCTTTAGTACAGTACTGTGTTTCCATTTATCAACTCTAAATGGCCCCAGTTGATGGCTTAAGTCTGCATTTTCCAGCTTTTTTAATACTGTTCTTTCATTTGCTCCCTTTTATGATCTGTCAGTAATAGAAGAGCAATGTAGGATTCAGAGAGAATGTAGCAGAATATATAGAATAGAATAAAAAAATGAAAATGTAATATAATGGAGCTATGATACCTAAGCTGGGAGAGTATCTACAAAAGATTCCAAGGGCACCATCAAAACCCTCTGTCCAGAAGAATGAAGTGGTAGGAACAGCTAAGAACCTTCAAAATCCCAGGTCTCTGGTAGAGGACCTGAGATTAAGGAAGGCACCTGCCACCTCTAGGGATGAGAAGGGAGTATGTATATATGTATGTATGTATGTATGTATGTATGTATGTATGTATGTATGTACAGTAGTGGCCAAAATTGTGGAAGTCTTTTGGGAAAAGTTTATTTTCTAAAACTAGCTAATAATACCACTTTTTTTGGGGAGTAGTACCATAAAGTTATATATCAATGGAAAGATAATTTAATCAAGAATGTAATGCAATAATTTTTATGAAGGATTTGCTTATTAGAATAGCAGTTATAGTATAAAGAAGAAAAGTGAAACACGTAGAAAAAACGAGATATACAAAAATTATCACGTCAGTTAATACTTAGTTGGATAACCTTTAGCATGAATAGTCTTACAACATCTTCCCATGGAGTGAACCAAGTCTTTTAGTTCTGCAGCTGTTATAATGTGAAACCAAGATTGAATGATTGCTTCTATTAAACTGGGTTTTTATTGCTGGGAGCTTCTGATTAACAAGTTTCTTTAGTCGGCTCCATAGATTTTCAATTGGGTTAAGGTCTGGGCTATTCCCAGGCCATTCCATCAGTGGAATATGATTACCTTGAAAGTCCCCCCCAAAAAATAGTGTTATTAGCCATCAAACCTCAAAAATACACTTTTCCAAAAAGATTTCCACAATTTTGGCCACTACTATATGTAGTATGTATGTATGTATGTATGTATGTATGTATGTATGTATGTATGTCATGGACTTCCATTTCAATGCCATATATTCTGTTCAGGCACTCTAAACAATTATCTAAACAATCCTGTAGATAATTAGAGAGCCACCTGCAAGCTCTCCATAATTGAAACAGTGTGGAGCTGTAATTGTATTTGTCTGAATTTTGTTCTAAAGCTCCACAGGACATAAAACACAGGTTGCAGTATTAATGGACATTTTTTTTTGTTTCATTTGCTTTCTTTCCCTTCAAACTGTTGAGTATTTAGAATCAAAGAGTGAACAGTTGGAAGATACCTCAGAGACTTTCCAATCCAATCCCTTGCCCAATTCAGGAGTTTACAACTACAGATGGTCATCTCCCTGAATGAGGGCCATCCAGTGTATGTTTAAACATCTCCAGAGAAAAAGAATCCACCATCACTTTTCCATTGATAAAGAATTCTTACAAATAGGAAATTGTTTCTCGTGTTCAACTAAAATTTGCTTCAATATAATTAAAGCCATTGTTTCTTTTCTGCCTTCTATAGGACAATCTTTTAAATATTGAAATATATCCAATTTCTCTAATTTTTCTTCTATAGTTTTTTCCTTCCAGGGCCCTTATAATTTTAGTTATACTTCTCTCTAGGTGCTCCAAGTAATCATTTTTAGAGTATGTTCCCTCCTTCCTGTGAAACTGCCCCTTCACTCAAGTACATCACACCAGCCCCTCTTTCTATGGACACTAGCATAGCTATATTTATTATGATGAACATATAAAGCCCTCCAATAATTGTTTTTACAACACATTTCTTTAATCCTACAGTGTACTTTTCAGTATGTTAGGTCTGGCTGTGAATCTGGCTTCCCAAAAATATTCTTGTCATTTTTCTCCAAACTTACTCCTCTCCAGCTCTTTAGTACTGAAGGAGGCATCTCCTAGGGAACAATTTTTTCCCACTCCAGGACTCTCCTGAACCAAAGATATCTTGGATTTGTTGAGCATTAGAGCCAGTCCTGATGCTGTAGAAAGCCAGAAGCTGCAGAATTAAAGGCTTTCCTCAGGAGCAGACAACTACTGCATGCTATGGATCTGTCCAAGGTCCTGAAAGACATTTTATAACTTCCTTGACTTGTCTCTTATGTTCCTCCCTCTGCCTCTGTTTTATAGAAAATGATTCTGATCCAGCATTAATAACCTGACACCCTCTGGTCACATTAGACTTCACCTCTCATTGATCCAACCAGCATGGTTATTGGCTAAGGTTGATGTAGCTATGGGAGAGAACATGATTTCATAAAAACTGTTAAGATATTAGCCATTATATTTTAAATATATCATTCCATGAAGGGCAAATGCTTTTCCCTGACCCAAGGTCTTTGATCTAAGCTGAGAGTGATGTTTCCTCAATGAAACCTGAAATTAGAATCAATTCTAAGTCTATCGAGGGGAGTATTTTAACAAAAATTTCTTCTAGCTGATCAGCTGCTAGTATCAGTGATCTTAACCATCTTCCCTGTTGGAAATAGTAATACTGCAATTGATATCAAATGGTTTGGAGGGAGTTACTGTTTTAAATTTCCAGCATAGTTGCTGGAAAATGTCAGCTTAGCAAGAATGTTCTGGGTCCCACAGCAGCTGCCCAAGATTGCTTAGGTCAGATGATTGGTCTGTATGATAATTGTGCATCAATTCCCCCTATTGATTTGTTTAATACTGTAGTACAATTTCAATTTTCTTTCCTACAAGTTTTCTTTCCTTGTAAAAGCAATGCCTGATTTTCTGTCTCATTCCCTGAATGCTGAGAGTTGGTAATATATCTCAATTTAATTAATATATCTGAACAAAGACTTGCACACACTTTATCCATCTCACAACTAAGGCAAGTATAAGAACTGTATACCCACACCTATTCCCATTTTTTTTCCTATTCTATTCCTGGAAAAATATATTCCTCATAAAATAGAAAGAGGTCAGTAAAACAAACACGATAGGGAAAGAATGCTAAGCATGATATTTAGTATTGTTTTTAATTCCTTTTATCAGTTGTAGCCATAAAAAAGGTAAAGGTAAAGGTTCCCCTCGCACATATATGCTAGTTGTTCTCAACTCTAGTGGGCGGTGCTCATCTCCGTTTCAAAGCCGAAGAGCCAGCACTGTCTGAAGACATCTCCGTAGTCATGTGGCCAGCATGACTAGATGCTAAAGACGCATGGAACGCTGTTACCTTCCCACCAAAGGTGGTCCCTTTTTTTTCAACTTGACAGAGTTCTGCCCCATTTTACATCACGTATTTCCAAAGTTCCATTCGATTGAAATGGAATAAAAAGAGCAGAATACTTTACCACAGATCTAGTATTTTTCCTCTTGTCAAAGAAAGGGAGCTTGATCCACCCTAGTAATATCTTGAAGAACATATAATCTGTTGAAAACCATAAATATAAATGCAAAATTACAAACAAACAATTTTATTTAATGTCTATTTGTATTTTTTAAAAAAGTAGAATGAAAAACATCCGATCAAATAAAGGGCCCGCTTACTCTTGGATTCAAATTAATCATATTTTATTAAGCATTAAATTCTTCACATTGATTTTTCAGATTATGCCAACCTAGTTTTATATCTTTCAACTCATTTTAATTTGTAACTATTGGGCTGGGTGTCACTTTGTACACAGTGATTTGAAGCCATTGAAGACCTGGGCATGTTGTTGCTGCCCTTTCGTATTTAGATTTTACCACCAGGGAAAAGTTACTTTTGCCAGATCTGGAGAAAATTAGATTAATTCACAGCTGAAGGCTTCTCTTCTACCTTCATTTAGGTTCCTCAAAACTTTGGGGTAGACTTATCTTTTTAATGAACTGTCTACTCTTCAGCATGATAATGTTCACTAAGGAAGGGAACTCAACCAACCTCTTCATTCAAGAGCCGAAATGGCGCAGTGGTTAGAGTGCAGTACTATAGGCTACTTCTGCTGACTGCTGACTGCCTGCAATTCGGCAGTTCGAATCTCACCAGGCTCAAGGTTGACTCAGCCTTCCATCCTTCCGAGATGGGTAAAATGAGGACCCAGATTGTTGGGGGCAATACGCTGGCTCTGTAAACCGCTTAGAGAGGGCTGTAAAGCACTGTGAAGCAGTATATTAGTTTAAGTGCTATTGCTATTGCTAATCATGGCCATATTTCCAAAAAGATTTAAAGAATTATAGAATTTTAGAATCAACGAAGATTTAGCAAAAGAACAAATTCTCTGGATCTGAATCAACAATTAGAAACATCATTAGAGAATGCTTTTAAAAAATCCTCGAGAGTGCCAAATTGGCTCATAACGTTGTCTGTTTAATACATTATTGTAAAACAACTATTTTGTTTTTGCTCATATCCTGGAGTGTTATCTCAGATCAGTCAGAGCCCGATTCTACAAGCTTTTTTTAAAATGCTCACCAGACAACTATGGCAAATTCTTGCAATCCTGGCAACCATAGAAGGAAAAGAAGCAAAACCATTCAATTTATAGTCTTAAGTCTTTCAAAAAAAAATGCCCATTCCGTTTTCTGAACCATTAGTGTTCATATGCTGAGATTGGCAGTAATGAACCTTGCCAACAACAACATATATATGGTATGAAATACATTTATTTTAAATATTTGACATAAGGAGGTCCAAAGTGTTCACCAGTGAAAGAAACTGCCTGATACGACTTCAGTTTTTCAACCTGAACAGTTCCCAGATAGAATATTCAGGCAACCTGATGACCTTATGCATTTTGCACTATGTCGGTATATTCATGAACTGGAATAGGCATAGCAACAGGTCAGCTAATGGGAGATTGTTTGGTAACTGAAACTTAGTATTTGTTGCACGGGGCCATAAGAGACAGTTTGGAGCCTGGGCGTGGCTTAACTGTTCTGTATATAAGCTTGAGGGCACTAGCTTCTCCATCCTTCATTTTGCCTTCTCCATTTTGTGCTGTGTTTGTACTTGCTATTTCTTTTCTCTGCAACGTGGAAAAACCTACAAGGGTATGTGTTGTTATGTATATAAAGAGGTTTTGGATCCTGCTGAATTATCTGATTGTGTGTGCTGCAACACACTCTGACACACTACAACTCCCATAAACATTTGGAGGGCAACCAGAGCTTTCCCATGATTTAGGGCTTCTAAATTAGTTCTTTGACCTCTACAGCGTCTGAAACCTTGCATTTTCTGAAAGGGAGGAATTATAAATGCAATTAAACAGGACTGGACTTTATCAAGTATCAGTGTTACATTTTGGTCAGTAGTTAAGAGCCAAGCCTGGAGCTTGATGTATAATTTTATGAAACGAAGGAGTTCATTGCAGAGTCAGATTGGCCATATAATGTAACTATCCCAGTTAGAATTTGTCATATATTAATCTTTGCCATGATGGATGCGGTGGCTCAGTGGCTAAGATGCTGAGGTTGTTGATCGAAAGGTCAGCAGTTCAGCGGTTCAAATCCCTAGTGCCACATAATGGGGTGAGCTCCCATTACTTGTCCCAGCTTCTGCCAACCTAGCAGTTCGAAAGCACGTAAAAAATGCAAGTAGAAAAATAGGGACCATCTTTGGTGGGAAGGTAACAGCGTTCCGTGCGCCTTTGGCGTTGAGTCATGCCGCCCACATAACCATGGAGATGTCTTCAGACAGCGCTGGCTCTTCGGCTTTGAAATATTTTATTTATTTTATTTTATTTTATTTTGAATTTGTATACCGCCCTTCTCCCTGAGGACTCAGGGCGGTGAACAGCCAAGTAAAAACATCAAGTACAAATATTAAAATACAGTTAAAATATACATATATAAATTTGGCCCCATTAATTAAAAACAATAAACAAAACACTTAAAAACACTTAAAAAAAAAAAATTAGGCCAGCCCGGCTTGCTGGAAAAGGAAGAGATAGAAATAGAGATAAACACCACCCCCTAGAGTCGGGAACGACTAGCATATATGTGTGAGGGGAACCTTTACCATTACCTAATCTTTGCCATATATTTGTCATATATTAATCTTAATTCACTTCATTATTATGTGCAATTTACAGAACCTCTGTAAATTAGGCTTCAGCTTGTTCCTTCACAATTTCAGTGTTCATTTTTTAAAATATTCTACTCTAGGATTGAGAAATGTTTGCCATCTGTTGGGATCTGCTCTACTGTGCTCTGTGGATTTAGCAAGCATCTAAGTAGCTGGAGGACTGTTACCATATGCTGATGTGGCAGAAGATTCCTAGGCTCCTTTTTCTCTGCTTTTGTATGAACAAAGCCTGTTCTAACATCTGGAGATTGTGGCAACCATGGTAAACAGTGTAACATACATATGTACACATAAAAGTACGTTGCTAGTTCTGCATTTCTTAATTAGGCTTGCATTGTATAACTCTTGAATTATTGTTTGTATAAATGCTTTAGGAGTTTTTTTTAGTTTAGTGTAATGTCAATTTTTTTGTCTTTTTCTGCATGCTAAAATTAAATCTTTTGCTACAGCAGGAATGCATATAAGTTACCAGCTTTTCAAGACAAAAGCTATTTCCTCAATTTATAGCTTATGTGGGTTTTTTTTTTTTCTTTTATCCATCTTGGCTTAGTGGGGGATACTTTAATTGATAGGTTAATCAACCAAAGCTTTAAAAGAATGTTCAGCAAGAACAGCTATTAACTCAAGGATCTTTGGCAATAAGCTTGGAACCGTGAGTATAAACTCCTTTTCTTTGAACTTTTTTAAAGTTATAGTGTGCTACTACACTGAAAATATTAAATATGGACTCTTGAAAGAGGTGATTTTTGTTTAATTTATTGAAAAAAATTCGCTTGCCATTCCTCCTACTATAGATATATGAGAATCAGTGTGGTCCCCCCTTCTCCCAAATAACAACTTATAAAGTAGACTATATGGCTTGGTTGTCTGGAATGAGCTTGAACCTTTTGGTTCTGGTGAGGTGGACAATTTCCCTGAATCTGTTGGAGTGATCATCTCTGTGTTAGATACATGCTCTTCCACATTGGTTAAAGTTTTCAAGGCGAAATCGTGAGTTGGCTCCAAATGGTAGCAAATGCATCCTTGAGAGAGAGGGAGATTCTTCCAACTTTTAAAGAGGCAATGGTCCATTCTCTCCTCAAGAAATCACCCTTGTCTTCAACCAAACTGGACAATGTCCTACCTGTCAATGACTACTTCAGCTTCAACCACAACAATACACGAGCACACAATAGATACAAACTTAAAGTGAACCGCTCCAAACTCGATTGCAGAAAATATGACTTCAGCAACAGAGGGGTCAATGCCTGGAATGCACTACCTGACTCTGTGGTTTCACTCCAAAACCCCCAAAATTTTAACCTTAGACTGTCTACTGTCGACCTCACCCCATTCCTAAGAGGTCTGTTAGGGGCATGCATAAGAGCACCAGCGTGCCTACCATCCCTGTCCTAATGTTCCCTTTAATTGTATTCATTTTGTGTATTCAATTCATGCTTATATATATTTTCTAATACATACTTGACAAATAAATAAAATAAAAATAAATAAATAAAGTTTCATCCATTTTCCAACCATACCTTTTTAAGAAAAGTTATTACCCTCATTCATGATCTTATCCAGGAGGGGGGAGCGGACCTGGCTGGTATTACGGAGACCTGGTTGGGACCGGAGGGAGGAGTCCCTCTGGTCGAGATGTGCCCACCAGGTTTCAGAGCATTCCATCAGCCGAGAGCCCAGGGGAGGGGCGGGGGGGGTGGCGGTTATTATTAAAGAAGGTCTTGGTCCGAGGGAGACCACTGTGCCTCAGACTGCCAGATGTGAGTCCCTCTTCGTGAGATGGGGTCATGGGGTTCAGATGGGCTTGCTGCTTGCGTACCTGGCTCCCTGCTGCGTGGCAGCAGCCCTGCCTGAGCTACTCGACGTGATAGCCACGGTGGCAGTTGATACACCCAGGCTTATGGTCATGGGTGATTTCAACTTGCCATCCGTTGGTGAAACGTCTGGGATGGCTCGGGAGTTCATGGCTTCCATGACGGCCATGGACCTGACCCAGTTAGTTCATGGCCCCACTCACGGGGGGGGGACACACTCTAGACTTGATTTTTGTCTCTGGCCAGTGGTTGAGTGATCTTGTTATAGGGGATATAGACATGGAACCCTTGTCATGGTCAGATCACTCACTCCTTCGTCTGGACCTTCGTACCGCTACACCCCGCCGCAGGGAGGCGGTCCCAATTAGATGGGTCCGCCCCAGGCGCCTGATGGATCCTGATAGGTTCCAGACGGAGCTTGGGCCAATTCCTGATGATCTGGCACACGACTCGGCCGAGGACCTGGTAGCTGCCTGGGATCGGGCGGCTGGTGGGGCCTTGGATCGAGTCGTGCCTTTGCGGCCTCTGACCCGCTGTCGATCCCTCGCGGCTCCTTGGTTCACCGAGGAGCTGAGGGAGATGAAACACCGGAAAAGACGCCTAGAGAGCGGTTGGAGGGCCAGTCGCGCTGAATCTGACCGAACACTGGTAAGGTCGCATATTAAGACCTACCTAGTGGCGATAAAGATGGCAAAGTTTAATTACTTTTCCGCCTCTATTGCGTCATCAGGGAATCGTCCGGCAGCCCTGTTCAGGGTAACCCACTCCCTGCTCCATCTGGGAGCGCGGGAGGATCCCTTGGAAGGCAGGGCGGAGGATTTCGGACAATACCTGTATGACAAAATCGCTCAGATCCGGGGGGACTTGGACTCTGACTGGGTAGATCAGGGCAGGGTGACGAGGAATAGTCTTGAGAATGTTATCTGGGAGGAGTTTGATGCTGTGACTCCCGATGATGTGGACAGGATTTTGGGGAGACTTAGTGCGGCCACATGTTTACTGGACCCGTGTCCCTCCTGGTTGGTACTGGCCTCCCGGGAGGTTACACGAGGCTGGCTCCAGGGTGTTATCAACGCTTCATTGAGTGAGGGTCACTTCCCCGCGGCCTTGAAAGAGGCGGTGGTGAGGCCTCTCCTCAAGAAGCCGTCCCTGGATCCGGCAATATTGGCTAACTATCGTCCTGTCTCCAACCTTCGCTTTCTGGCGAAGGTTGTTGAGAGTGTGGTCGTGCGACAGTTTCCGCAATTCCTGGAGGAAACATCCTATCTGGATCCGTTCCAGTCTGGTTTCAGGCCTGGGCACAGCACGGAAACGGCATTGGTCGCGTTGGTTGATGATCTCTGGAGGGCTCGGGACAGGGGTTGCTCCTCTGTTCTGGTCCTGTTAGACCTCTCAGCGGCTTTTGATACCATCGACCATGGTATCATGCTGCACCGGTTGGAAGAGTTGGGGATGGGGGGCACCGTGCTACGGTGGTTCTCCTCCTTTCTCTCCGACCGGTCGCAGTTCGTGTTGGCAGGGGGGCAGAGGTCGACCTCGAGGCCTCTTATATGTGGAGTGCCTCAGGGGTCGGTCCTCTCGCCCCTCCTGTTCAACATTTATGTGAAGCCGCTGGGCGAGATCATCCGTGGCTTTGGGGTGAGATACCATCAGTACGCTGATGATACTCAGCTGTACATCTCCACCCCAGGCCACCCCAATGATGCCCTTGAAGTGATGTCCCAGTGCCTGGAGGCTGTACGGATCTGGATGGGGAGGAACAGGCTCAGGCTCAACCCTTCCAAGACTGAGTGGCTGTGGTTCCCGGCATCCCGATATAGTCAGTTGACTCCATCACTGACTATTGGGGGCGAGTCTTTGGCCCCCACAGAGAGGGCTCGCAATCTGGGAGTCCTCCTGGATACGCAGCTGTCCTTGGAGGAACATCTGACGGCTGTAACCAGGGGGACCTTTTATCAGGTTCGCCTGATCCGCCAGTTGCGGCCCTTTCTTGATCGGGATTCCCTGTGCACAGTCACTCATGCCCTCGTCACCTCTCGCCTTGATTACTGTAATGCTCTCTACATGGGGCTCCCCTTGAAGAGCACCCGGAGGCTCCAACTGGTCCAGAACGCAGCAGCGCGGGTAGTGACGGGAGCAGCATGGCGCTCCCATGCAACACCGCTCCTGCGCGAGCTGCACTGGCTCCCGGTGGTCTTCCGGGTGCGCTTCAAGGTGTTGGTTATCACCTTTAAAGCGCTCCATGGCATAGGGCCTAGCTATCTCCGAGACCGCCTGCTGCCACCGACGACCTCCCATCGACCCGTGCGCTCCCACAGAGAGGGCCTCCTCGGGGTGCCATCAGCCAAACAATGCAGGCTGGTGACCCCCAGGGGGAGGGCCTTCTCTGTGGGGGCTCCCACCCTCTGGAATCAGTTGCCCCCAGAGATAAGGAGAATCCATGACCTCAGTGCCTTCTGCCGTGCCCTTAAAACCTTCCTTTTCCAACAAGCCGGGCTGGCCTAATTCTTTTTAAGTGTTTTTAATTGTTTTGTTTATTGTTTTAATTAATGGGGCCAAATTTATATATATTTTTAACTGTATTTTAATATTTGTATTTGATGTTTTTATTTGGCTGTTCACCGCCCTGAGTCCTCAGGGAGAAGGGCGGTATACAAATTCAAAAATAAAATAAAATAAAATAAATAAATTATCCGTAACTCCAAAGAGCCTTGGAGAAAGCAGATTATCTAAACCCCTTTTAGTCTGGTTTCAGGCTGGGTCAGGATTGGTCATGCTTGACGACCTATGGAATGGAGGCAATGCAATCTCCTGGCTCTCCTTTATCTTTCAGTGTCTATCGATACAATTGACTATGGTAATCTTCTGGACTGGCTCGGGGAGTTGAGAGTGGGAGGCAGTAGTCACTTTCCTGGGGTCAGTTTCAATTAGTATTGGAACGAGTAGTCTAATTCTTGAGGGCTCAAAGCTGTACTGTCTCCCCATTTCTTGTTTAATGTCTATGTACACCTTTGAACGAGAACATCTAGCAGCATGGGGTGAAATACAACTCCATGATGATATTTCAGCTTCATGATGACATTCAAGTGTATATATCTGATTCTGGTCACCAAGGTGATGCAGTCTATATTCTATTTCAGTGCCTAAAGGCTTTGGAAAAGAAAACCAAAAAAAACCACTTGAAGAAACTAGAAGCATTTGAAATGTGGATTTACAGATGGCTGTTATGTATAAACTGTGTTAACAAAATCACAAATGAGAAGGTGATAAGCCTCCTGGGAAAGCAAAGGGAAATCATCAAAGCCATTAAAAAGCGAAAGTTAGAATATTTTGGACATGAGATGAGACACCCAGAAAAATACAGCATCCTTCACTTAATCCTCCAGGGAAAGATTGAAGGCAAACGAGGTCCAGGTAGAAGAAGAACATCATGGCTTTAAACTCTACAGGACTGATTTGGACAAAACTCAGCAGCACTTTTTCATGGGCTGTTGACAAAAATAGGATTGCCAACCTGATCGCCAACGTCCGATGATGGATATGGCACAAGAAGAAGAAGAAGAAAGCCTTTGGGTGCCTGGATGGACATTAGTTTACTTCCAAGTGACAGCTCAGTTCACACAGTCCAGTACTGGTTTTAATTAACTACACACACACACACACACACACACATACACAAATACATGACTTATGATCTACATTTCAGTCCTTGGTAAAACTGGCTAGAACCACATCTGAACTAATTTGCTGTGAATAAATATTAGGATATTGCAAATTGCTTTCATTCTCTGATATATTTTTTTTCCTTTTTACAAGGAGACAAATCAGCACTAGTACAGAACTAACAGAACTATATATAGTCTGATTCCTGTGTGTTTGGCTTAGAAATAAAACTGATAAAATAGTCTCGTTAAAAATGTATTCCGGATATCAGAAAAACAGCAGGCAAAATTTCTCTTATCTTGACTGTGGTCATCTGTTTTCTGTCTAGGGATGATTTTGTTCTTGCTCTGAGAAGTTTCTCTCTGGGTTAGAGCCCAGATTTTATACTGAGTTCATAAAGCCATTCAAAATGTATATTTTCCCATGAGATTAATTGTAAAATCAGGCAAAGAGAGGAGTCTTCGCTTTGCATTGCCTTGACTTCTTTTTTCAGACTCATTTTCACTTAGTATAATAATACCATTGATATTACCTTGAAGTTTTGTTTGTTACTGCATGGTTTTTAAAAGAAAATCAGAGAATGGTTTGAATTTATTTATTTTATTTTATTTATTTATTTATTATATTTCTATACCGCCTTTCTCCTGTAGGACTCAAGGCGGTGTACAGTCAAGAAAAATATAGATACACAAACATCATAAAATTGCTAATTAAAATTATTATTATAACATAGTTTGGCCCAATTAAATAGAACCTAAAATTAGATAAAATTTTAAAAACATTCACATGTTCACATGTTTAGCCCCGCTTGTTGGAACATCAGGGTTTTGAGGGCATGGCGGAAAGCACGGAGATCAGGGATATTTCGTATCTCAGGGGGCAGTTCATTCCAAAGGGTTGGAGCCCTCACAGAGAAGGCCTTCCCCCTGGGAGTCGCCAGTCAGCATAATTTGACTGACGGTACCCTGAGTAGTCCCACCCTGTGAGAACGAACTGGTTGGTGGGAGGCTATTGGTGGCAAAAGACGGTCTCCTAGATACCCAGGTCCTAAGCCATGGAGTGCTTTAAAGGTGATAAATAACACCTTGAATCGCATCCGGAAGACCACCGGGAGCCAGTGCAGCTCGCGTAGGAGAGATGTTATATGGGCGCAATGAGCTGTGCCCATAATCACCCGCGCGACTACATTCTGGACCAGTTTGCTTGCATTATTCCAAAGACTCCTATGCTAAAATCTAATTTTAATTTTTCAAAACTTTATTTCCCCAAGAAAAGGATCTTCTAGTTGCTAATCTAGTAAAATTCATTTTAAGGCCTTCACCACTATGTCAACTTCAGAGTAAACCTAATTCATCATTTCAACCAATCTTGTAGCATCTTATAGGATTCTAGAGACAGCCAAGGTGCTGGGAGCGATCTGATTTTTTCTGTCAAAAGCAAATAAACAATTGATCTTGGCTGTGATGCCTTCTTTCTGCAAAAGAAAGCTGCCATTGTTGTTTTTGCTGGTCTTCCTTGTTACTTCCTTGTTTCCTTCCCTCCTCTTTCAGTGCTTCTGGGAAAAAAAGTTAACAATCGTGGAATGTAGGATGTAAACAGCCAATGAAGAGAAAGTCAACTATACAGCAGACTAACAAATCTCATGAGAACTAGCATTTACCTTGACATGTTTTTATTATATTTTATTATTTTATTTTATTATTTTATTTTATTATTGTTTTGTTTTCTTTTGTTATTTTATTTTGTTATTCAATTTCTTTGGCCACTCATCTCGGTCAATGACTGATGTTATATGCATTACAACATGCAGTTTGGAGCAGCGAGCAGGGTTGAAATCCAGCAGGTTCTGACAGGTTCTGGAGAACTGGAAGCGGAAATTTTGAGTAGTTCAGAGAACTGGCAAATACCACCTCTGGCTGGCCCCAGAATGGGGTGGGAATGGAGATTTTGCAATATCCTTCCCCCAGGAGTGGGGAGGGAATGGGGATTTTGCAGTATCCTTCCCCTGCCATGCCCACCAAGCCACACCATGCCCACCAAGCCATGCCCACAGAACCGGTAGTAAAAAAAATTGGATTTCACCACTGGTTTGGAGGTGATTGAGAAGTAGATGAGCTGTAGGATGTGTTTCTTATATGTAGTTGAAGAACAGCTGTTCCCATTATCCCAAACAGTGTTTCAGCCTCTGTTCGCTCTCATTCATTATTTAGACCCTGTAGAAAGTTAGAACACACCCACTCCTAGAAGAATGAAATATTTTGAGGAATATTTTTTAACAAGGCAGAATATTATATTTCCCTAAATGAGAAGTGGAGAAACGTGGTTTCTTAAAAGATGGAAAGCAGACTCAATCTCCCTCCCCCCAGCAGATTATTCTGCCCATTGAGAAAGATTGGGTCAGCCTATCTAACAAAAGACCTTCAGCTCCAGGGTGAAGGGATTAAGACATGACCCTCCAGGACATAATAGGATTAACCTGCTAGCAGCAGAGCTCACTACATTGTACAATCTTGTAAGGACATTGCATCAGCAGTCCAAACTTCAACCAATCTTAGCTCAGACAAACATGAGCCCTACAGTGCCCCAAGGGCATCTGACAACAGCCAATAGAATACATGTTCTTGAAACAGGAAGCTCAAGTTCAAAGCCCAAGAGAAGGTATAAAAAAACCTCACTCTCAACTCCATGTGGTCAACTGCCCAGGACCTCAAACCCATGTGGTTCTGCTTCACCATTAAACCACCTTTCCAATCAGCCTCCATGTTTCTAGTGTCTTTGTCCCAGCTTGGAACTGAACCAGATGGATATTTCTTCCAACAACCCATTTCTCAGTTTGTTTTAGGGAAAGACTTATTAAACAATGTCATATAGTGCTTCAGTTCCAGTTACTAATGTCTTATTTGCTGGATCCATTTAGGGATTGAGGAAAGGAAATGATATTGAAAAGGGAACTTCATCTTTTGTCTCTCTATGTAGTCTATATATATGTGGGTGAGTGGATGGAGAGATGGAGGGATGAACAATGATTGAACAATGGACAGCGCATTGCAATACCCATGTCCTTATTTCTGATCCTGACATGTTGGCTGATATGATTTAAGACTGGCACCCTCTTATTTTAATTTAGAAGGTAGTTTAACATAATAATCTAGGCCTTTTACAGTTGTATGTTTTTATGTAGCTGATTCTGGCTGTTTGAACTGTTGGGCTGGAAAAGAAGGGAGAGGAAAAAGAGTCACCTTATAGCAGAGATGGGAGCTGGGTGCCATAAAAATTTAATGAATAAATGAATGAATGAATGAATGAATGAATGAATGAATGAATGAATGAGCGAACAAACAAACAAACAAACAAACAAACAAACAAATAAGAAAAAAACAAAAATCTTCTCTCACTTTTGCCCTTTGCCCATTTCTTGTGGGTTTCTGGCTTGGTTAGTTTCCATTCGTTGTTTCTTGTCTTGCCTTGTGGTGCTTTGGAAAATAAGTTGCCCCCCCTCTTCTTTGTGGCAGCCCCTCAAATACTGGAAGACTGCTATCGTGTCTCCCCTAGTCCTTCTTTTCTCTAGACTGGACATACCCAGTTCCTGCAACTGTTCTTCATATGTTTTTTTCTCTGGGCCTTTAAACATCCTAGTTGCTCTTTTTTTGGGGAGGGGGTTTAGGAGCTGTTTAGGGTCTAGTGTAGAGTATGAATACATTGCCTACAAAATATATCACATTGCTATATGTTAACTGATATGACTGACCAAATATCTAAATGCATTCACAAGGAAACAGCTTTTAGATTACACTACCTCAAACCTGACTGTTATTGTATTGCAGCCTTTTATGTACTATCCTTCACTTTAATGACATTTTATGTATGGGCGTAATGAAGGCAACTCTATAAAAGTTGGAATTGGAAAGTGCAACCCTAATTAAAATATAACAGCACAACTCAGAATTCAATCTTTTCAAGTTAAATGAAACATAGACTGCAGGAAATATGAGCAAGATCACAGCCTCAAGGTATGCCAAATGAGAATACTTGTGACAGTTCATAACAGCAGTAACAATAGAATCACTTTAATTTTATTAAGTAAATTGATATCTTTTGTGGGATAGGCAATCGTTGGGCTGAATCCAAAGTAGGAAACAAGTAAACCCATTGCAGTCAATGAGATTTTAGAAATAATTTCAACGCGTCTAATCTAAGCATGGTAAAGTAAGTCCTTTATGTCTAGCAAAACTCAAACTTTTCCTTTATTTGATTGTGTTATCTGTTTATAGATAGGTAGATAGAATTCTGATCTCTTGTACATTTTTTCAACACTCCATTGGATAGAAAAGTATAAAAACTATGTTCCTTAAAATACCACTCAGAAGAACATTTTGCAATTTGCAGAAAATTCAAGGAACAAATAGATTCTTCAGACATGTTATAATTTATAATGAATACATCAGCATTTCCTGAACCAACCACATTTTTTTTTAGCTAGAAAACTTGATCTAGCTTTTGTCATTCAGGATGCTAGAAAACAAATTACTGCAGTAAAATGTATCTTATCTTGTTGACAAACAGCACAATGAGACCAAAAAAGTCACCTTAAAATGCTATGCAGTAAGACAAGGCAATAGTGTAGATAATAAATTATTTTTTTCCTCTGGAGCTTCTTAAACTTGACCAATAGTAGCATTTACACAAATGATTAATCAAAACAACAAATCAAGAAGCCATTTAAAGGAGGGTCCTTAATTCGTTTACTTTGCAGGGGGGGTTATCTATCTATGATGATAGAACACCCTAGATCAGAGATATGCGTGCGCATTCATCTGGGCCGCAACCTAGAAGAGGAGCTGCCCAGAGCATATGTGTGCACCCGAAAATGAACTTCCACTTTCAGCTAGTCAACTTCCGGTTTCAGCCAGCTAGTGTTCCAGATTTCTGGTGTGTATGCATGCATGATGATCAGCTGGCTGGCAAGCATTATCACACAGGAAAACAGAAGACCAGCTCTTCCAGTTTCTGGCATTGTCACACACACGAAGGCCAGCTGATTGTTGCATGCACATGTGCGCCAGAAAGCTGGAAGAGGAACGGGCAATGCCGCACGTACCAGGCGACATGGCTCCATATTCCACTTCGGGCACGCATGCCGTAGATTTGCCATCATGGCTCTAGATAATAAAGCAGCAGACAACCCTTAGTTTATAAGGCCACATATATCCCTGAGACCCATTTCTGGGTCTCTGTGACCTCCCTGCCCCCTCAAAAAAGACATAGCAATGCCATCAATACGATTACAAATCATGAGTTATGATTTTCTCCTTTAAAAAAGAATGAAAGGTAAAACAGGTGAGTTTGATCCACTGTGGGGAAAAAAATATCATATTGCCATAGTGTAGGAAAGTTCATTTCAAGAGAAGTAGGGTATATTATTACAGAAACGTGGAACGCTCTAAGAAGAACAATATTATTGTTTTTGAGACAGAATGTTCATTAGCAGCCACACAAAACAGGACAGTCTTTGGCATTCCTAAACTCTTGCCAAGGGACAAGCCCCATTAGATGATCTGCTTTCAATTAGTGAGGCCTCTTAGCCATATATTATAGCTTGGCCATGGATATCTGTTTGAAATGGGAAATGGGAGCCTCGACTGAACCGGAATTAAGGATCAGGGATCCAACCGAAAAGCCAAACCAGAACTGGGCATGAAGAGAAAGAGCCAAAATACAGCTAAGTTAAAACTTGTTTTTAAGTGCCGTTGTGTTTATATGTGGCTTTTTCAGCTCAGAAAATGGGCAACCTGAGCAGATTCTTAGCTGTGTCATGACTGGCCACATGGGGCAGCAGTTTTTCACATTCAATTGAGTTGCAGAGACTTGCAACTGTGTAGAGCAGGGGTCTCCAATCCTGGCCACTTTAAGACTTGTGGACTTCAACTCCCAGAATTCCTCAGCCAGCTTTGTGGCTGAGGAATTCTGGGAGTTGAAGTCCACAAGTCTTAAAGTTGCCAAGGTTGGAGACCTCTGGTGTAGAGGATGGTCCTCACTCTATGATATCCTGCTGCTCTTCCTCCTTACTTTTATTGCCTGCTATAAAAAAAGAAAGCAAAGAGAAGAATCAGGCTATGAGAAGTATATTGATACAGAGTAAAGCAAAATTTAATACATCCGATCATGAATTTCCTGATTATTAAAAAAATATGGCAAGACAGATAACAGGAGGGAAGGATTTTTAACAGCAAACAGCATGAAGAAAAAAAATTATCCATTCTCAGCTATAACACTGTTCACCTTATTTTTATGAATGTACAGGTAATCCTCAACTAACAACTGCAGTCGGGAACCATCATTTTGGTCACTCAGCGATGCTGTCATTAAGCAAGTCATCACATGACAAAATCCATTTTTTTAAACCCATCTTTACCAGCATCATCAAGTGAATCGCCATAGCCATTTAAGAGGTACTGATCTACCAGGCTTTTAATTGCTTGTAGAGCTGTACTGGTCTACCCATTTGTTCTTGGAGCATTCCAGTCTACCCATTTATTCTTGGAGGGTTCCAGTCTACCCATTTATTTTGGAGGCACAGGTCTACCCATTTGTTTTTGGAGGCACTGGTCTACCCATGTGTTTTTCGAGCGCACTGGTCTATCACCACACTGCCTTTTAACACTGATCAGCTGTAGGGCGGCCCTTTGAAGCCCCGTGGCAAAAGTTTAAACAGTTTTTTTTCCTTCTAGCCGATCAGCTGGGACTCGGGAGGCAGCGAATAGATTGGGGGTGGGGCCAAATAAAAGATAAGAATAATGCGGGGGGGGGAGGGCCCAGCTCCCAAACAAAGAGAACCGGTTCGGTGATGTTGTATTGTCACCACTACGGCTCAGCCAAACAGGAGGAACCCACCACTGGTGTGATCCCAGGGGTGGTGCAACCGTTGTAACTTGGGAGATAGTTTGCAAGTCACACTTCTTAGCACCACCATGACTCTGAACAGTTGTTCAACGAATGGTTGTAAATTGAAATTACTACTTGTAATTTCTAATTGTGGTATCTGCCTGACTATCTATCATGGGTTATTTACCATAAGAACTCCCCACTGATGGAGTGACATTTGTCAGGAAAATGGGTTTTTTTTTCTTCTTTTTACATGTACATGTTGTGACCTAGGCTTCCTGAGTCATTAAAACCCACTAGTAGTCCCAAAAACCTCTTTTATTGCAACAGCTGTGAATTACCTTCATTCACAGCTGAGTCCCAATTAGCTGCAAAAAGTCCTTCGGGATAATCACTAACCTTTATCTCCCTTGACACGCTGCCAAAGACCTACTTGTCAAAGCCACATGGAGTTCAGAATCAAACAGAAATGACGACTGGGAACAGAATTAACAACGTTGCTTTCCTGCAAAGGGCCCATGTGCCTTTACTCCTCTTTTAAGCCTTATGGGAGGAGCCAATCATCTCCAGGCCTTACTCCCAAGTCGTCCCTTTTGTTTTAACTGTTCGTGCCTTCTTGCGCGCACTAGGAATAGGTTCCTCCTGTTCCTCTGCCTCTCTGATATCTGACTCTGGAGGCTCTGGAGTCCGCGCATCACTCCCAGATGGCCCTGGCCCCATCTCTGCCTCCGACACAGAGCCCTGATCTGGCCCTTCCCCAGACTCCAGGACTGGCCCATGTTCCTCCTCAGCCTCCTCACTGTCTGACTCCGCTGCCAGCTTCACAGGTTGCTGGCAGACCACAACAGTACAAAATTTCTCCACACTGAACCTTTGCTAGGTGAAGGCAGGAAAAAACCCTGATCTTAATCATGTCAGTCAACTAATTAGACTTAATATGAATGCTCCCCGTGCATTTTATCATCTGCCTCTTCAGTCATGATAAATATGGCAATTTGTCTTCAGTTTTTAAAGGGATCCAATGTTTAAAGCTGCACCCAAACTTTGTCTGAGCAAATAGCCAGGGAATAGGAGCAGCAAGCTGTGTATTTGTGTTTCCTATATTGTCATTTTAAATATTTTTTAATCAGGACTAGGAACCTCAAAGGCTGAAAGGAGTTCAGGTCTTTCCAGTCTCTGACAAGACTTGTCCTTATAGGATTTTGGGAGCACAAATTAGGCCTCTCTTTAGTAAACCTACTGTTCTTTCTCTTTTAATTATTTGCATGGGTTCTCTTCATTCTGTGTGCTCAGGAGGCAAATCTTTTTCCAATAAGGACATTTTTTACAAATGAAAGGTCTCAGTAGCAATAATCCAAATTTTGTCTGGAGAAAATGTCAACACATGCTTGAACTGTTCCTTTTATCTCTTTTTCTTTGCAGGGTTTTTCTTTTCTTTTCTTTTTGCTATTAAAAGCAAGAGTATAGTTGCACTATTCATGACAAAAGCAGGATGAAGTAACGAATTATTTGGTTTATGAGCTGTGAATCCAGTGAAGTTTCTTTCTTATCTGGCCTAAAATGATGAAGAAATAAGTTTCATGTAATGGTGTTATCCATTGGAATCACTATCAATATTTCAGACGAACTTGAGGGAAGGGAGAAAAAAGAAAGGATCATTATTCTTTAATTTGTAATCTCAAAGTGCATAACTGCAACTGATCCTTTTTTCCCCAATTTGCTAATATTTACAATTAATTTCACTTTCAGACTAGCAAAGACCATATTTTGCATGGTCTCTTGCTCCCTCTTTCTCTCACTCCTAGTTCAGAGAAAGCTCTGAGGTAAAATCAAGCCACATCTTTTTCTGATGCTTTGGTTTTTCTTAACATGTTCCAGGAACAATTTCTGCAATTATATTTTCATTTGTAAAAAGCTAACAGTTGGTGTATCAATGAGTATAATAGGAATTCTGCTCAAATTAACATTCCTGAACCAGATCTCTTGCTCTTTCCTCCAGCTGAAAAAACTAGAATTCTTTAATTTACGATTGAACATAACATGATTTCATTGTAAGTTTTCTTTGGGAACGGCATGGTGGCCTAGTGGTGAAGAAGCTCGTTTTCCACTTGGAAGGTTGATAGTTCAATCCTAGGTAGTGGCATATTTATCTCCTAGAATACAAAGGAAAAAAATATCTGCTGTGAACTCCACGTGGTGTCAGGAAGGGCAGCCAGCCAGTAAACTCTCTGCTCCATCCAGTCACCCAGTCTCTACCCCAAATTAAGGTATTGCTGGATTGTAAAAAAAAAAAAAAAAAAAAAAAGGGGGGGGGGGGAAGTTATTGTAAGTTTACTTCCAGGAAAGTATACTGCTAGATTTCTCCCTTCAGGACCAGTCTGTCACATTAATTAAATTTATAGCTAATTATTCTGCCCAGTAAAAAGCTATGGAAAAGATGATACATGGAGCTTTAACATCTGTTAATAACCTAGAATACCTTGTAGTGGTTCAGATTTTGCTCAATTATTATTCTCAGTATTCATTGCTCCTTAATACCAAGGACGCTGATGGTTATGTCCATTGACCACAAGTTGCCTATTCTGTCCTAGATGCTTGTTTATTTAAAAAGAATACATAGAATCAACAAAAAAATTAAGGTAAAAAATTACCTTGAAATATAGAAATTCAAAGTAGGAATTACATTTATCAGTGGGCTTGCAATAAAACAAATAAAATTCCAGACATAGGGGAGTCCATTTTTCATTAGGATTGCAGAACATAGGGATGAGAAATTTAATCTTTTTTTTGTTCACAAGTACAGTACCAAAGACAATCCATCTCCATCTCTGATGCTATTTAGCATTTTTTTTTAAAAAACCTTCCAATAAGATTCAAGAGGAGCTTTTTTTTTTAATCCAATTGTGGTACTTGGAGTTTTCACAAGAATTGGGATAAGAGAAAGAAGAAGTGTGTATCTCTTTCTTGTGTGCTGTGATCCTGGAGAATGCCAGGGGGATCCAGACTGAGCTATATATATATATTTTAAAATTACATTGTAGTTAAGCAAGGTTTGCTTTATCTCTCATTTCTTTTGCTTTGCCTGCAGAATTCAACTTTAGGATGTATGGAATATAGCAGTCCTGTTGATCCAGTCTTCAGAAACGCCCAAATCCTAATCAGAAATGCTTTTTGTATCTAGATATGAAGGGAAATCTGTAAGGATGGGATGATGGTACTGATATTTGGAGTCATTGAGACTTCAGAATTCTACTTGAAATGGTCGTATTCCATAGAGAACCACCGAGAAATTTTATTATGGCAAATAGAAGATTGGTGCCAAAAGTTCATTGCCTTACAGACTAGCCCTTGTGTGACTTATGTTGGAATTCCTTCATTAAGTGGAATTTGTGTTGTGAGGTTTATAGAAAGGAATGATGCAGGTCGAGGTCAGTAGACATAATATGAAAAGTTTAGAAAACCAAATGAAGGGGAGGATAACGGGAGGAAAGGGCAGGAGGAACTGTTGATTTTGCTGGCTGGGGGGGGGTGAATTATAGGATGATGAAGATGCCTTCTGTTTGAAAAAGTATTGAGAAATTCAGAAGAGGGAGAAAGTGAGTTTGAGGCGCTCAGAAGAATAGGCAATCTTGATTAACAAGGAAACTTTCAAGGTGTGGAGACAATAACTTGGCCCTTAACACAAATAAGACCAAGGAACTTACAGTGGACTATAGAAGGAATAGATCAGACATTCAGCCCTTGGTTATCAAGGGAGACCGAATGGAGCAAGTGGCCAGTTTTAAGTTTCTGGGTGTTATCATAACAGAGGACTTGACCTGGAGCACTCATATTGCACTGGTCAAAAGGGCCCATCAGAGATTATACTACCTGAGACTTCTCAGGAAACAACAACTGAATGAAAAATTGCTAGTGACAGTCTACTGCTGCACCATAGAGAGTATTTTAACTTACTGTATCTGTGTATGGTTTGTCAATTGCACAGTGGCAGATAGAATAGCACTCCAGAGGGTTAACATCATTGCCCAGAGCAGGGGTCAGTAACCCACCGCTCTGGAGCCATATGTGGTTCTTTCATCCCTCTGCTGCGGCTCCCTGTTGCTGGTTGGCTCCACAATTGATCGGGCTTTCAGTTAGGACAGGTAGAGGAAAAAGGATGCAGTGCTAGGAGGAGACTATGGTGGGGGAACTGGACTTCCGGTCAGCTCCAGAATTGAACAGATGCTTCCAGTTAGGACCTTTGTGGCTCTTTAAGTGTTTAAGGTTGCCGACCCCTGGCCCAGAGGATTGTTGGTTGCCCTCTCCCCTCTTTGAAAGAACTTTATAGCTCCCGCTGCCTTAAGGAAGTTCAAAACATTCTTAAAGATCCATCTCATCCTGGGCACCCTTTTTTTTTAAACTATTACCATCTGGCAGACGGTACAGGATAATAAAAACAAGGACAAATAGGCTGAAAAACAGCTTCTATCTCAGGGCAATAACCATATTGAATTCTACAGTATAGTACAATATTTTCAATTTCAATTATATAGAATGTAAAGGATGTATGTTTGTGTTTTTATTTTTATAGTTATAATGTACACTGAAGACGGCATTTAATTTTGTTGTACCATGTGCAATGACAATAAAGTAAACTAAACTAAACTAAACCATAATTTTATTCAATACGATTGATTCTCATTTACTAAGATATCACTTTCAGCATGCTGAATATTTCTCTATGGATGCATGATTGCCTAGTTTTGTGGAACATGGTATCAGGAGCAGATAACTGATGTAGTACTATCAATCCATTCAGTTCAGATTGTTTTGAGGGCCAGATGAGAAGAGGAGACAGTCCCTACGTAGCAGCTCCATAGATTCATAAATCCATAGCAGGATATCATAATGTTCTTCTTGGCAGAGAAATGGTAGCTTCTTCTCAAACATGTTCCAAATCTTTAAAGAAACATACTACTTTAGAGAAGAACTGGTAATGTAGATAAGTGAAAGGAGGAACCAAATAGAAAACCTGGGACCACGGACTAAGACAAGTAAACACAGTGAAATAAATTAGATTCCAACATCAAGATGAGAATGATACATTCCAGCGCAGGCCAACTGGAAAGTGCAAAGCACTGTGGAATCTTTGGAGTTCTTCAGAAGAATTCATCAAGCAAGATTGTAAATAAAGACAAAGGAGGAGGCAAAGGAAGGGGGAAAATTTATCTGTTCTTCAAACCAGTCTACATTTAACTATAGAGCATACCATGAGAGAAGACTTCAGATATTCAGTTATGTCCTGAGATCATTTTAAGACTACTTCCAGATGATACATCACTCTTCATTCAATTGACAGGATACCATATAGTTGTAAACTTTTCACCCAGTGTTTAAATCAAAGTATTTCTAATCCTCAAGTTTGTGCTTTCAAAATAGACTTAAATTATGTTACAGTAACCATGTTACAGTAACTGAACTGCTGGTACAATTCCACAGAGGAATTATTGAGCCTGTCATTTATACTCCTATAACTGTCTGGTTTGATACAGCAACCAAATAGGACAGGTACAGGTCTCAACTGATAGTTAGAACTACAGAAAAAAACAATTACAACCAGCCTGCCTTTGATTGAGAATCTGTATACTGGATGAGTCAGAAAATACCTACAGACTCCTCACATCCTGGACATAAACTGTTTCAACTTCTTCCCTCAAGATGCCAATATAAGGCATTGCATGCCAAAACAACCAGACACAGGGACAGTTTCTTACTTCATGCCATTATTCTGCTGAACACCAAATTCCCACAGTACTGACTTATGTCTAAGGATATTTACCATGTAGTATGGCTATATTACTATTGTCCTTCTCATCATTTCTATTAATTTCTCTTATTGGTATCTTATAATTATATTACTCTGCTGTTTTGCATGTACGCTGAGAGCTAATGCAATGGAGACAAATTCCTTATGTGTCTAACTTGGCCAAATAAAGAATTCTGTTCTGTTCTGTTCTGTTCTGTTCCGTTCTATTCCATTCCAACCTTGTGGGTGATAAGGTAAAGGTAAAGGTTCCCCTCGCACATACGTGCTAGTGTTTTCCAACTCTAGGGGGCAGTGCTCATCTCCGTTTCTAAGCCAAAGACCCAGCGCTGTCTGATGACAATTCTGTGGTCATGTGGCCGGCATGACTAAACGCCAGAGGCTCACAGAACACTGTTACCTTCCCAGCAAGGTGGTCCCTATTTTTCTACTTGCATTTTTATATGCTTTCGAACTGCTCGGTTGGCAGAAGCTGAGGCAAGTAACAGGAGCTAGGGATTTGAACCGCCGAACTGCCAACCTTTCTGATCGACAAGCTCAGCATCTTAGCCACTGAGCCACCACATCCCCTAATGGGTGATACTATAATGCTAATGGCACAAATAATGGCAGTTTCTCTGAGTTTTGCTTTTTCAATGCCTGCTCCAGAGTACCACAGCTCTACCCTGGAAGTGTAGCATTATTGTATGCCGATTTTGTCACACAAGTTAATCCTATTAACTTCACAAAGTATGGAATGGAATGTTCTCTCCATCACGCCATTTTGGTTCTCCAGAACTTGGCATCAAGTTTATTCTTGGTGGATATGATTTAAGTCTTATGTTCTTTTGGGTTTTCCTCTTCCTTCTGATTTTCTTTTTTTAAAAAAGCATCAAGGGCACTGTGTTGTCATGTTTATGGAAAAGACACAGTGGTCCTGGTCTGAAGAACTGATCATAACTCCCCTTTCTAAGGACATCTGGCAGGATTTAACAAGGCAGGAAAGCAGGAAATTCTTTACATCGCTGACCTTGTTCTCATGGATTTAGCAGCAGTTTGGAGCAAGAGGCTACTATTGGCTTCATTCTGGAAGAGAGAGGTTTTGTGAGACTTCAGTAGGAGCACTGACTTTTATTTGTCGAATAATTTTGTTACATTTTACAAATAAAAACACAAACTAATAATCAAGATAAATGATAAATAATCATGATAAATGCATCCCAACAAGACAGACTCAGACTTCAGAGGATAATTAGAACTGCAGAAAAAACAAATGCTACCAAATGCCTTCCATTGAGGACCTGAGTCAAAAAGAGAGCTGTGAAAATATTTACAGGCCCCTCACATCCTGGACATAAACTGTTTCAACTCCTACCCTCAAAACGATGCTATAGAGCACTGCACACCAGAACAACTAGACACAACAACAGTTTTTCCCCGAACTCCATCTCTCTGCTAAACAAATAATTCCATCAACACTGTCAAATTATTTACTAAATCTGCACTACTATTAATCTTCTCATCGTTCCTATCACCCATCTCCTCCCACTTATGACTGTAACCTTGTTGCTGGTATCCTTACAATTTATATTGACTGTTTCCTAATATGATTTGATTGCTTATTTGTACCCTATGACTATCATTAACTGTTGCATCTTATGATTCTTGATGAACGTATCTTTTCTTTTGTGTACACTGAGAGCATATGCACCAAAGACAAATTCCTTGTGTGTCCAATCACACTTGGCCAATAAAAAATTCTATTCTATTCTATTCTGTTCTATTCTAAAGAGAATAGGTTTGACTGTTATTCAGCAGTCAGGGCCAGGATTGGCTGGCCACTCTGAGATCCTTCCTTAGGATTCAGAAGGGTGAGTATCAGCTTCAAACATCTTCATATCCCCAGGCAAGGATACTGCTGTCTCCCTGCTAGATAAAAACGTCACAAATCACAGAGGGATTGGTGAGCTTTGTAGAGTGCAAGATCTCACTAGCAATATCTAAACAAAATCTGGAACAGAGTGACCCTTTCCAGTTATGTAACTAAAATGATGTCAGAGTAATGTTATCAGTGGCATGATTAAATACCCCATGGAGGATATGTATGGAAATTGTAACTCTCAAGGTTGAAGCATGAATTTCTCCGGCAAAACCTTGTTTACTGCATGCATGAAATAGGTAGTGAATGTGTGTATGCATGTCAGTCTTTTTACTGTGGTTTTTCAAATCACTTTTAGCATCCCTCTGCTTTGATTAGAATGTTGGAATCTTAAGCAATTAATATCCTCATAAACATATTGCATTGTATTGTTTTCTGCTTGCTTGATTGTTTACCTGGTGTTAATACCTGCCTGCCTGAATGTTAACTACCGGGAAGAATGTGTTCTTTTTGTTTCCTTTTTAGCTTTCTTATTGTCTCTTTTAAATGGTGTGTAAATATGGTTTCTTTGTATGTGCCTATCGATGGTTGATTTGTCTGAATGCCAAGCTTACAAGAATTCCAGCATTTTTGGAGATTTAGCTTGGTCTAAAGCCACAGTGGCACAGTGGTTAGAGTGCAATACTGCAGGCTACTTCTGCTGACTGCCAGCTACCTGCAATCTGGCAGTTCAAATCTCACCAGGCTCAAGGTTGACTCAGCCTTCCATCCTTCCGAGGTGGGTAAAATGATGACCCAATTGCTGTAAACTGCTTAGAGAAGGTTGTAAAGCACTGTAAAGCAGTATATAAGTCTAAGTGCTATTGCTAGGATGGCCACAATTTCCCAGTTGAAATTATGGTTGAGTCTGTCCATGTCTTGTGAAATTAAGGTGTTTTCTTCATGTCTTCTGACTGCTAATTAGTGTTCATGAATGCGCTCTGGTAGCCTTCTGCTTGCCTGTCCAACGAAGTGGCTGTTGCAGTCCTTCAACTGTATGTATACATGACTCATATTTTTTCCTCTTTAACTACCGTGGTTTTTTTATTAGCTTAAGATATTTTGGAGGACATTGCTTTGTGTGTTACAGTGATGCTATGTGGTTGTAATAGTCTGTTAGTCATTTCTGAGATGTTTTTGATGCAAGGCACTTTTATCCTTTTCATAGCTTTATGTTGGTTGTGCTTCAGTGAGTTGAGTGGGGAAGCACATTTTGATAAATTCTCCTCTTCTGGAACTTTCAAGACTCTTTCAGCTGCATTCCACAGGCAGCATTGACAAATTTCCTGTTTCAGACACAAAAGGACATTCCAAGCTTTTGGATATCATAAAGGTCATTGGCCTGCCTTTAGTATAATCTTCATTTCAACCAGCTGCATGCTGGGAGTTTCAACTCTACCCTAGTTGAACAGACCTATTGGTAAATAAAGGGATTCCACAGCAGCTCGTCTATTTTTCCAAAGAACTTTGGGTTCTTTGGAAATTTAAAAAAGAAATGAAAAAAAAAATAGCCTTTTGACTGCAATACCACCTCGAAGCAGTAGTGGGAGTCATCTTCCCCGTGTCTATTTTCTTAGTGTTTTAACCAAACTGCATGAAAGTATTGAAAGAAATATGACTGTATCATGAAAATGTAACCATGAATAAACACTGTTGACTGAGACCTACATCTTCACCATTATTAAGGCTTCATCTTTTGCCCAATAGGGGACTCTCAGAAACTACTAAACTCTTAAATAGGTTAGGATGAATGCTAAGCCCAGTGGTGGGATTCAGCCAGTTCACACCACTTCGGGAGAACCAGTTGTTAACTTTCTGAGCTGTTTGGTGAACTGGTTGTTGGAAGAAATCATTAGGGCAGAGAATCGGTTGTTAAATTATTTGAATCCCACCACTGGCTAAGCCACAATGTATGGATGGATAGCCTGAAGTGAACCTGAGATGAACTCAATACGAACTAAGTCCAAATGTCTGAAGTTGATTCACATTGAGATGAAGCTTATTGAACTGGAGGCTGAAGTTACCTTCTAAAAATCCGTAGGTCTGAGTTCATTCCCATGACTAAGCAGAACATAGTATCTCAAATTTAAATGCATTGAAAATACTACCTCTGGATATGTCAGATTCCATGAACATCACCTAATCATATTGAGAGTTATGGAAGTTGTAGCCCAACACATCTGGAGGTACACAAACTAGGGAAGACTGGTTCAATTCTTTTAAAAAAATTCAGTTTGTGGAATCTCGATATTTCATTCTAATTTGCAGAAAAGAATTCTGTGCATGTAACAATTTTGCCAAATAATTTTTCCTTCCATAATGTATTTTTCTAGATAGCCATTTCCAAAACGTTTAACCGATGTGCTTCCTAAATAAGCATTTGAAAAATGCAGGGACCACAGAGTTAAGTAACCTTTTTTTTCTTTTCCATGTTTTTATCTTTAAGAGAAGGGGTATGACACATTTTTGGGGGAGCGGGATGACATATTCATAGTCGCAATTGCCTTTCTATCTAAAAACATTTTTAAGCTAACCTTTGTATCCAAAATCAATCAAAGCTTAAGAATTTATGTTTGTATAAATAGTGTTTTAGGTATTTAGTGTGCAATCACAATTCTACTTAGCATAACATATGCTATAGACTTATAACTGATAACTTCACACAACTGTCTGTTCTTTAAATGTGATTTATAATGCTGCTTGTACAATCAACTAATCTTGGTCAAACATGTAGTAGCTGCCCAAACAAATATTATTTCTTTTCACACAAAATTTCACCTCAAATTAAAACAAACAAATATTGTTGAAATTTCTGTGTTGGCTGTTTTTGCATTTATTTATATTGTTGTTTTAATCCCCGACCTCTATTTGACACCCAGAATTGCTTTGGTAAAAGGGGTGTTCATAAAAAAATCAAATCAAATAAATATGATCATATTGTCATTGCAATGGTGCAATTTTAAGGACCTTTTGTGGACATGAAGCCTGAAGAACAAGGGGTTATGTAGGAGATGACCAGGTTGAGTCCGAGGGAGGGGTCAAACATATCATCGGTCATGAGTCTGTGAACTCTGGAGCTGGCCTGACTGAGGCCATTTTTAGGCTCCAGGGTTGCCACAATAGAGATGAGGATTAGGGAGGGGGGAATAGTGATAGCTGAGGTTTGGTAGCCAAAACAAAATAGTTTCCATTGTGAACCAAGGACATTCCCACATGTGCCTGAAGAAAGGAGGAGTGATGTTGCAACCTGATTGGACCATGTGACTGATTGTTTGGGGGAAATGGGAAAAACTTTTACTTTTAATTAGGTGAAAACTGCGGGAACATTTACAGTCAGTTTTCACCAGCCTGTGCCAATATGATATATCCAATAAAACTATTCTTTGAGGAACCTACCTGCCTTGGAGTTCTATTCACTATGGGTGTATTACTTGGAACCCTGACAGAGTACCTTCACACCCACAAAAGATCTAAGTCCAGCCCACCATGAATTCCTTATATACCACCAAATTGCTTTAACTGTTAGTAGTTCAGATTCCTGCAGAGAGCTTAAGATTGCAATAAATCGTTATACCCCTTTGAACTGCGTGGGTCTCCTGATTTCCCTGGCACTTGATAAGTTTTCACTTTTGGGCTCCCCCTAAAGTTAAATCTATTAATTCCATATTCAAATTCCAACCAAATGAAAATGAAACCTGACAGTCTGGATTCTAGACCCAAGCTTTGTGCAACGAGGCGAGGTCCCATTATCTGCCCCACTTTCTGCTAACCTAGCAGTTTGAAAGCATGCAAATGTGAGTAGATAAATAGGTACCACTCCAGTGGGAAGGAAATAGCATTCCATGCACCTCGGTGTATAGTTCTTCTGGCCATATGACTACGGAAGCATCTTTGGACAATGCTGGATCCCTCAGCTAGCAAACCGAGATAAGTACTGCCCCCTTGGAGTCGGATATAACTGGACAGGCAAAATCTTTATCTTTAAGGTATTATGATAGTGATGCAGGGGTGAAATCCAGCAGGTTCTGACAGTTCTGGAGAACCAGTAGCAGAAAGTTTGAGTAGTTCGGAGATATGGCAAATACCACCTCTGGCTGGCCCCAGAGTGGGGTGGGAATGGAGATTTTGCAATGTCCTTCCCCCAGGAGTGGGGAGGGAATGGAGATTTTGCAGTATCCTTCCCCTGCCACACCCACAAAGCCACGCCCACAAAGCCACACCACACCCACCAAGCGACGCCAACAGAACCAGTAGTAAAAAAATATTGAATTTCACCATTGTAGTGATGGTTCTATGTATCTGCTCCTTAGGAAAGAGAAACATCATAATTACAATAGAAATATATTTAGAATGCAATTAGAAAATATTATGTTGAAGAAAAGATAAGAGCCTTGGTGGCGCAGCAGACTAAAGTGCTATTAAATAGCACCAGCTGCCTGCAATTACTGCAAGTTCAAATCTCACCAGACTCAAGGTTGACTCAGCCTTCCATCCTTTCGAGGTAGGTAAAATGAGGACCCAGATTGTGGGGGCAATAAGCTGACTTTGTATAAAAAAGAACACCGCTTGGGGGGGGGGGGCAAAAGCCCTACTAAGCAGGTATATACAAAAGTATGAAGGCTATTGCTTAACGCATTGTAAGCTGCCCTGAGTCTCCGGAGAAGGGCAGCATATAAATCGGACCAATAAATAAATAAATAAATAAATAAATAAATAAATAAATAAATAAATAAATAAATAAATAAATAAATAAATAAATAAATAAATAAATAAATAAATAAATAAATAAATGTGTCCCTGTGAAAATTTGACCCGAAAAAATCACTTTTCAACATTTCAAATATATATTTGAAAGCCAATTCCTCCCAAGTATATTAGCCTTTCCAAATCAGCTGAGGGCTGTACTTTTGTTTCTGTAGCTTGGTCAAATCACAGTGTGGCTCCTAATTTTCAAACATCTGGGAAAGAGTTCAGAAACAAAGAAGGATACGCCAAGCCTCTGTCTTTGCTAGTTGCTATAAAATGTCTAAAGAGACAATTCTTAGGGGAATGTTACAAATCCCCGTTTCCAGATAATTGTCAACTTTGATTTAGGATGTCCATTTTACCAGTACTTTTATTTTATTTGTATTTTTTTCAATTATATTGTCAATTCAATATTAGGGCAACAGAGGAATTTACATATTACATAATATATTTCCAAAGAGCAGCAAATTGTTGTTTATTTATCTTTAAGACCATAACATCTATGAGGCCAAGCAATCATGAATTAAAATAGTAGACAATGAAAATGTGCTCATGCCATTATTGCTTTCATAACAGCTACTTGTGAATGAAAGCCTATACCAAATCCTCTTTTAAAAAAACAGTTCACAGCTTATTTAAAGACATGGCAGCTGAAATTCAAGCAGCAAATGATTGTGAACCAAAAATGACATTTTACCATGACTGCCACATAATATTAACTGCTTCTTTCTAGTAAGAGAATGATAAAGCATACTTCTAAACAGAAGTGAGGACGGCATTAATGTTTTGCTGCTGAGTTCAGAAAAACCTAGAAGTACTACACTTTAGTGATGGAGGATCTTACTTTGCATGACAAGATTGCAAGGAATGAAAAGTGTTTCTTCTTCTTCCAAACATTATGGGATCAAGGCCATCCAACAAAACTGACTGGAAAGAGATTTAGAACAAAATTAAAGCAAGGCTTTGCATAGCACAAAACTAACTTGTGGAATTTTTTTATTATACAATGTCAAAAGTGGATTAGATTCAATGGATTGGTTTAGAAAACCTGTAAACTCTGGGGTTGGAGGTTACTTGCCTTCAAATTCCAAGCCAATGAGGATTGGAAAAGGATGTATCTGTATCTTGCTTACAAGTGTCTAAGGAGGATTTGGTTGGCCCGCATGCAAAATAAAATGGTAGACCTGATCCAACAAGATTGTTCTTTTGTTCTTTTCCAGATTTTAGATGTGAAAGTACTTTGCCCAAGATCCTGCATAGCTGCTCCATTTATATCAGAGGTCTTCAAACTTGGCAGCTTTGAGACTTGTGGACTTCAATTTCCAGAATTCTCCAGCCAGCATAGCTGCCAAGTTTGAAGACCTCTGATTTATATAGTTGTGTACTAGATACTGTGCTGGACAGAGAAATCATCAGACTTGAGATAAGTCAACTTCCTGTCTGATTTCATGAAACATGTCAAACTCTATGGTACTGGTCACTGTGCTTTGCATTACATGGTTTTTGAATTAGTGTCTTGTGTTAATGCAGGACATAATAACCCATTTTTAAGAAACTCACAGCTTTATGTGTTATGTGAACCCAGCCAATTGGGGCTTATTCAGTAAACCATAATTAAGCAAGCCACAGCTTAAGTGTGTTGTACCAGTCTTGTCCCTGTGTACAAAGGGATTCAAACAAGAAAATTTACAGACTTCAAATCTGATTAGATTCAGTAGAAAAACATTGTTATGCTTTGTGAATATGAAATGGTATATTCTGCACTACTAACACGGGACTTTCAGGTCCAATTACTCACTCAAAATATTATATTTTGACTGGCAATATGGAAGGCTACATACATGTTTCTTTTGTGATATTTTTAGTATCACAACTCTGTATTTCCAACATTTTGTTTAATTACATACCAATGATCACCACAGCGTAATTGCCCTTCAAGGTTGTATATTGAGCAGAGTAGCTGAGCAACTACTGAGTTGACAGACTGTGGGCTCATTCACATCTTTCTTGGAAAAGTTACTTTGCCTCTTTACATGGCATTGTCCACACCCTTCCAGCTACGTGCAGAGAATGTGCTGTCAGTTTCTGGATGACAGGAATGAAAGGCAGTACACATTTTCCTACACAAAGTATCCAGTGTTAGGTGTTAAACTTCTGGAAACAAGTGGAATAAGGTTGAGAAGGATGTGTAATATCTTTCCATCATTCAAAGGTTTGGGTGGAATTAAACACCGCCCTAAATCTGCTCCCTTGTTTACTCTGTTGGTATAGGCTTTACTTGAATGGTTTGAGAAGTGGACAACTCGAAGGAAAAAGTTGTGTTGGTTTTGCTTCCCTCCTCTCTAACAATGAAAGTCATTTTTAACTTTTAGATGCTAAACGTTTGGCAGGTGTCCATAAATCCAAGAAAATGGACTAAATTTGATTTTCCTTCTTTGCCATTGTAGTCCTGCTGCATCATTAATTCTGAAATTCTAAAATGGCAAAGAAAGCTTGATGTAGAACAAGCTGTATCAGGCAGCAGAGTGGGAGATAAAATAATATGATGGTATTACGCATTTAAACATAGAGATGAAGGTGATCTTGGATTGTGCTTGACTCTTGGCAACTAACTGAGTAAGATGTGGCTTACTCAGGTCTTCTAGAATTCTCTCAATTTTCCAGTTCATCCTACAACTAAATGTTTTCCTTTTGGTCTCCCATCTAAGTACTAAACTATATCTACTATCTCTGCCTTAGAGCCCAGATACTGCTATTGGCTAAAGCATTTATGGTTCAGTTGTCATCTCCTTGTTGTGATTAAACCAAGGATGGGTTCTACTTCCCTTTACTACCGGTTCGCAATGGGGCCACACGCCCCTGATGATGTCGGGGTCGGTGGGCAGAGCCTCCCGCCGGTTTTATTACCGGTTCTATAGAACCAGTCCGAACCGGGGGCAACCAGTCCGAACCGGGGGCAACCACTACTGGATTAAACCCTTAGCAATATTCCTCTGTGGTATGGAATTAGATTTAAGAAATTAGGCACTTCTACCAAAAACCATGCAGATCACATTTCCAAGGATACTGCTGTGAAGCGCTCTGCTTAGAGACAAAAATAATAAAGATTAAAACAAGACTTTGTGTGAGAAATAGTTAACTTCAGTGGTGGAATTCAAATTTTTTTTTACTACCGGTTCTGTGGGCGTGGCTTGGTAGGCATGGCAGGGGAAGGATACTGCAAAATCCCCATTCCCACCCCACTCCAGGGGGAAGGATAAACCATCCCCTTTAGCCTTGTAGGTGTTAACGTGGGACATATACAGGAACAACACTGACTTTAACACAAGAAAGGAGATTTAGCTTGAAGGCAAGTTAGCCTTCAAGCTCGAGCTCTGGTGGCTCAGCAGACTAAAGCACTGTTATTAACATCCACTTACATATGCTGCCTGCAATTACTGCAAGTTCAAATCTCACCAGGCTCAAGGTTGACTCAGCCTTCCATCCTTTCTAAGGTAGGTAAAATGAGGACCCAGATTATGGGGGCAATAAGCTGGCTTTGTATAAATATACAATACAATATAAATCAAATTAAAAAAAAAAAGTTAGAAGAGAAAAACTATTCTCTGTAAGTGTCAATAGAGCCATTTAAACCAAGTTAGCAGAAGCAGGCAGGAAGGAAATTTTCAGTGGTGGATTTTCAATTATTTTACTACCGGTTCTGTGGGCGTGGCTTGGTGGGCTTGGCAGGGGAAGGATACTGCAAAATCCCCATTCCCACCCCACTCCAGGAGGAAGGATACTGCAAAATCCCCATTCCCACCCCACTCCTGGGGGAAGGATATTGCAAAATCTCCATTCCCACCCCACTCTGGGGCCCACTAAAGGTGGTATTTGCCAGTTCTCCAAACTACTCAAAATTTCCACTACCGGTTCTCCAGAACCTGTCAGAATCCGCTGAATAACACCCCTGCTTAACTCTGGACTCAAACTGAGTTCAGTATTAGCATTTTTTGGAAATGAAAAATGCTGCAGAACGGGGCTTTCTCACCAGATGTTGCTGGTAATGGCTACAGATATTCAGGAAGATAGAGCACTCAGAGTGACCTTCTTAACATTTAACAATCCCCTCCAGTGATTTTTACAGGAAGATATAAGAATATTCTGTTCACTGAAAGACTCTGCTCACTTGGCCGTGTTTTTTTATGTATTGCTTCTTCTACGAAAAAAAAGAGAAGAGGACCAGCAAGAAGGCAGATGGTCTTAGTTACAGCTGTGATGAATGCACCATTGGGAGACTTGAAAAAACAGGTTAAGGTTATGGAGAAGATCTATGTGGTTGCTAGGAGTCAAAAATGTCATTTTGACATATAATCAATCATCTCTACTATATGCAAGCAGAGTATCACGATAGTCCCTTAATGCAAACATTCTTTTTGTAATAATAATAAGTTTCTATGTCTCTGGATGACTTTTTTGGAAAGTTATCTACATCCAAAGAAAGATTATGAAATCTTGCATCAGAATTTTGTTTAGCAGCTTGCAAGAAATCATGGAAACGTATAAAGTACTGATGCACCTTTTTATTATTGTATCTAATCATAGTTTACATTGATTTTATGATATGTTATTCAACTCCTATTTTTTATGTTGTATTATTATTGGAGAGGATGACATGAAATGAGTCTTAAGGAATGATTTGAGACTAACAGTTTGTTGAGTACTTGATTGAGGGTGTCTATGATATTCACAAATATCATTACCTTTTTCATTCTTCCTTACAACAACAAATCTGTAGACTGGGTTGAGACTTTTGGCTCAAAATTGTCAGCTGAACCACCAAGGCTAAGGATAGTTTTGAATTTGAGTATCCAATCAATCAATCAATCAATCAATCAGAATAGAGCTGGAAGGGACCTTGGAGGTCTTCTAGTCCAACCCCCTACTCAAGCAGGAGACCCTTTTCAGAGAGGTAGCTGTCCAGTCTCTTCTTAAAAACCTCCAGTGATGAAGCCCTTACAACTTCTGAAGGCCAGCTATTCCACTGGTTAATTGTCCTCACTGTTAGGAAGTTTCTCCTTAATTCTCCTTGATTAGTTTCCATCCATTGTCTCTTGACTTGCCTTCTGGTGTTTTGGAAAATTTAATTATAAATATATATTTATAGAATATATTGGCCACCCATCTTACTACAGGGTAACTCTTCACTTCTTTAACCTCCCCCCATCACTAGTTTCTGTACTTTTCTTTGATTTTGAATGAAAAATAAACAAGTGTTACTGAATATAATGGGAAGGAATTAAGCATTCTTTTAATGTGTCTTAGATATGAAATCACTGAGGTTTACAAATATATAACCACCTCATTGCAATTCCTTGGATTATACAACTAGTACGAATACTAACATGATTTTGGTTTAGTTTTCCACCCACAGATAAAGATTATATTAGAATGTCCCTGTCTATCCCTGTCTATTATGAAGAAGTATTTACTTCTTCATATCAACCATCCAACTTTGACCTGCTTGGCAAAGTTGTCCCATGTTGTTGTGCTCAGTAAAAACAAATTGCTCCTGTAAGTATGCAGTGTTCTTTCAATGAACACGCTCCAGCCACTGGCATACCAGAACTGTCACTGCCTTATTCATGGATCACAGGCTTGGTATGATCACTAAGAAATATGTGCAAAGGAGGTAGTGGCCTTGAAGATTTAATAGTGTTCTTTTGTACAGCTACTTTTGTCTGTTGACACAAGGGAAATTTCCAGCTGGCTCAACTACTGAATGGAACTGAACTACTAAAAAAAAAAAAAAAAAAAAAGAAAGGAAGAAACCCAAAACAAAAATGTAATGATATTTATACCCCTACAGCTGCCAATGAGCTTCCATGCGTCATGAGTCACTCCAGATGTGGATATAAAATAGAGCCCTTCTGTGCAAATGAATTCCCTGACTCCAATGAAAATTAGCCTAGGCTAGTGAGGTGCTGATACTTCACCCCATTACATGCATCCCATTTTGCAAAAGGAGCAGAGAGGAGAAAGATTAGCCAGCTGTATCCTGGCGTACAAGAAACCAGACACTGTAGAAGCGGAGAAATCTCTGCTTTGGGAAATTTGCGATGCCCTGGAAGATGTTGTTCCTGTTCCTGCTGTGTTATAATGCTCATGGCACTGTGCCCCCCAGGTGGAATCGAGGTAAGAGTTAGAAATATAAAAACGTTATTGCTTCAAAGCAGGCATGTGACACTGATATTTCATCGAACAAGTTTCTTTTTTTTTTCCAAAATCGCATCCACCGCTTTTGTAGATTCTTTTCTTCTTGTTTATTGCTTTCAGCCATTGGATTGGACATTTCTCCTTTATGTTCTGCAAACGAATTTATAAATAAATAAGACAGCAATGATCTTTCTCCCCTTAATTGCTATGAAAGTTGGGGATTAAGACGATCGGCCGTGTACTGCAATTTTATGTAGATGTTTTGATCGAAATTCAGGGCTGGTTCACCCAAACAGAAGCTCTGTCGGCCGCGGAAGTTAATCCAGTCCTTGCTGAGCCTAAACAGATTGAACAGCTCTCTGTTTCAGATGGGTTGTTTTTAAACACATTGCATTGAAATAGGATTAGATTAGATTAGATTAGATTAGATTAGATTAGATTAGATTAGATTAGATTAGATTAGATTAGGCTAGTTTGACTAAAGGAAACCTTAGTTAGCATGGAAGCTAACTAGATGATTTGGGGCCAATCAGTCTCTCTCGGATTAAGAAGAATGCATTTTGGAAATACTGCTCAGAAAACTGCATGAACTTGGTTTTCACCAGGAGTCAAGTCTGACTCAAGCTTGTGTGCACATTAGGCCCACAGATTTTCAAACAAGAATCCTTTCTTGATGTTAGCTTCAGCAAGGTTGCTATATTAAATTCTTTAAAACCAAGGGTAGGAAATATCTGGCATACTGGATACATGTAGACATCTAGGATAGAATAGAATAGAATAGAATAGAATAGAATAGAATAGAATAGAATAGAATAGAATAGAATAGAATAGAATAGAATAGAATAGAATAGAATACCATTTCAGACAAATGGTTGTCCAATCACTTCTTAAAAACTTCCAGAATTGGAGAATTCACAACTTCTGGGGGCAAGTTGTTACACTGGTTAATTGTTCTAATTAGGAACAATTAAGAAATTTCTCCTTAGTTCTAAGTTGCTTCTCTCCTTGATTAGTTTCCACCCATTGCTTCTTGTCCTGCCCTCAGATGCTTTGGAAAATAGCTTGACTCCCTCTTCTTTGTGGCAGCCCCTGAAATACCACTCATCTAGAAGCTCCCTAGACTATGCCTGCTTCTTTCCTGATCACGCACACTTCTCAGCTCAAGTCAAGCATTTATCTTCTTTATCTTGCTGGATCTGTCCAGTGTAGATATCTGGAGGGAACGTAGAATGACTAGATGTTTTTGTTTTCACTACTGTTGATGCTAATTCCATCCAATAGAACAAGTTAATATGGAAATTACTGCACAACAGAGAAAAGTTCTCATATTTTCTTTAACCCAAACAGAGCTAAAATTCTTAGCTTCTTCCCTGAGATGCCATGCAGTGGAACAGGTAGTGTCTTGCATTGTGCATGTCACAGACATCAACTTCTACCCTAGAAGACAATATCTCTCTCTCCCATCTTCTCTGTGTCTTTTTGGGACCGTGCATAAACTTAGAAGAGCCAACAGTGCCAATATATCTTACAAGAGAGTCATATATTCTTATTCTGTAGCTTTGTTTGTCAAACTTGGAGATTTTAAGATGCATGGACTTCATTCTGGGAATTCAAATCCATGCATTTTAAAAGTTGCCATGTTTGACAAACACTGCTCTATAATGATTTATATTTCCCCAGAAAAGTCTCTGGCTATAGCATGATCTCATGGGGCAGATGAATTGGCTGAGCAGGAAAAACAGGCCAAATTAAAGGGGAACTATCCTTCTTACTGTCAGAACCCTTCTAGGA